>NW_026734312.1:600000-900000 GCF_949786415.1 Peromyscus eremicus
ACTTGCAAATAAAGTTCAGGATTACATTAAAAAAATCATCCACCGGGGTTCAAGTTGTCTTCACCTCAAACATGCAAGGATAATTCAACATACACAAATCAACATATTTACTGCACCACATAAAATGAGTAAAGGACAAAAACAATATGACCCTCTGAATATATGAAAAAAAAAAGCCTTTGTAAAACCCAGCTTTCATCAATGATAAAAGTCCTGGAGAATCTAGGGATATAGAGGATATAATTCAACATAGTAAAGTAGTTGTACAACAAGCCCACAGCATCATCATACTAAATAGAGAAAAACTCAGAGCTATTCCAAAAAGCAGGAAGAAGAAAAGGATATTCACTCCTTCCTCTCCTATTCAATATAGAACTTTAACTCTTAGCAAGAGCAATAAGACAACTGAAGGAGATAAAGGGGATACAATGGGAAAGGGAGAAGTCAAAATGTCCTTATTTGCAGATGATATGATTATAAACACATAAAACTAAAAATTTATCAGAAGTCTCTTAAGCCTGACAAATAGATTCATAAAAGTGAAAGATTGTAAAATGAACACACAAAAGTCAGTTGCCTTCCTGTATACCAATCACAAACATACTGACAAAGAAATCAGGGAAACAGTTCCACTCACAAAAGGCTTAAAAATGTATGACAAGACATTTTATATAAGCGCAAGATGTGTTCTGGAGGAGTTCGAGTCCAAATTCATGTGGCTCTTCCTGACACCCCACTCTCGAACAGGTACAGTCTGTTATTCTTCTCTTTTCTTTAAAGAGAACCCATTTTCTAACTCTTGGACCCTTTTTCATCATAGTTACTACCAGCCATGACATAACGATTTGAATTTCAAATCTACAATTATAGAGAGAGTCCAGATTGTTTTGTATCTGGGTTTCTAGCTAATCCTCTCCTAAGACTGGTATTTTATCCTATTATAGCCAGACCAAAAAAAGGCCACTAAAAGTCATCATGACTATGAGATCTACAGGTGACTCAGATGTGATTTTTGATTATTGTCACTCCTTCCTTTCACTCTCTAAGTGAGCCTTTTTCTCATGAGTATTAGTGAAGGGGGAATAAGACTGTGATGACTATTCTTGGTTTTCAACGTGACTGTATCTGGATTAACAAACAACAAAAAATAGAGGGCACACCTGTGGGAGAGGTCTGCTTATTTTGAAGTATGAATATCTAATTCTAGTTTAGATCTTTGAGGGATGAAGTCACAGCTTTAATTCAGATCTTTAATCCAGATATAATCTGGACCACTCCTTTAGTTGGAAGGACTTGGAAGAATGAAGCTCTTACTCTTTCTCTGTAGCATGCATGAATCTTCAAAGTTCTTATTAGTAAAAACAAATCTGGGCTGGTTATTGGGGTAAATGCTGGAAGATCAGAGAAGCAGAACAAGCCACAGGTACCTTACCTCACCATTTCCTCAGCTGATCTTGTTTCCTCAAGCTGGAAGCCTTTAAGTCCTCATCCAAATGGATCTCAGCTAAACTGATTCTTGAAATCCTAAAATCTTAAGGAGCTCAAGTTCCTGGTCCTCACGCCTTATATACCTTTCTGCTTTCTGGGATTAAAAGCTCACTTCCTGGGATTAAAGGCATGAGTAACCATGCCTGACTGTTTCTAGTGTGGCCTTCAACTCACAGAGATCCAGAGGGATTTCTGCCTCTGGAATGCTAGGATTAAAGGTGTGAGTGCCACCATTTTCTAGCCTCTGTATCTAGTGGCTGTTCTGCTCTCTAACCCTAGATAAGTTTATTAGGGTGCACAATATTTTGGGGAACACAATACCACATTTCCCCTTTTTGCCTAAAATTAAAAAAAAGTTTATAACTAATACAAGAAAAATTATCCAATAAGTATATACAATATATACAGTCAAGAATTACATTAACAATATCTAGTTTACCAACATTTGACAGATTCAGACAAAAAACTCCATTAATATATATTAACAATGTCCAGTCCAGTAACATTTGATAAACTCAGACAAAAAAATTCATTACTTATCCTATTTAAAACAAGTAGTTCCTTTTTAAAAGTGGATTCAAAAATTGACCTTTTTATCTTATCATATTCATATTCTCTCTTTTCTTTTCATAATAGATTCAGTAATCTACCTTTTTATCATTTTTATATCTTCCCCTTTTTCTTTTTAGAGTAGATTCAATGATCTACCAATTTATCCTATTATTTCTTCAATCTTTTCCTCAGAGTAGATTCAATGATATACCTCATATCTATATTCTCTTTTTCTCTTTCTTTCTTTCCTTCTTTCTTTCTTTCTTTCTTTCTTTCTTTCTTTTTTTTAGGCTTTGAGCAGCACCGTTAAGCTGAGATTCATTCTGCATGAGGGCTGAGAGGCATCCATTCTGAGGAAACAGGATCAGCTGAGGAACTGGCAAGGTGAGGTGGCTGTGGCTTGTTCTGCTTCTCTGATCTTCCAGTGGTCACCCTCAATACCTGGCTCCAGATTTGTTTTTATTAATAAGACCTTTTAAGATTTATATTACATATCACTGCTTGCTCTTAACTTGTTATCAAAACCATTCCTTGACTGGCATTAAAGCCTGCTTCTTTAAGATTCCAGCATATACTGCAGATCAACTGCACATCTACTGGATTCTTGAACTTTCCATTCACAGCCAGATATTGTTGTATTAGATAGAGCACTGCCTGTAAGCCATTCTAACAAATACCCTTTCCATAGAGAATCATTGTATTACTTCTAGAGAATGCTGGTTAAGACACCAGGCTTGTAGAGAGGACATGCTAGAGCAGTTAGGGTCTCATAACAGTCTCAGCTCACTTACAAATTCCCAATAGTCACCTAAACTGTAGCCTTCCCCAGGTGTTTGCTCACTTCAGAGAACTCAAACCTCCTCCTCGATGATCACGACCAAATACCTTGGCATGCTTTATTTTTCATATTATTGGGTATAGATATGAGGAGAGTAACTGCCAATTTTAGGCAGTGTTTATAAAGTGAGTGTTCAACTCCCCATGGGTGAATTACTGAAAAAATTCTTATGAAGCAGAGAGAAATGTCTAGCTTTGGAAGGAGGAGGTGCTGAATGACTTACCCTGTGTCACAGGAGAGACTCCTGCAAAGGAAACCACAGCTTCTGCTCAGTTCATGGAGAACTAATTAGCAAAGAGGCAAAGGCTTTGCCCCATGACATCAGCAGACCCTTTGCTGGGCATTCTATTATATCCTTGACAGCTCTTGGAATCCCCAGTGATGTCACTAGTGTTGTAGCAACACTGACTGCCTTGAGGTCATTTGTTCAGTGACCACAAGCTTGGCCTCTAGACATGCTGTCTGGACGTAGAAGTCTGTTTGGCAGAGGGAATGGACAGCATGGAGAGACCAGAGTGAGGCAGAAGGAATCTGGTCCAAGGTCTCCCTGGAA
Organism: Peromyscus eremicus; assembly: GCF_949786415.1. Taxonomy (NCBI): domain Eukaryota; kingdom Metazoa; phylum Chordata; class Mammalia; order Rodentia; family Cricetidae; genus Peromyscus; species Peromyscus eremicus. Next base: position 603,432 of record NW_026734312.1, read on the forward strand.
AACATGGAAAAAATGGTCCTGGGGAAGAGGTAGTGAGTTTTGTAAGGGACTGGGGAGCTTTCTGGATGTGGTGGGCTTCAGCTTTCCAGAGCGAGGGCTCAAGAACTGGGAACTTCTTGGAAGGAGGCACAGAAGAATTAATGAGATTTCTGTACCATAACTGTGTTTTACAGCCACTGGAGTCCTTTATTTATGTGGCAGTGATAACAGGGAAAGGAGAGTACCCTGGAACACCCTGAAGTTCTCGTACATGACATCATAGCCACTAGCAGGGCAGGAGCCCCCAAGTGCTGCTGTCTTCCAGTGACCCCTGAGGTTTCTGAATTACCAGCTGTTGATATCACACAGGTCTCCAGTTCAGCCGGAAAGCTGTTAGATTCAGTGGACCTGGACTGAGACTGTCACCTTCTTGCCAGCTGTGGGTGTCCTGGAGTGTCAGAGAGGATGGCTTTGTGAATCTGGTGACTATGTTTTAGCCCTGCATGGCTTTTCCATTAACATGAGACTCTGAAGCCAAGAGCAAGGGACTTGGGCCTCCTTATACTACCCAAGTGATCATAACAGTTGCAATTTTCTCCATGCATCTGAAAGCACATGGCTGAGGGCTCTGTAGCCAAGATGCATCCTCTACAGTGTAAGTAAGCCTGAAGAGGTTGTCCACTGGGTCCCCTTGTGTAGGGAGACATTCTGAGACATTCACCTCCCTATAGAGAGATGGAAAACTGACATCCACAAAGGAGAGACTCAAGTTTGGGCTTTCAGAACCTGCCTGGGCAAAGACTCATCTGTCAGTCACTTTGTGCATTTTTCAGTGTGTCAGAATTAACTGAGATGAGGTAGTGTGTAGGGCAGGTGTTGTGCTTTGATGTCTAGAATTGGGTATTACTGAGATAGCTCACCTTGTCTAGCATGACTTGTTAGTGTGATATAACATCTGAAAGGACACAGTTTTCCTCACATCACTCAATTGTTCTGGGGCCCACCAAGTACGCTTCTGAGGCCACAGTCTAGACTTCTGGTGAATTTTCAATCCAGACCAAACAGGGTGCTAGTTCTTCATTTCAGGACTGTCAGTAAATTCCAAAGTGTGGCTCTGGGAAAGGTCTATGGTAAAGGACCCCTAATAACCTGTCCTCTTGTGCCCTTTGCCTACCTCTCTCATGCTCTGATGGATGTTGTAATTTAAGCTGGCTGTGTCACCTTTCCTAAGGGCATGTGCATTGTCACAGGAGGCTCCAATCAAAGCATTTGTTTGTGTTGCTCTAGGGGTATTACCACTGCAGTTACACACTACATATTATTACCATGACTATGACACATTTGATTTTCTGTAAATGCCTTTGTATATCTGTATGGAGCCTCTCACTAGCCATTCATCTTTCCTCAAACCCCAGTGCAGGAATGGAGCCTTACACTTGTGGGAGTGTTTGGTCTTACAACTGAGGGCTCCCTGGAGAACTCTGGTTCTTAGTATCCCCAGGCAGACATGTCACAAGTTGATAACATTTTGGTATTTCATGAAGGCTAGAATGTATTCTGCTGATGATTCGGGGTAATTTTCCTCATTGTTTATGGGACTTATCTTTGTTCTGACAGGACACCCACAATCTCCCACCACATCTGCATACTGTAACAGCCTTGAGGATTCTCCATAATGTGCTTGTTTACATCTGGAGACTGATCTTTCCTCCCCACTATCCTGACCTAATACCCTAGCAACCTTAATTTCTCATATTATTAATTAGAGATCTGAAGAAGTGATGAGCCATTTCGCCATATGTATTTGGAATAGAGACTTCTAATTCCCGTACTTGAAGTAGTCAAAATATTCTAATGAAGCAGAGAGAGAATTATCCCTGGCTTTGTAAATACAATGTACTAAAGTTCTTTCCTTATGTTACTGGAAAGGCTCCTGAGAAGGGCAACATGGCTTTTTGTGCATTGCAGAAGAGCTAGTTAGTAGGTAGGTGAGGTCTGTGGAGGTGACCCTAGTACTCCTTTCTCTAGAAATTCTATCTTATCCTGTAGAGACCTTGATATTCTCTGTGATGTTACCAGTGTTGTGGCAACACCACATGCCTGTGGGGTATTCGTTCAGTGCCTATAGACATGTTAGCAAGACTGAGCTGGCTGCTTGGGAGAGAGAATAGAGAACATGGAGTGACCAGAGGAAGGCAGAAGGAAGCTGGCCTTTGGTCTTAGTGTAAAGTCTGGAGAAAGAAATGGTTTTGGAGAAGGCATAGTGAGTCCTGATCAGGGGATTGGGAGCTTCATGGAGGAGGTGAAATTAAGCTGGGCCATCCAGTATGGGGCTCAGCATCTGGGAGATTCTGGGAAACAATGGGCCAATCCTGCTTCACCTGGCTTCTTAAGAACAGACCTAGATTCAAGATTCTCTGATGGTGAGTTTAGGAGAGCCATGAATTATTCAGGCTGCAGCTGCCTTTCTGGGATCTCCTTCATTTCATTCAGACTGGCAAAGAGGGGCAGGAGGAACAGATGGACTAATGATCTGTCCCTCTCTGGTTAGGGTGTTGCTGTACTTCATCCTAGTGGATTCCTACAATTTCCATGGGAATCTGATGCCAATAAGAAGGGAGAGAAACTCCCCTGGCCATCTACCATAACCTCAGACAGTCAGAAGCTTTGGTCCTGGGGAAGTGTGATCAGGACTTGGTGCTGCTAAGTTCTAGGGACAACAGGACTTATCTTCATCACATCACATATGAGCTCACACTGTCCTTCTAATCTACATGGCTGGGCTAACTTATGATTTCCAGAATCAGGGGACTGCATTTGGGATGGAGACACATACCTAGCCATGGTGCTTGATACTGTAGCAGGGACATTTGGAGTAGCTGTTGGCTGCCAGCAGCTTTGACCTTCCTTGCATTGTTGTGGTGGAAAAGTTCCCATCAGAGGTCCTGCCCCTTACTACAGAGGCTAGATCCCAATACAAGCCTGAGTCAGTCATCTGCCTGCCAGAGATTATATTCTAAAGAAATGGAGGAGTCCATTCTGCTTGATGGTTTGGGGAAGGTTCCATCCCATTTTCAGAATTATACATGTTGCAAGTTTCTGAAGAAGCACCAGGCACATGGTCCAATGCCAGTGTTCCTGGTGACACACACTGCAGTGCCCATGCTCATCATGGTGGTGTCAATTGGTTAAAATCTTAAGGCAAGTCCACGTAGTTAAAAGGGAGGTTTATTTTGTGGGGTAACTTACAAGTGAAGAGATAGGTTACAGGGTCTGGGAAAGGTGAAGCATAGTCTGGCAGTGTTCTTGGGAGAACTCTGCTCAGTCTACCTGGAGCATTCAGGGTACAGGAACCAAGAGAGCCAGCCCATCTGGATCTCGGGTCTTCAGGGGTCCTCTCTCGGCTCCACCTTGTAGGTGTGACAGTTACCTAAGCCTCATTGAGGGTGGTACTTCCAGATCAAAGCTGGAACAGCTATCGACTACAGGTGTAATCTCAGGAATAGAATTCATATATTGGTGCCGTTGTCTGAAATCTCAATTGTATAACCCCAGGGAAATTTCAAATCTAAATGAATCATTTTGCTTTGAAAGCAATAGGAGGCATTTAGCTGTTGCTGACAATGAAGACCACACAATAGTCATCCCAGTTCTTTCTGTGTTAGGAAGGAGTTTGTTTCCCTCACATCACAGGATGTATGGAGTAAGCAATACAAGGTCTGGAAGTGTTCAAGTCAAAATTCACATGGACTAATTATCTGTCCCTCTCTGGTTAGGGTGTTGCTGTACTTCATCCTAGTGGATTCCTACAATTTCCATGGGAATCTGATGCCAATAAGAAGGGAGGGAAACTCCCCTGGCCATCTACCATAACCTCAGACAGTCAGATGACCTGAGACCCCATCCTCTTTATTACAGGTCCAATGTGCTGTTGTTTTAGGCCTTTCTTCTTTTTCTTTAAAGAGCACCCATTTTTTACCTATGGACACTTTTTTCTTAACCACAGTTACTATCAATCAAAACAAATTATTTGAATTCCAAATCTTCAATTATAGAGAAAGACCAGATTCTTTAAGTACAGAGTTTCTAGCTGCTCTCCTCTTACTCAAAAAACCACAGACTGGTATTTCATCTTATTTCAGCCTTGCATGGCCATAAAGAGGCCACTGAAAGTCATCATGACCATGAAATCTCCAGCTGATTCCCATGTACCTGTTGATTATTGCCACTCCTTCCTTTCAATCTCTGATAGAGCCATTTGCTCAAGAATGTTAGTAGATAGGATTAAGACTTTGATGGCTATTTTTAGATGTCAACATGATGACATCTGGGAATAATATAACCCCAAGACGGAGGGAACACCTGTAGTCTATTTCTGCTTAGTTAAAGTAGGAAGAACTACTTTATTGTGGAACTTTGAGGAATGAAGTCACACCTTTAATTCAGATCTTTAATCTAGATGTAATCTGAACCATTCTTTCTGCTGGAAGCCTATAGAAGGACATGGAAGAAGGAAGCATTTACTCTTTCTCTGCTTGCTCTCACCTTGTTAGCACATCCATTCTTTCACTGACATTAGAGTCTATTTAAGGTTACAGCATAATATCAGAGACAGCTGAAACATCCAGTGTTTAAGACAAAGAAACTACTGGATTCTTGAACTTCCCATTCATTTCCAGCCATTGTTGGATTAGCTAGAGTACAGGCTGTAAGCCATTCTAACAAATCCCCTTTTAAAATAAACATTTATTTTTATAACTTATGTTACTCTAGAGGCCTGATAATACACCAGGCACGAAGAGAGGACATTTTAGAGCAGTTTGGGTCTCATAACAGTCTCAGCTCACTTACAAATTCTCAATGGCCATCTTCCCTTAACCTCAGCATTCCTCAGGTGTTTGCTCACTTCATAGAACTCAACACTCCTCTTCCACATCATCATGATCTAATTCCTTGGCATACTTTATTTCTCATATTATTGAGTATGGATGTTAAGGAGAGGAAGGTCCATTCTTGGGCAGTGCTTATAAAGTGAGTGTTCAACTCTCCACGGGTAAAGTAGTGAAAAGATTCTAAGGAAACAGAAACAATTTCCCAGCATCAGAAAGAGGAGGTACTGAATGGCTTCACCTGTGTCACAGGAGAGACTCCTGGAAAAAAATCTCAGCTTCTGGTCAGTTCAGGGAGAATTTATTAGCCAGGAGGCAAAGGCTGTTCCGTGTGACATCAGGAGTCCCTTCTCTGGAAATTCTATTGTATCCTGGAGAGCAGAGCTCTTGGAATCCCCTGTGATGTCAATAGTGTTGTAGCAACACCAAGTGCCTTTAGGATGTTTGTTCAATGCCTATACAGTTTGCCTATAGACATGTTGTCAAGACTTAGGCATCTACTTGGGAGAGAATGAATTTTGTGTGATACCAGAGAAAGGCAGAAGGAAGCTGACCCTAGGTCTCACTGGAAAGAATGGAGAAATCAATAGTCCTGGGGAAGATGCAGTGAGTTCAGAAAAGGGTCTGCAGAGCATTTGGATGTGATGGGCTTGAGCCTGCCAGGGTTAATCAGGAACTGGTAGCTTCTGAGAAGCAATAGACCTATCCAGCTTCTCTGGTTCATGATGGTTAATATGATATAGTCAGGAATTGACAAGGCTGTAGCCTTTGTGCTGGGGACCCTCTGCTCTCACTCTGAGTGGGGAAGGAGGCACAGAGGAATGTTTAGATTTCAGTACCATCATTGCACTTCACTCCCACTGGAGTTCTTAGGTTGTGTGCCAGCAATAACAGGAACAGGAGAGTGCCCTGGCAAAGCCTGAGCTTGTCTTAGCTTACATCGTAGACTCTAGCAGGGCTGAGGCACCAAGTGCTGCTGTCTTTCAGTGACCCTCTAAGATTATGACTTCCCAGCTGTGGGTGGCACACAGGTCTCCAGTTCAGCCTGAGAACTGTTAGATTCAGTGGATTTGGAATGACACTGTCCCCTTCTTACAGGATCTAGGTGTCCTGGGCTGCCAGTGAAGATGGCTTTGTGAATCTGTTGACTATATTCCACCGCGGCATGGCTTTTCCATTAACATAATACTCTGAAGCATCATCCAAGTGATTTGGGCATCCCTATACTACATGAGTGCTTGTGAGAGTAGCAATTATCTCCAGGATTATGTACAGGAAAGGACATGGCTGAGGGCTCTGAAGCTTGTACATCTTCTGTAGCTGTGAATAAGCCTTAGGAGGCTGTCCCCTAGGTCACCCTGTGCAGGGAGACAGGGGAAGCCAGGTAACTTCTGAGACACCCATCTCCCTATGGAAAGATGCGAGAACTGATATCCATAGAGGGAGAGACTCAAGTCTAGTCTTTCAGAAACAGCTAGGGCAAAGTTTCATCTGTCAGTCACTTCCTGATTACTCTTTAGTGTGTCAGGATTGACTGAGATGAGGTAGTGTGTAGGGCAGGTGGTGTCCATTGATTTCTAGAATTGGTGATTACTGAGATACCTAACCTTGCCTAACATGTTTGTCAGTATGATATAACATCTGAATGGACATAGTTTACCCCACATCACTCATTTCTTCTGGGGTCCACCAAGTACACTTCTGAAGCCACAGTCTAGACTTCTGGTGAATTTTCAATCCAGGCTGAACATGGTGCTAGTTCTTCATTTCAGGACTGTCAGTAAATTCAAATGTGTGAAATGTGGCTCTGGGAAAGGTCTATGGTGAAGGACCCCTAAAAATATGTCCTCTTGTGCCCTTTGCCTGCCTCTCTCATGCTCTGATGGATATTGTAATTTAAGCTGGCTGTGTCCCCTTTCCTAAGGGCATGTGCATTGTCACAGGTGGCTCCAGTCAAGGAATTTGGCTTTCATGTAGCTCTAGGTGAAGTACCACTGCAGTGACACACTACATACTATCCCCATGACTATGACACATTTGATTTTCTGTAAATGCCATTGCATATCTGTGTGTGGCCTCTCAATAGTCATTCATCTTTCTTCAAACTTTAATGCAGGAATGGCCCATCATTCTTAATGGGAGTTTTTACTCTTGTGTCTGAGGGCTCCCCTGGGGAACCCTGGTTCTTGTATCTCCAGCCTGACATGTCACTAGTTAATCACACTTTTGGTAGCTATGATGGCTGGAATGAATTCTACTGAAGGTGAGGGGTAATTTTCATCAATTACGGAAGTTATCTTTGTTCTGACAAGAACCCCACAATCTCCCACCACACTAACAGCCTTGTGCATCCTCCACAAGGTGCTTGTTGCATTCAGGGGACTGAACTTTCCTCTCTACCATCCTTACTTAGTTGCCTAGAAACTTTTTTTCTTGTGTTATTGACTAGAGGTTTCACAAGTTGGATGAGCCATTTCCTGGGATGTGTTTAGAAGTGAGTCTTCAACTTCCTGTCCATGATGTAGTGAACATATTACAATATAGCAAAAAGAGATCTCTGGGTTTGTAATGAGGAGGTGATGAAGGTCTTCCCTTACATTTTTCGGAAGGCTCCTGGGAAGGGCAGTATGGCTTCCAGTAAATTGCAGAAGATATAGTTTGTAGGGAGGTGAGGGCTACTGCTCATGAACCCAATAGTTCCTTCTCGGGGCGAGATATTGTGTTCTGGAGAGCCCTTGGCATTCTCTTGATATCACCAGTGTTGTGGGAACACCAGGTGACTGTGGGTTGTTCTTTCACTGCCCATAGACATGTCAGCAAGACTGAGAAGGCTGCTTGGGAGAGAGAATGGAGAACATGGGGGGACCTGAGAGAGGCAGACGGAAGCTGGGCTTTAGTCTCAGTATAAAACATTGAGAAATAAATGGTTGGGGAGGGAACAGTGAGTCCTAGGAGGGGGTGGGAGCTTTCTGGAGGAGGTGCAGCTTGAGCAGGGCCTTCCAGTAGTGGGGCTCAGCATCTGTGAATTTCTGGTAAGCAATGGACTTATCCTGCTTCTCTGGGTTCCCTAAGAGCAGACCCAGAGTCAACAATTTCTGATGGCTAGTTTGGGAGAGCCATGAATATTCAAACCTGAAGTGGCTTTTCTGTGAGATCCTTAATCTCATTCTGAGTGGAAAGGAAGGCCAGCATGAGCAAAGTGGTAACTAATTAGGTGTCCTTCTCTGGGTAGGGTGTTGCTGCACTTCATCCTAGTGGATTCTCTCAGTTTCCATGGGAATCTGATGCCAATAAGAAGGGAGGGAAACTCCCTTGATCATCCATCAAAGTCTCAGACTTTCAGATACTTTGGTCCCTGATACATGTGATGAGGACTTAGTACTGCTATGCTCTAGGGACAATAGGACTTACCTGCACCACATCAGATATGAAGTGACACTGTCCTCCAAATCTACATGGCTGGGCTATCTTATGCCTTCCAGGGCTGGGGGACTGCATTAGAGAGGGAGGCACATGCGTAGCCATGGTGGTTGAGGACAGATACATAGCTCATTGGTACTAGTTTGAGGATAATTGACATACTCGGGGCCCTCAGTGGGTCCCTAGCATTTCCTCTTCCTGGAGCTTCCTCTTGGGACTAGCATGGATTCTCCTGCCCCTATGCCATTCAGGTGTACAAGTTCACTTTGCTTTATCTTCCTGCAGGGACTACTGGGAAGGCACCAACTCAAACCTCCACCTCCACTGAGCAGGAGCATCAGATGACAAAGTTACCGAAACTCACCCTTCAGCTACAGAGTATAACATACGAGCAAATTGAACTGCATGGGATCCTGGCCAGTTATACAGACAAGGATTTGCAGAACAGGTAGTCATTATGTGCACTTCTCTGCTGACCATCTTGATCCTACAGTGTGTAGCTAAGCTTTCCTGAGGAACCGGTGGCTGAACCTCCAGGGTGTCCTGGTGCCTAAACTAATTTTCCTGAGTGCACAGAATTTGGAACCTGGGTAGGTGTGAGATGGAGACATAGGCTATTCTTATTCATCCAAATGAATAGCAGACCATGTGGCCTGAATCACAGTCTGAGGATAGGGACGTTAGTGTGTTAGTTCTCAATATGCATTTCAAGAGGCCTTGGCAGGTGTTGGCTTGTGGGAGATGCTAGGTTTTGTGAGTTTGTAGTGAGTCTTTGTAGTTGACCAACAGATGATTGATTATGTGCTGAAGGCTCCTGGCAGAAGTGGAGGGGCCTGGTCTCATTCATCCATCTCAGTTTGTGGCTGGAAGGCCTGATGTTTATCACCGATTCTCCCTTTTCCTCCTCCTTATACTTTGAGGCAATTCCACCTACCTGCATTTCATGGGCATCCTGACTGTATGTGGTGTGTTTGTTTGTGTAGGAAGTAATAGCCTGAAGCTTTTCTTGGCTCCTCCTTATACTCTGAGACAGAGAAAACTCTCTGTATTACATGTGCATTCTGAGTATATGTGGGGTGTGTGTGTGTGTGTGTGTGTGTGTGTGTGTGTGTGTGTGTGTGTATGTGTTAATGTGTGTGTTTTAGAGGGCATGAGGGTATGTGTGTGTACTCCTTGGAGTCTAGGTTCTGTGACACAGCCTGAGGATTTGCCATTTTCACATTTTCCATGGGATGCTAGTGATAACACCAGGGAGATTCATCTTGGCCTCTGTTCTCACTTTGGTGAAACTTTGAAATCCCTTGTGGAGTTTATAAAGCCTTCCTGAAGTTGAGACTCCTCCCTGGAAATACTCAATGTATGCTCTGGTCCTCTGTGTAGCAATAGGCAGCCATACATGAGAATCCCTGTGGTAAAGACGAAAAATGTCACTATAGGTTTCCGGTGGCACCAGATATGTGGCACAGACTCCTTGGAAGTTCTTAGGTAGATAATCTATAGCTCCAAGTTCACTGAGGGTGCTCATGCAGCCCTGGATAACTCTCTTGAACAACCTTCTTCTTCTGTCCTGAGGACATGATAGGAAGTTTAATAAGCACCAGGAGGTCCCAGTGTATACGTGTCAGGCTGTAGCTTCCATGGGGCTGAGGAGTCCAGAACATAGCCTGATTCCATATGATCCTTGTGGCCTGTGTTCATGGGGTCCTTTTCTCCAGGGGCCATGCCCTACTACAGGCTGAATTCTTTTGGGATGCTAAAAACGGAGCATAAGCAGGTGATGTCAGACTTGCAGAAATTGCCCATGGAGATCAGTAACGGTGTGAACAAGGTCAAACAGCTGGTTGAGGAGAATGTATGTGCGGGATTTATCTTGGGAGGGACTGATTCTACCATCTTTCTCTTTCACCCAAAGTGAGGGCTCTGGTTCTTGCCTGTGTGCCTCTTAACAAGCAGTCTGACATGTGGTCCTTGGCTTTGTGCCAATTGAACTCAGTTTTGCTAAGTGTGAAAAGACACTGAGTCCCTCCAAGAGATGTCCTGTCACCCTTGGGAGACCCTTAATAGAAAAATGGTTTGCACCATGAAGAGTGTCAGGTATCCTAGGACCTCTGGAGCTCTGACCAGGGCTTCACAAAGCTGGTTTCCATGGTAGCCATAGACAGAACTGATTCTGGTTGGGGCTTTTTCCCTCCTTTTGAGAGTGTTTGCCCTCTACCTGCTGCTGCTTTCCCAATATCATGAACAGTTAAGAACAGGTGTGGACTGCACGCTGTTCTCAGAGGCACCGGATCCCTTTTGGCATCAGGGTTTTCAGAAGTAGTTTGAATCTTTCTGGAATTTGGTTATTCTCTGGATTTGGCCTGCATCTAAGTGATGCTGGCTTGGCTACTGAGAGCTCCATTTGTGGGCTCTCTGGGCATCTGGGACTTTTCAGCACTGGTGGTACTTGGACATAGGTAGGGCAAATAAAGGCTGGCTGGAACATACCATGTTTTTGTGGATTTTCAGTTAAATCCATGGCCAGATCCTCCAAGATTGGACTCATCGGAAGGAGAATGTGCATGTGTTGAGACTCAAGAACAGACTGCTGTGGAAGGAGCAGACTGAACTGCAAGAGTCCTGTGAGGATCTGAAGAGGCTCCTGATGGAGGCTCATGAGATGATCTGTGACCCTCAGCAGGTAGGCTGAGACAGCAGGGGCAGGCTGCCCACCTGTTCAACCATAAACATAGAGACACCCATATAACCATCGACCCATCCATCCAGACTCCCACCTACATACCATCAAATTGTTGATTTCTGTGATCATTACCGAGTCTTTCAGGAGAGGTAGCCTCTTACAAGAAACTGAATAATTGTCAAGCAAACCTTCCTGCTCTCCTAGAAGCTGCAGTACATTCAGAGAGCTGGGTCAGCCACATATCACACACCTACATGTCACTATTATCAGAGGGCTGCTATGCAGGGAGGTACTTTGGGAACAACACAAAGCTTTCATTGATGATGTCAGTGGCCTGTGACTCATTTGCTTTGCAGGGGTCTTGTGAGATCACAGGTAGGAAGCAGCCTTCAAGCCCTAGAGTCCAGCCCCAGTGCCAAGTGAGTGGTTCTCATTGTCAACATTTTGGGTGGCATGTGGTCTTCTCCTTTTTTCCTGCATCCCTGTGTGCTCTCTTCCTCTTTCAAGCTCTTGGTTCATAGTGACAGAAGACTGAGTACCACCTTTTCAGTCCTTTTTCTGTGCGTGGTGCTGGACAGTTCTCCCATCCTGGAGCTTCCAGTCTGGAGCTGACTGGATGCCCATAGATGTGGGAGGACTTTGACAAGATGATTGTTAGGGTGACTGATTTGAGGCTATATGAGTACATTTTCTGCTATCACCTCAACAGAGTCTGAATAACTTGTGTGCTCTCCTAGGAATTTTTAGTCCCCAAGGGATGGATAGCCGTGTAGTGGGTGTCAGTTGAAACACCTGATGTGCATATTTTATTCAACTGTTCATACAGCATGATATCCTCTTTATTGTTTTCTGCTCACTCTGATTTCTGTGGTCTGTGTGTGATCTATGCAGGCATGTGTAAATATGTACTTTGGTGTGTGTGTTCTGAGGGTACATAATGAAATCCGTGTTGTCATCTGTTGCTCACTCCCTTATTCCCTTGAGCCCAGGTCTTACACTGACCCTGAAATTTTCTCTTTGGGCTAATCTAGCTGGCCAGCACTCTTTGGTTCTCCTGTCCTCCAAGGTAGAACTTCTGTCTTGTTTTGTCTAATCCAATGTTACACATTTAAATTGCTCAGAAAGAGGAAGGACACATTTGCTTTCTCTTTTGTCTGTTTACTTTAATGTTTTGATGATAATGTGTTCTCTAATAAATAACAAAAATCAAACAATACAGCTATTTTAAAAATAAACAGTAGGCTTCTTTCCTTTCAGTGCACAGAGCTAACACCACAGGAAATGTCTGGTTTGTCTCTGGCTTCTCAACAGAGAATCCCACAGTGCATCTCCTTGCTGACATTGTGTTGCTGACTATATCATGTGCATGGCTGTGTCTCAGAACAGATTCCCTCTCATAGTTGTGCAGAGTGCTGTGTTCCTGAAAAGCACTGCAGGTGATGTCACTGGCCTCCTTCTGACTGACACTGGGCTGAATTCATATCATATGCACTGTCATCTGTTGAAAATTTCCTGGGTGTTGACCGTGGGTCACTTTATTTTTCTGGGGCTATCAAGGTCATCTGTGGAGGAGCCAGGATAAGTTTAGTGAAAAGACTATGATGGGTCAAATTGGAACCTGTGGCATCAGTGAGTTTTGTGATGGATAAAATTCATTCAGGGTAAAGTAAGTGCAGGCCGAGGTAGCAGTGCATTGCTGGGTGTAAGAGCCTTGTAGACAGCATAGAGGACCCACTACCTCACCCTACATCAGAACAGGTGCAGCAGTCTTCTCATTGACCATACTAGGTTCAGCAAGTATTTATATGTGGGGTGTGTGTGTGTGTGTGTGTGTGTGTGTGTGTGTGTGTGTTGTGCTTTTCTGTGCATCTCTGTAGTATGTGTGTGTGAACTTCTCCTCTGTGTGTGTGTTTGTGTGAATACTGTCTATTGCTTACACGGCAGTGTTCCTTTGTGTGTGTATGTGACCATGTGTGGATGACTGTATATGTGTGTGTCCACATTTCCTGTATGTATAGGGATAAGTCTTTGTGTGTGTTTCTGAGTACATGTTCTTATAGGTCCAGGTGTGTGTTTGTACTGTGGATTTTAAACTCTTATTTGTTTTTATTTCTACATATTTATATATTCACTTACTCATCTTTAATGATGATGGAACCAACTTTGTTGAAAAAGTACTCTCTTGGCATCCATCAAATAATATATGCTGCTGCCCATCTTTCCGCATGTCCTCCTAGCTCACTAGAACAAAGGGACAAAAACTACTGTACCTCAATGGTTTTCAGGTATTTGTAGAGACAAAAATATTTATCTGCCCAGAAATCCTTGGAGCATACCAAAGGAATGTGGTACATGAAGTTTAGGAGGAGGCCACTGTGGAAAATCAAGGTGTCTGAGAGGTAGGAAAGCCTGCCTGAGGGTTTGTGTCCTTGTCTGCTCTGAGTGAATGGTGACTGCACACTCAATGGTCAGGTGACTTGCTGTGTCTTCTCTATGTCCTGTTTTGTCCTCATCCACATTGCCTGCTACCACTTGCCTTCTCCCTTTGTCTAACCTTGGCTCCGTTAACCTTTGCCTGCATGTTAGTCCTTGAGAGATTCTGACTTGCAGTGTGCTTCCAGCTGCATCTCAGTCCAACAGAAGTTCCCTAGGCATGCTTTGGTGTGAGATTGGGTCTGTCTCAGTGCACCCCACTTAGGCTCCTTAGGGTCTAAATTACTCCCCATGTGCTATGTCTGTAACATTCAGTATCTGCTTTTCTTCAAAGTTGTTTACTCTGAGTTGAATTCAGCCTCATGGAGGGTTTGCAGAAATGAGGACCCTCAGACATTTCTGGTAATGTAAAATGGTATAGCACAGTGGAAGCTACACACAAGTCTTCAGAAAGTTGAATTGCAATCCCCAGGTGACCCAGTGATTCCAGAACATGAAGTAGGTGTCCATATAGTCCCAACATAGCTAGGGGACATCAAGGTTTTATGAGCAATCCTCGGGGCAGCCTCCTGATGCCCATCATTCACTGAGTGGAGTAGTACACTGTGGTTGAGCTCTTTCATGGAATATTGTTCAGCATAAAGTAATACATAAAACCATTTGTACTGACTTAGTCAGCCATTTGTTACTCGAATAATTCCCTGGCACAAACACCTCACAGGAAGGAACTGTTTCTTTTGGATCCTGGTTATGGAGATTTTCTAGTTTCCTGAGCTCTTTGCTTTGGGTCCAATGTGAGGCAACCTGTGGTAAAGGGAGCCCCTTTTGAAGGAAGTTGCTCACTTTGCGGGCAACTGAGATACAGGGAACAAGACCAGTGGGTTAGTCCATGACCATCCAGTAGTCCTTTGCTGGGGAACATTCCTATACTGCACAGCCTGGGGAACTTCTTAAGCAGACTTTGTTAATGGTCCAGGACACCAAAGGGCCACCTGTCTGTGCATTAGATCGCAGGACAGACACTTCAGTGACTGAACTGCCTATCTCTCATGCCCTCTGTGTTCTTCTCTCATCCAACAGGTTTACCTTCTTTTCATTAGTATCCCTGGTGGTTGCTAATTATGTTAGTATTAACTGTGAAGCTAAACATGTTAGTGCATTACAGTGTGCTTGTATGTGTGCACACATGTACTTGTGTGTGTTCATGAATTTGTGTGTGCATGTGAGTGAGCAAGCGTCCACTGAGAACACAGTCTTCTAATGAACAGGAGCAAGAGAGCCTGGATGAAAGATTTGAAGGACCTGCTGAAGCAGAAGGAGCTGTTCACCCAGCAAGGGGACTTGGCAGAAAAGCTGCAACATCACTTCAATGTCTTTGAGATGAGGTGGGAGCCCAGGCTGGGAGGAGTGGTTAGAACCATGTACATCACCTGTCCCTGGATCTCTGTCATTTTAGGATTCCCACCACCTGAATAGTTCCCAGCCACAGCCACAGCCAGAGAAAAACCACCTCAGGATATTGTACTGGCCCGGTCAACAAGAACTTCTCCAGGAAACACTATGTTTGATCCTTAGTGTTTCTGGGTAGTGTCTACCCCTTATTCCCATCTGAGCTCTCTGGAATCTTCTCACTTTCCCCTGTGTCTCACCACGAATCTCCTGTGGCTGTCCTCAGCCTTGCAGGAGGAGGGTTAGTTGAGCAGGACAGTGTGGGCTCCTGCCACTTCATTTTCCTTCTAGAACATCACCTTTAGAGTGACGCTCATACTTTTGCACAGATCTGCATGCAGCACAGTCCTGCAGATTACAGGTTCTCTGCAGTGTGAATCTGTTTCTTGTGAAAAGATTTTTCTGTTATAGGAAGTTTAGGAGTTGAACTGTGGCAGGTTTGTATACTGAAGGAATAATCAGATCCTTCACTGCTTTTACTTTTTAGGATCCCCTAGAGGGTCTATATTCAGTTTCCCATGTTTCTCACATTCACCTGGTATCTAATCAAGGCCATACCTATCTGTCCTGAACTGTTTCTCAGACATTGCTACACTGTTATTATTTTCTTTAAAAAATGTATCTTGACAACTGGAGAAATGTGCTGCATTTTCTTGCCCAGCACAGTGTATTTCTTAGCTCAAAAGCTGAGAAACAAATCAAGGCCCAGATGGACTCTGACCCTTCTCCCTTGGGGAATGCAGGGAATGACCTCAGCTGAAAGGTCATGCTGGATTGTCCAGCTGACTAGAGCTGGTTCAGGCTCAACAGCTGACATGGTAGGTCCCCACCAGGCCTGTTCCCTAACTGCCTTCCTTCTCTAGGTCAGAAAATCTCCAGTCTGAGTTGGAACAGGCCACAGCCCAGGGTGAGAGCCTCCTGCAGACAGAGCTGCTGCAGCAGGAGCACTAAGTCTCACAGGCAAGTGAGCCACCCTTGCATCCCATGCCCAGAAAACATGGCATTGGTGGGAGACTGGGGGCTCTTGTTCTTGGCTTCCAGTGTGAATAGGCCTTGATTTTTTTCTGGCCTGTGGCCCAGCCAGGCTGCTTCTGGGTCTGATTGCCTTTCCTTCTCATATAGCAGATATTAGGAGAACTGAGGAGGCCAAACAAGCCACAGATGCCTTGAGCCCATGACATTCTATACTCTCTGATCAAGGCCTTCCCCTTAGAAGACACTCCTTTAGAGCTGTGAACTCACCAGTGAGGAAAATACCAGCTGTCTTCCAGGTGATCCAGCCCCCATCAGATACATGGGTCTGTTGACTCAGTACTCCTAAAGAAAAGAAAGCATCAAAAATGAGCTTGAGACACAGAAAACCTGAGCCAAGAATTACTGAGAACCCTGACATTCAACAGCAAGTGGTCCCTGTGAGGGGTACTACAACATGGACGGAAGAGATGGAGTGAACAAGACATTTCCTAACAGTTTAATGTCGATGGCTTTGGCAAGCTGACTGAGTTCTCAGCCCTCTCTATGTGGTGTGAAATGTGTCTAGAAAGATTGTTGATGACAAATTTTTCCAGACAGACCTCATCCAACAGCATCATATTTCATTCTCCAGTCCATTGTTGAAGCTGACACCATGTCATGCACCAGTGTTGCTGAAGATAATGCACCAAAGAGATCTCCGCAGTCCCTCATTCCCCGGGTTAGACACTTTTCCCTCCATATGTAAAATGAGTGGTTATTCTTCAGTTTCACAGCCTGGCCTGAAGTGACTGGTCCTGAGAAAGGATTTACAGAAGGCATCTGAGTCATCTTTGATGTTCATGGGTTCTCAGATGCTGCCCATGGATTTGTTGGGTCTCCAGTAAGCACAGAAGTATCTGAAAGAATCAAATAGAGACCAAGACATTACAGGATCAGCAGTGGGTGATAATTTTTCAAATGCTTCCCATGGAGCACAAATTTTGCTCTAGAAAATGTCTCATCCTTAGTCTTGGTGAAGGCTTGACCTACAAAGCCTGAAGGAGGCATGACTATACTAGCTTTGAAAAGGCTTTTTACAATCACGGACTGCCTTCCTTCCATGTTTCCAAGCCCAGCCACAGGCGTGGGTCTGTTTTGCTGAATGTACAGCAAGAGAATGCTGCTGACCTTAATTTTTCTTTTTTTTTTAGGTTTTTGGTTGGGTTTTGTTTGCTTTAGTTTTTTTTGGGGGGGGCGGTTTCTATGTTATATATTTAGGTTTTGTTATTTATTTGTTCTTCCTTTTGTTCATTTGTTATTTGGGTATTTTGTTAAGGCTTTTCACTGTTTATTGACTGTTCCCTTTAAGCCCCTATTGAGTAATATTACTGTATTTTTATTAATAATAAAGTGATTTTGAACTCTTCTATCTTAGAACTGATTTCTTTGATCAGGTGTGTTGTCTCACTCTAGTAGCCCCAGAACCTCCTGTAACATCAGAACTCTTGTGTGCCCAGCTTGAGCTACAGAGTGGGTTCTCAGGCAGCCAGGGCTACACAGGGCTTTGGAGGTGGATGGTGTTGTCATCTCCATGGATTCCCATTGCACAATGGAAAAAGTATCCATACTGTATCCTTGTGGTCACATATTTATCTACCCTAGCTATATCATTCTGTATACCTACTTCAGGATGTGATCATATGCACCACCTTAATGAGAAACACAACTGTATTGCTGTAAAGCCTCTCAGGAAATGAAAACATTTACTAAAGGAGTATGAAAGAAATCCATGACCTGCTTGCCACCTGGAGCCATGATGATGTCCATGCCTGGTCTGCTGCTAAGGGCCATGTCCTGTCCATGACCCTGACACAGCAGTGGGAGTCTGTGTTGATACCGATGCATCCTCTGCCAGAGAGGGCCTGGCAACCACCTGCAGTTGGGCCACCACATGTGACCATGTTGTTGTCAAAGAGATTTCCCCTCCACCCCCAAGGGGACATATGTGTCTTAGAAGCGTGTGCTGCCCACTAGGACCATAATGACATCAGGGCAAGGGCTATAACTGAGGGTCATGTCTGGATCCATGGCCCTGTTGCAGCCAGGTTCTGTGTTGATCTCTCAGGCCCCTGTTGCCATCAAAGACAGTGCCTGGAATCTGGGCTACCACCATGGAACATGGTACTGCTGGGTCCCTGTCAATCTGTGTGACCGTCATTGCCAACCAGAGCCATGGTGACATCCAGGCCTGGGCTACAACTTTGGAACATATCTGGGTGCATGTTACAAACACCGCCAGGATCTGTTTTCATATCCATGGCCTGCACAGCCACCAAGGGTCACACAGAGGTACATAGAGGTCTGGGCTGTCACCTAGGACCATGATAATGTCTAAGGTGTGTGTTCCTGAAGGAGCCATACAGATCTGAATGGCCTGTGATGTCACAAGGGACCCTGGTGTCCTTCAGGCCTAGGCTGCTGTCAATGGCCATGTCTGGATCTATGAACCAGCCACAGATCACTTGGTCTGAGTTGATGTCAATGGCTCCTGTTACTACTGAAGACAGGATAGGGATGCAAAGAGATAACCCCACCATTTACTGGCCTTAGCTCTAGTGAGAACTAGACCTGCCCATCACCCACTGCAGTGCTGGGGAGAGTGGGTTCTGCACATGGACTGAGCAGCACAGTAGAGCCGACCCTGTTGGTTGTGGTGTCAGTGAGCTGGCCCTGAGACTATGAGAGAAGAGCTGAGTCTACCCTCTTCTTCTGCCTTATGTTGGCAAGGGTAAAGGAAAGATACCTGCCTCACCTGAGCAAATGCCACCTGCAGCTGGTGGGAGAGTGGGACTTTGGGCATGAGAACAGAAGAGCTGGGTCAGCCTCTCACCAACTGCAGCAACTGGGTTTGTGGGCCTGGTACATCACCCCAGCAAAGCACTAGAGCTGTCCCTTTACTCTGAGTGTGGGTGAGTCAGATTTGAGTGCATGAGAACAGGACAATTGGCCTCTCTCCATTCTGCCCATTGCATGGAGTGAGCTAGGTGAGGCAGTGCTGGAGAGCTTGCCTGGGTGGAGAATATGAAGGAAAGCTGGCAGTCTGACCATCCCAGGTACCCCCAGCCAGAACCATGGCTATGAATTATCCAACCCTAACATCGTCTTTATCCATGGACTGCTGGAGCATGTAAAGGGTCCAGTTCTGAAGATCTAAAACTGCAGGATCTCTATGACACAAGGCATCAATAGGATCTCCAAGAAGAGTACAAGTGAAGGTCCATTATCTATAGTGTAGAGAAGCCAGAGAGGCCTGGAACACTTACAAGAAAAGATGTATGGACTAAAGGGTATACTGTGTGACTCCCTGGGCCACACTAAAACTTCCTTGCCAATGCTTTTGTTCATTTGTTTTTAATTTTGGGTTTTCAGTTTTTCTTTTAAAATTTCTTTTGTTTTGTGGGGAGTTTCAAAGGCAGAGCTCAGGTGTGAAGGAATAGATAAGGGGTAGAGATAGATTGGGATGCAAGGTGTGAAACTATCAGGGAATAATAAAATGTTTAAAATAAAAAAAGAAATTAAGAAAACCAGAGATATCTGGGCATGGTTTCCTTGGAATATAGCATCAGTGATATGAAGACTGCAGAGAGAATGAATTCCAAGGTATGTTGGGACAGTTTTGTTTGTTTGTTTTTTGTTTTTGTTTTTGGCGCTTTTGGCTTTAACTAGGAATTTATGCAATTTTTTTTTAAAGATTTAGTTCTTTTATTTGTATCTATGGGTGTTTTTCCTGCTGCAGGGCTAAACACCATGTGCATGTAATTCCACAAGAGGCCAGAAGAAGGCATCAGATTCCAACTGAACCTGGAGTTAAATAGGCTTTTTAGCTGTTCTCAAAAGAACCAACTTCTTTGGGAGGGAAACTGCTCAAAATGGAGGCGCCTTCTCTCCAGACCCTGCACTTGACTTTTTTCCTTTTAGTTATGTATGTTGTATTAGTTTGAGTGAATCAGCCCCAATCAAAGAGAGAAATTTCAAGAGACCAGTAGGGACAAGCATATGTTGTAAGCATTGTAACTGTCTTAGGATACCAGGCATCCATGCAAGGTGTTGGTGGGTTCAAGATCCTGCTCCAGCATCACTTATTGTCAGAGTTGGAGCAGATCTCTCACATCTCATCCTGGATGACAATGCAGATTAGGGCCATCTGATGAAATGCAGAATTGAGAAGACCCTCCGGGTGGTAGAGGTGTCGATAGGACTCCCTCTTGATGGTCCAGCTAAGCAGTGTTGGGAGGAAGCTTCACACCAGCCAGAGTGGATGGAGCCTGCAGCAAAAGTGACATGCCAGTCATGAGGAGAATGTCTGTACAAGGTTAGGAAAGGAGAGGGATGGTGGATGGTGCTTTTTAACCATAGCTGATCTCACTGTCCTGAGGAAGGGTTTCTTCCAAGGAGTGACTTATTTTTGTGAAGCTCCCCTGGACCAGACCTGCCTTCTGAGACTGACAGTGAATCAGAGAGTTAATATGTGGAGGAAGTAATCCTGTGGGGTCCCAGACTGGTGTTGTCAATCAAGCATAGAAATAATCTATTCTTTATGAATAAAAGGCATATATACACACACAACATCCATATAGATACAAACCCCATCAATTCCATGGATGATGTGATCAGCAGGAGAGATGGCTCAGTGGGCAAAGGCAACTGCTGCTAGGCCTACAGGCCTGAGTTACTTCCCTAGGACTCACATGATTGAAGGAGAGAACAAACCTCTGAGAAATTGTCCTCTGATCTTCATGTGAGTTGGCATGGCATGGTCATGGTCCACAAAAGCTAATACTTTCTGTTCCTAAGGCTTTCTATTTCTTAATTACCCTAGAATCTTTCCATCTGATGCACTCTTTTAATTATGTTACTCTGCATTCCATTTGGGAGATTTGGGACATTTGCTATTTTACTCTTGTTGCTGTGATGTTACAAGCTCTAAGAAGGCCAACACCAAAGCATCACCTGAAGAATGGTTAAGGAGAGATGGCCACTGAGAACTTGTGACATACCTGATATACAAACTACTCTAGAATGTCTTCTCTGCCTGCCTGGTGTATTAGTCAGGGCTCTCTAGAGTAACAGAAGTTATAAACTGAATATCTCTATATCTAGAAAGCAGATATTTTTAGAATGACTTTCAGGCTTTGGTTCAGCCGATACAATGATGGCTGGCTATGATGGAAAGTCCAATAATCTAGTAGATGCTTAGTCCACTAGACTGGATGTCTCTACTGGTATGCAATATATGCTGAAATCTTAAAGAAGTAGGCTCTAATGCTAACAAGATGTGTTAACAAGGAGAGAGCAAGCAGAGAAAGAGGAAAAGTGTACTTCCTCCATGTACATCCATAGGCTTCCAGCAGGAGTGGTCCAGACTACATCTGGGTTAAAGATCTGAATTAAAGTTGTAACTTCCTGCCTCAAAGATTCAGACTGGAAGTAGATCTTCCTACTTCAAATTAAGCAGAAATCTCCCATAGGTGCACCCTGTATGTTTTGGTCTTAGTCAATACCAGATGTATTCATGCTGACAACTAAGAATAGTCATCAAAGAAGTTTTTCCCTCTTCTCTAATAGTCATGAGCAAGTGACTCCCTTAGAGAGTGAAAGGAAGGAGTGACAATAATCAAAAGGCACATCTGAGTCAGTTGTAGATCCTATGGTCATGATGAATTTTATTGGCCTCTTTATGGCCATGGATGACTGAAATAGGAAAAAATACCTGTCTCTGGTTTCTTGGGTAGGAGGGGATGAGCTAGAAACCCAGTTACAAGTCTCTGGCCTTTCTATACAATTGGAGAATAGACACTGAAATAAGTATGATGTGTCTGGTAGTGACTGTGGTGGAAAGGGGTCTAGAGGGACAAATGGGTCTCTTTAAAGAGAACGGGCGAAAGGCCTCTCACAGCAAACATACTGGACCTGTCAGAAAGAGTGGCCACATGAGTTTGGACTTTAAGTCTTCCAGACCCCTTCTTGCTCACTCCATGTATCCTGAAAAGGAAAGAAAGACAAAAAGAAAAAAAAAACACAAAAAAGCCAAAAACTCTCTTAAACAGTGGGGCTCAGGGAAGACTTCCGTGGGGTCTTCATTGTATACAACAGGTAGAAATCATCAATTGTTTTCAAAGCAAAGTGGTTTATTAGGATTTGAAGTTTACTGAGGGTCAAAGAGGCAGGATTTGAAGACAGAAGTAACAGGTAATAAATCATACTCGAGAACCAAGTCATATTCCAGAGCTCACCACTGACACTACCAAGATGAGCATGGGCACTGCAGTGTGTGCCACCAAGAATACTGGCTTTCTACAATGTGCCTGGTGCTGCTTTAGAAGACCGCAACATCCAGGGCTCCTAAAATGGGATGCCGCTTCCCCAAATCATCAAGCAGAATGGACTCCTTCATTTCTCTAGAACCTAAGCTCTGGCAAGCAGTTGCTGACTCAGGTTTGTATTTGGGTCCTGGTCTCTGTAGTAAGAAGTAGGTCTTCTGATGGGAACTCCTCCACCAAAACACTGGAAGGATGGTCAAAGGTGCTGTCAGCCAACAACCCCTCCCCATGTCCACCTGCAGCCTCCAGAAGGGGTTTCAATAGTCAAAGATACCAACTTTTCCTTTGTGGCTAGGGCTTATTGTCACTCATTATTTTAAGTATTGCTTTGTTTTTCCTCCATAAATTGTATTAAATTACTCTTCCTACCATTGAATTTTCACTTTGGACATAGAATCCTATTCATAGAGGGTCAATTTTCTTTGCAGTAAGCTGAAGTTTATATTTTCTCCTTTCTGGCTTGCTGTTATGGCCGTTCTTGGCTGTTTACTTGAGACATAGTTGAGGAATTGACACCAAAAGACTGGCTTGCAGGCATGCTTCTTTGGCATTTTTTTGATTGCTAATTGATGGATGAGGGCTCAGCCCTCTGTAGGTAGTGCCATCCTTAGGCAAGTGAGCCTGGGCCACAGAGAAACGGTAGCTGAGGTGACTAGTGAGCAGCGCTCCTCTGGTTTTAAGCCCCTGTCTTGAGATCTTGCCTTAGTTTCCCTTGATGATAGACTGTAAGCTGTGAGGTGAAAAAACTCATCACGTTCTCAAATTGGATTCTTTTTTTACTTTTATTAAAACAATGGAAATCTATCTAGAACTTGCCATATTCCCAGGACATGCTCTGACGGTCCATCCTTCTTCTGCCAGCCTCTATCCTCTTTTTTTTTCTCCTCTGTACAAAGTTTCTGGACACTGCAATCTGTTGCAATATCTACTCTGACAACCATACCCACTGCTTATGTAACTCTATTACAGTATTTTGTTAGTCAGTTATGACAAGTTTCTCTAATACAGTATGCTTCCCTAATTTTCCCTCTTTAAAATTATCTCTGGATTATTCCTTCTTTTTCCACTTTAAATTAGTATCGTTTGGCCCAAAATAGAACAGTTATGTCAGATTATTAAGTTCCACAGACGTGGTTGATTATTCACATTTTCTAATTCAAGATTTAGAAAAGCAAATTAGAACACTGTATGTCTTGGTGTGTGTGTGTGTGTGTGTGTGTGTGTGTGTGTGTGTGTGTGTGTGAAGGCAGGCATTCACATCCCACAGCTTATATATTGTGAGGTCCAATTTTATAACAACCTGGCAAAAGCTAGGGTTCCAAGAGAAGAGATCTATATTTCTAAAATTTTTCCATATGATCAGGGTGTGGGAAAGCCTGTAGAGCATTTTCCTAAGTATTGATTAACATGGGAGGGACCAGCCCATTGTGAGTGGGGTCACCCCTGGTCTGTTGGTCCTGGGCTGTTTAAGAAAGTAGAGTGAGGTTGGGGATTTAGCTCAGTGGTAGAGCGCTTGCCTAGCAAGTGCAAGGCCCTGGGTTCAATCTTCAGCTGAAAAAAAAAGAAAAGTAAAGAAAGTAGGGTGAACAAGCTGTGGTGAGTGTGCCAGTAAGTAGCACCATCCATGGGCTCTGCATCAGCTCCTGCCTCCAGGATCCTGTCCTGTTTGAGTTCTGGTCCTGGCTTCCTTCAGTGAGGAACAGTGATGTGGAAGTGTAAGTCAGATAATTGCTTTCTTCCTCAATTTGCTTTAGTCATGGTTTTTCATTGTAGCAACAGAACCCTGACTGGGACACTGTGCATGTCAGAGGGTATCGTTCAGGAGTTTGCTCTCCCCTTCTACCATGTTGAGGCAGGCCTCTCTTGTTTCTAGGATGTACTGTGTACTCTAGTCCAGCTGGCCTTCCAGCTTCCAGACAATTTCCAATCTCTGCCCTACATACCTCTGACAGGAGTGAGGCAATCACAGATGTGTGCCACTTTTCTGAATTTTTAAGTGAATGCTGGTGTTGAACTCATCAGACTTGTACAGTTTCTTTCTCATTTAAGCCGTATCCCCCAACCACAGCCCTTGCTGTATTTTAAAAGCAAACTGGTAAAACACCCCAAACAAATGCAGCATTAAGTGACTCATGATAAATGGATGTCTCACAATCAACTCGCAGATTTAACAGAGAACTTTCTGGTCCCTCAGAAGCCCCTCAGGTGCCCCATCCAATGGCAGTGTCCTTTCTCCCATCAGTAGCAACCACTTTGCTGAGTCTTATAGTCACCTAATATCTTTGCACGAATCTGCTACTGAATCCTCAGGCCAAATGGAAGGCGAGATCCTATCTCCAGGAATCCTCTGACTGAAAGCCTTTGAGTCCTCAGCTTGAAAGGCTCTCCATCTGAAAAGCCTCAAGCTAAAAAAAGGCTAGTTCCTGTCTCCTCATGCCTTATATACCTTTCTCTGCCCAGCCATATTACTTCCTTCCTAGTGCTAGGATTAAAGGTGTGTGATTCCCAAGTACTGGCATTAAAGGTGTGTGCCACAACTGTTTGGCTCTGTTTCCCTCCTAGACTGGATCAATCTCATGTAGTCCAGGGTGACTTTGAACTCTCAGAGATCCAGAAGGATCTCTGCCTCCCGAGTGCTAGGATTAAAGGTATGTATCACCACTGCCTGGCCTTGCTTTTTAATCTAGTGCCTTGTTCTGTTCTCTGATCTTCAGGCAAATTTTATTAGGGTACATAATATATCACTACACATGACTGTCTTTATTGTCATCAAACTCTAAATCCCGAGTCACTTTCTTGTTCTTGAAGTTTACTGTTTTTGTTGTCATAATACTCAGAACCTACACATTTCCTTTCTGTCTCCTATGTCCTTGACAGTTTTCTGGGGTGTGGAGGAACTCTGACTATTTGGTTTGTAGTTTCTCATGGTTTAGGTTTTGTGACTGCATGCTCTATCTATGAAGTCTAACATGTCCATTGTATATCCTGAGCACTGGCAGCTGAATGGGGATAGAGTTCATATTGCTGGTATAACTCAAGTCCATAACAAGGATACATACAGGCTGGATGCTGTGCTGTTTTATGAGAAATCCCTGTAATTGCAATTGGTGAACTTACTCAAAATTGACAAGATGAACAATAAAATTACTCAAATATTTAAACCTATAATTGACATAAATGACATCTGACATTTGGACTTGAACATTTTACAGTCTTACAATGCTATTACATTTGAGATTTTTCTATATATGAAGAAGATAAAAATTTCTTTGTGTTCACATTGATACTTGGAGTTCAAAGCCAGGGCTTTGAATTTTGAATTTTTGGTTTTCAGTATAAAAGTGATAATAGTATCATAATATTAATATTTTTAGTTTTTAGGCACAGCATATGCATATAGTAACCAAGACAAGGCAAAGTATAATCAATCTGTGTTGTATATCTAATGAAATTACTATTACATCAGTAAAGTGATGTAAAATTGTATATGTGGAAATTAGTATACACACCAATGTCTTTGATTCATCCTTGACTAAAATCAGAATCAGCATCCAAGAGGAGGCCACACCGTTTCAAACAGGACTTACAGGAGATTGTTAGGAAGTAGGTAGTCCAAATGCTTTGTGAACTTAAAGAGCGTTACTGCCATTCAGCCTTTGTCTAGATGAGTAAGGAAGATCTTAAGTAAATATTTATAGTGCCATTTGCCACACAATATAACTTGGATCCATTATTCTGCCTCTTGTCATATTATTGCCCCTAAGCCATGAAAGTCTCTTCACTAAGGGGAGCAAGTACTTCCTCTAATATTTGAAACTGTTTTTAATAGTTTCATGATTGCTCAAGAATGGATATTTGATAATAGTTTTGGAATGAGTACTATAGGGAACTGGGCTTGTTTATAGAAAGCTGTAAGGTATGTTTGCCATCTGAGGCTGTACTTGCCATGGATCTATTTTGCTTAGGTAACTGATTGACTCTGATCTCACTCACCTGACATTTTCAAGTAAAGTTAAAAGATGACCTTGTTCTGTACTCATAAAAAATACTTATCTCTACCTCATCATTTTTATGAATTACACCAGGTAGCAAAATGTACATTAGCTTTCCCATAGCAGATGATACTACTGTGTATAAACTTGATGTTAACTATTATTTAAGCTTCTCTATAAAGACTTAAGAGGTAAAATGATATGCTGGTTTACTATAGTAAATTACCTGACTTGACTTCTGTCTACAATATTTTATTCTATTTTATAAAACAGTTATGCAAATCCAGAAAGCATGGCTTAAGGGAGAGGTTCTCAATTTGTGGGCCATGACCCCTTTGGGGCGGTGCAAGGACACTTTCACATGGGTCAAGTGTCAGGCATCCTGTATATCAGATATTTTCATTACAATTCATAACAACATCAAAATTACAGTTATGAAGTAAAAGTAATTTTATAGTTGGGGAGGGGTCACCATGACATGAAGAACTGTATAAAGGGCTGCAGTGTTAGGAAGACTGAGAATCACTGGCCTAAGGAGAGAGGTGTTTATCCTGGTGCAATTCCAGTGAGTTCAATTCCCTCCCTAGCCAATCATCCCCTGCAAAATCAGCAGCCCCTAGCTGCACCAGCATAACCTGCACCTTTTGGAGGAAGAGTTGAGTGACTGGTCTTGCAGATGAACTGCCCCAGTCCCTAGGCCTTAGGCCCTGGGACACAAGCCATGCCCCACTCCCATCTCAGCCCCAGCAATGAGCCAGCAAGGAAGAGTCCTGCAGCCAAGCCTTGCCACCACAGCTGCCACGCACTGGACCCTGCAACCTCCAAGACCAACTCACACCCAAGCCCACTGAGTCCATCATCCAGTCCCTGGCCAACCATCCCCCTCAAAGTCAGCAACCCTTAGAGCACAAGTACCATCTGCCCCAACTGGAAGAAGAGCAGTGTGGGATGACTCATCCCTAAAGGGCTTGAGGGTCAGCTGGTCCAAACCAGTAAAAAAAGATACTTTCTGAGAGCCAACCTGGGTCTGCCTAAGGGCCTTAGCAACAGCAGCTGAAATGTGATCTGGAGATGACCTGGACCAATGAGAGTCAGCCATGTGACACCAGCAGGTGTATATTCATCAGACCTCCCCCCAGGATAGTGTGGAGGGTATATAAGTCTTACCTCTTCCTAAATAAACTCAGCTTGTTGTTTTGACATTCTCCCAGCATCTGTGTTATTGATTCTGTGCCTACTTGGTCCCTTCCCCAAAGGGATCAACAGCACAGGACCCTGCCACAGAGCAGCCCCCCATGATGGAGCCTTCTCTGTCAACATCAGCTGATACTATAAGCACAAGTACCACCTACACCACTTGGAAGAACAGGCACAGGCAAAAGCTGTACCAGTTGGAAGAACAGACTCCATAGGCACAAGAACAACCCACACCAGTTGGAAGAACACAGCCCATAGGCACAAATAAAGCCCACTCCAGCCAGAAGAAATGGATGACATGCTATATCTAGGCACTCAACTGCACCCCCCAAACCTCAGCTGACACAACCCTACTCAACCTGACAATCAGCCAATCACCACAACCCTTGGCTTTTCAGGGCAAAAGATAATAAAGGAACAAAAGACTCATCCAAGAAAGACATCACAAGAATCAATATCTGTTCCTATATTTATCCTAAACTTAGATGGGTAAATGGCAGTATAAGAATACATTCAACACATAAAGAGCAATATGGCACCACTAGAAACTAGTGGTTCCACAACAGAAAAATCTGAACACCCCAATGCAAATAAAGTAGAAGTAAATGTCCTTCAAAATAACTTTATAAAGATGAGAGAGGCCTGTAGTGGGTAGCCATTCCAGCTTTGTTCTGGAAGTTCCAACCCCCATTGAGACTTCGGCAACTGTCACGCCTACAAGGCGGGGCCAAGGGAGGCGCCTGGGGACCTGAGATCCGGATCGGCGAACGCTCTCTTGGTTCCAGGACGCTGGATGGTGGAGGTAGACAGAGGAGAGCTCCAGAGAACACC
This sequence comes from Peromyscus eremicus, assembly GCF_949786415.1. Taxonomy (NCBI): domain Eukaryota; kingdom Metazoa; phylum Chordata; class Mammalia; order Rodentia; family Cricetidae; genus Peromyscus; species Peromyscus eremicus. Next base: position 631,636 of record NW_026734312.1, read on the forward strand.
GCTGGACTGTGATACACCTTCCCCAGACCCCGCGACCTACCTATCCCTTAATTTGTAAGTTACGCCATTAAATAAATCTCCTTTTAACTACGTGGAGTGGCCTAAATAATTTCACCAACATCTGGCGCCCAACGTGGGGCACGATTTGTTGCTGGAGAATTTCTCTCCAGCTCCCGCCACCAAGTCCCGCCAGTCCCAGAGCCCACTTATAAAATAAACACACAGACTCTTACATTGAGGCCCTTAAAGAGGAAATGAAAAATTCTCTTAAGTAAATGGAATAAAAGAAACAAAAAATTGGAAAATATATGAATAAATCCCTTAAAGAAAGCCAGGAAAAAAACAATCAAATAAGTGAAGGAAGTGGTTCAAGACTTGAAAATTGAAATAGAGGCAACATAGAGAACACACAGCAAGGGAATTCTGGAAATTGAAAATCTGGGTAAATGAACAGGAACTATAGCTGCAAGCATAACAAACAGAATACAAGAGATGGAATAAAAATCTCAGGCATTGAAGATATGACAGAGGACATAGATTCATCAGTCAAGAAAATGTCAATCCAATAAATTCTTAACACAAAACAACCAAGGAATCTGGAGTACCATGAGAAGACCAAACCTAAGAATAATAGGGATAAAAGAAGCAGAAGAATTTCAGCTCAAAGGAACAGAAAATATATTCAACAAAATCATAGAAAATATTCCCTACCTATAGAAGGACATGCCTATGAAGAGACAAGAAACTTACAGAACACCAAATAGACTGAACCAAAAAAAGTCTCATCACCACTTAGTAGTCAAAACACCAAATATACAGAATAAAGAAAGATTATTAAGAGATTCAAAGGAAAATGGCCAAGTAACACATAAAGGCAGACCTATCAGAATTGCATCCAACATCTCAGTGGAGACCCTGAGAGCCAGAAGGTCCTGGACAGACATTTTGCAGAAACTAAGAGACCATGGATGCCAGCCCAGACTACTATACCAAGCAAAACTTTCATTCACTATAGATGGAGAAAACAATATATTCCATGACAAAACCAGATTTAAACAATACCTTTCCACAAATCTAGCCCTATAGAAAGTAGTAGAAGGAAAACTCCAACCCAAGGAAGTAGGCTGCACCCACAGAAACACAGGCAATAGATAATCTCATACCTGAAAAACTCAAAGAAGGGAAACACATACTCACCACCAACAACCACAAAACCAAAAATGACAGGAAAAACAATCACTAGTCATTAATACCTCTTCATACCATTCACCTATAAAAAGACACAGGCTTAGATACAAAAACAGGATCCCTTCTTCTGCTACATACAAGAAACACACCTCAAATTCAAAGACAGATATTACCTCAGAGTAAAGGGTTGGGAAAATATTTTCCAATCATACAGACCTAAGAAACAAGGTGGTGTTGTTATCCTAATCTCTAACAAAATAGATTTCAAACTAAAATTAATCAAAACAGATAGAGAAGGACATTTCATATTCATCACAGGAAAAATCCATCAAGATGAAGTCTCAATTCTGAACATTTATGCCCCAAATACAAGGACAATCATGTTTGTGAAAGAAACATTACTAAAGCTTATATCACATATCAAACCCCACATACTAATCGTGGGAGACTTCAACACCCAGCTCTCACCAATGGGCAGGACTACCAGACAGAAATTTAACAGAGAAAGAAGGGAAAACTAACAGATGTTATGACTCAAATGGACTTAACAGACATCTATAGAACATTTCACCCATATACTAAAGAATAATCCTTCTCAGCACCTCGTGGAACCTTATCTAAAACTGAACACATACTCAGTAACAAGGAAAACCTCAACAGATACAAAAATGGAATAACCCTCTGTATCTTATTGGACCACCATGGCTTAAAATTATAATTATCATCAGACTACCAAAATTCTTGCACATAAGCAATAAGCCTTGACAAAAGCTCTTTACTCCCCTCACCCACTGCCCAAGCCTGAGAACTAAATTACAAATTCTTACTAAAAACTGTCTTGTTGCAGGCCTGTCAGTCTTCAAGGACATCTCAAGCTACCCCTTTCTCACTGACTCATCAGCTGTGGGGCACACTTACCTGGACAGAACTGTTGAGTGGATTTCATCCTTATGTCTAAGTACACATAATCCAAATCCTGTTGACTGTCATTGCATTCAAAGTATGACTTTGACCATGTTACCCTCTGATGTGTTCTTTTTTTTTCACTCTCTCCTATAATTCCCCCTTAGTTATCCTAACACCCACCATCCCTACTATGAGACACTCTACCAAGAGCCATCAGCACACAATCACCTGCTAGTCAAGTACAAAGTCTCACCACAAACTAATAGCACCTTGTATTTCCCACAAGCCAACACCTGTCAGGACATCTTGAAATGCATGACACACACTACTGTTCCTATACCCAGACTGTGATACAGGCCACAGGCTCTGCTTTTCATTGGAATGAAGCAGAACAGCCTGTGTCCCCATCTCACCCCTACCCGGGCATCAAGTTCTGTCTCTCAGATGCACTTGGGAAAATTAGTTTGGGCATGAGGACACCATGGAGTTCATCCTTTCTCTGAGGAATCCTGGGCTTGACACAGTGGTTTCAAGACAGGCAACAGAGAATTAGGCATAACAACTACCTGCTTTTCAAATCATTGTTTGTATCATGGTCCAGGATTCCAGGTAGTTCATTCCTCTAACAGGTCCTCATCTATAGCTGAATGGTCAGTTTTTCCACCTTGTTCATCCTCAGATCCTGCTAAGTGAGGGGAGAGTTGAGATGATGCCTTTCCAGTAGTTCCTGGAGGTAGATAAAACACAAGTGTAATTATATAGTTGAATGACATAGGGCCAGGAGAGATAATGCTAAGTGTAGAGTAAAAGGGTCATGGAAAGAACTTAACCATGAAAGCCTTAAGACCAGGGCAAGGAAAGAACATTCTGACCCGGACTTGGTTCCAAGGCCATGACCAGGGTCAGGAAAAACAATCCTACCAATCTCTGAGCTTGCGCCAAGATCAGTCCACAAAAGTCCCACCAACCCCAGGCCAAACTGGAAAGTTCCCCACTCTCAAGAAACTCCATATATAGCCTGCCTTCTGTTCAATTCCCTGTGGTTTCTCACCCAAGCAGAGGAGCCATCCTCTTGGGGTTTTCTCTCCCAATAAATATATTGTGTGAGGCATGTTGTGTGGTGTGACTTTGTGGTATTTCTTGTCTCCTGATTTCCAGGATACCTTTCAGAATAGAGCTATAACACTTGCATTGGGAAAATTTCCCCTACCAGAACAGAGCTGTTACATTTGTACTGTGGAAACCTTGCCTGCTGGGGCAGAGCTGTAACACTTCTGTTGGGGAAGCCATTCCTCCTAAAGCTAAATACTTAAAATAAATCCCAAGTAGAGGCCTGAGGAAGAAGAAATGTTTGGAGTCTGTGGAGCCCCGAAGGAACAGGGCAGCTATCCTCAAGCTGGGGCACATAAGCCATATCCCTGTCCCCCACCACAATGTCTGGATATGTGCCTCCATACCCACTGCAGCCCCATGGGCCCTGGAAGCCATAAACTAGTCTAGCAATTCTGGTCTGGAGGACAACGCCAGCTCATATCTGATATGATGTAAGTTAAGTCCTGCAGTTCGTAGTGCTTAGCAGCACCAAGCCCTGACCACCTGTGTCTAGGACCAAGAGCAACTGAATGACTGGGATCTTGGTGAATGCCAGGGGAGTTAATCTGCCTGTCAATAGCATCAGATATCCATGGAACATAAAGGAATCCACTGAGGGTAAAGTTCAGCAACACCCTATCCTGACAGGGATCCCTCATCTATCATCCTGTGCCTCTTGCTGCCCTGTTTCCACTTGGAGTGAAATTAAGGAGCTCTCCCAGCACAGTAGCTGCAGACTTGATAATTCCAGGATCTCTGCCAAACAAACCCTCAGAAATCCATCTCTGTGTCTGCTATTTAGGAACCCAGAGATGCAGGATAGGCCCATTGTTTCCCAGAGTCTCCCAGCTGCTGAGTCCCATACATGAAAGGCTCAGCTCAAGACCTACCTCCTCCAGGGAGCTCCGCATCCCCTGCACAAAACTGACTGCACCTTCCCCTGGAATATTTATTTCTTGATGTTTACCCTGAGACAGATGACTAGCTTCCTTCTGCTTCTCTCTCTTCTCTAGACTGTCCATTCTCTCCCAAGTACCTCTCTCAGTCTCACCAAATATCTTTGTGAATCCCAGAGGCACTGTACAAATGCCCTAAATGGCAGTTGGCGTTGCCTCAACAGTGGTGACACCAAGAGGATGCTCAGGGATCTCCAGGGTACGTTAGAATGTTCAGGGAAGTGACTGTTAGGGTAACTGCCAACAGCCCTCACCTATGTGCTACTGAGCTCTTCCCCAATTAGCCAGTAGTTGTCCTTTCCAGGATTATTCTCAGAGACACAGGGGATGCCATTTAGTACCTCTAACTTACAAAGCCAGAGATCTCTCTCTCTGCCTCATTAGAACCTTTTCATTACTTATTTGTAGGGAGTTCAAGACTCACTTTTCAAAAACATCCCAGGGAATGGCTCTTCCCTTCCTTATGATCTCTAATCAATAAGAAGAATGTTCAGAAAGTGACTGGCTGATGAGAGACTACTCTAGCAGGATCTGAAGGCCCAGATAAGTGGCCCACTGTGGCTTTCTGTGAGATGTTCTCTGTACTGTGAATGTATTACTATGATTGATTGATAAATAAAATGCTGATTGGCCAGTAGCCAGGCAGGAAGTATGATAGGCAAGACAAACAGAGAGGAGAATTCTGGGAAGTGGAAGGCTGAGGCAGGGAGAAGCTGCCAGATGCCAGGATGAGAAGCAGATGTTAAGATACCGGAAAGTCACCAGCCACTTGGCAAGGTATAGATTTATAGAAATGGGTTAATTTAAAATATAAGAACAGATAGCAAAAAGCCTGCCACTACCGTACAGTTTATAAGTAAATTAAGTCTTTGTATGTTTACTTGGGGGACGTGAGTGGGAGAGATTTGTCCCCACTGACAGTAGGCCAGGACACAGGAAAACTTCAGCTACAGTGGCTCTCAGTTCTACCAACTCTCTATAGGTAGTGGGTGTCTCAGAGGTCAGCTGGTTTCCTCTGCCTCCCTGCACAAGGTGACCCACAAGACAACCTCATTGGGATTATTCACTGTTGCCCATGATGTGACTTGGATTCTGAGTCTTCAGTCCTCTTTTGTCAGAGTCAGAGGAAAACTGGTACTATCCACAGGCAGACAGGTGGTGTAGGGGTTGCCCAAGTACTTTCTGGATGCTTCAGACGCTCACATTGATGGAAAAGTCATGCAGGACAAAGCTTAGTCATCAGATTAACCACCCCTTCCTCACTGACAGCTCAGGGCACTCAGAGCTGCCAGGAAGGGACAGTCTCTCTCCTAATGCACTGCCTCTAAAAGGTAGATAACTATGGGTTTGCTCATTTTTTTATACTCCTATAAAAATGTTCTCATTTCTTGAGATGCATTAAAAAATACAGGTATATTTTGAAAAATTCTGATATGAATGATCATGTCATGAACATGTGTGTATCTAGTCTCTGTTTTTTTTTGAATAGCTAATCATGTGAAGTGGTATGTTGAATGTGGATCTTTTTCCATCATGAAGTGGATATTCATGTTGTAGGCCATGTGATTCAAACCCAAGACACCATCCCTGTTTGCAACCCTGCCTGGCTGAGAACCTACTAGCCTAAGCCTCCTGGAATTTGCAGAGATCCATCTCTGCCTGTTGAGTTCTAAGGTTATAGGAGTGTAATACCACATCTGACTACTAAAGGTACTTTAAGAATGAAGAATTGGAAATTGCTTTTTTATTTATGAAATTACAGAAATTCGACTCAAGAGGGGCTATAAAAGGGCATTTAGTATATCCAGTGTATAGCCTTAGCAAAATATAAAATCAAAGAACAAAAGAACCAAAAAGTATCAAACACCAATCAAAACAAAGAACATCAAAACCTGAATGGAAACAAACACAACAGCAAACCCAAACTATTTACACTAAGAAGCATTCTCTTCTTGCAGATTTAGTAGCACTATCCTATACCCTGTGGTTGGATTTGGACACAAGTTGGAAGACAACCCTAATTGGCATTATGGTCTCTTCAAGACAAGTGTAGTCATGCCACTTTGGGGCTTTTAGGTTAAGCCCTTGCCAAAGTTGATCTTAAACTATATGATTCTGTCAGGCAACATGAGTTTCTGTGCCGATTTAAGACTGAATAAGGACATGGGGAGCATCTGCTGCCCAAAGACATAAAAGCTCATGATGGCATCCTTTCTAAATCATTTCTCAGAACAATTCACTTCACCATCACATCTGCATGAAGTTGAGTAGCTCTAGCACTCGACTGGAGTGAGAATATGATGCTTCCTTTGTGTGGTTTGTCTGGATAGCAGCAACACAGTCTCTGTGGACATATCTCCATCCACATATGAAGAGCTGAAGACTCAGTCAGCTAACGAAAGTTCATAGCAATAAACTTTCAGAGCAACTATGAATGGAAACATATTCTCTCTCTACCTTGTTGTGGCTCTCACTGGAAACACTTGCGGGTAAATGTCAGCTTTTCTGCATAATTCTTGCTGTTTTTTTATGTCAAGCATCTTCCTGATGGTTTCCTTACTCCATAACTAGAGAGACACATGAATTAGATTATGGATGGACCACTTGCATGGTGTTTGATATTTTCCTCATTTATGATTCTACAGCTAGAAGTACATGTCTTGTTCTGAGGAGACCTTGATCATAGAGTGGAGAATGTCAGGGTTTCTAGTTGACTATGGATTCCTTCAGCCTCCTCAGTTCTCATAAAGGGTGCTCTGAGAGAAGAAAAGGCAATCAGATCTAAAACAGCTTTGCTTGGTCACTGAGTAGACAAATTGAGGGCCTATTCACACACAGGAAACCAGAATCAAGGATGAACAGCCACCCTACCAATGCCATGTTGCTGGGGATGGGATGTCATGGTGGCTCACTTGCTTATGACACTTAGTGCTCATGCTGCAGCAGCTCTGTTGGCAGGAGGCTCTCATCCTGAGCTGTGGACTGTTCCAGCTCATGTAGGAGATTTTCTGACCTGGATGAGGAAGGCAGTTAGGGCAGAGTCCTGGTGGAGTCTGCCATGTGACCTGCCAATCTCTGACATCACAAAAACTCAATTGTGCTGGACAGTCAACATTGAACTTTGGCAGCAGTCATTGTATGTACACCTAAGGAATAAGTGTCACAGAATAGCTGGGCCTTGAATTCTTTTCTGCCCATAAGTATCAGGTGTTTATATGAATAATGTATGTTCTGTGCTCTATGAGAAAGAACAGGACTTTTTTCCTACAGTCTAGGGACATCATTTAAACAAAAGGAATAGCATATTAAAGTCATAAATAAAACATAGTGGAGATACACAGACTGTTCATGATGAGTTTTTCATTGACCAACTCAATTTTATACATAGACTTAATACAACTTTGCAAACTAGACAGCTGAATAAGGTCATGTGGAAAAATCAGCACTCCTGCAAAATGGAGCCAGTCATGCTAGAGCAACATTTCTTGATTCATGTCTCAGAACATTGTCACTGTATGAACTCTGGGAATAAAAACAGCTGTGTTATCCTTAGGCCTACAGCCTGGAATCTACATCCTGGTACTCCTGAGAAGTCTGTTCCACAACATTCTGTGAAGGTTCTGAACAATTTTCAGCAGAGACATCTGCCTGACTTCATCCTGCCAATGACTAAACTTATTATATCCCCAGTACACTTAACATGGGAAATGCTCAGACAATGAAGAAGGCCATTTTTACATCAAATAGTGACAAGGGTACGAATCTCAGCCGTACAGGTGATATTCCTGAATAAATATGTAATTTCAGATATGGTGAGACACACCTTTAAATCCCATCACTTGGGAGGCATAGGCAGGCAGAGCTCTGTGAGTACAAGGAAAGCCTGCTGAGAACATTCCAGAGAGATCAGAAGGGAGGAATGGGACACAAGTGTAGAGACCCAGGGAGTATCAAACATACTGTTTGCTGGACAGAAGTTCTTGTTGATGGGACCAGCATAATACTCTGAGTTCTGAGTTGCTCTACCCTCAAGTCACCCAAGTGGTGCTTCAGCAGGACCCAGTCTTCCAGTAGGTTCTCCTTCTCTTGCCTCAGCATGTCCAACTTCTTTTTCAACTGACTCTGCTCCATCAGGAGCCGGCTCTGCAGATCACCGGAAATACCCTCTGCATAGTAAGACTTTGCCAGCCTGCACTGGTCACCCCTGACTCCATGCCTCAACAACCCAACCCTATCCCAGGTTCACAGGAAGATGTAAACAAGTACCTTCAACAGTAATCAGAGTGGTACAGAAGACCAAAAGCAGAGAACAGCTATTTCCTGCAAGAATCAAACTATTTCTGAAAACCCCCTAAAATAACAGAAAGCCATGCACTTCCAAAAACAAGAGGAGTACCCCACCTGTCCTAATCAGTCCACTGTCATGAGGAAACACCAGCAGGTAATGTGCAAGTACACTTGGGGAAGTAGGAGACCCAAAGGGTTAATAGATCCTATAGCAGTCAGTCCCTGCCTGACAACCCTCTCAAGAGGCCAGTTGTTCTTCTACCTAACCAGAGGCTCTCATATGTGGGTTGTGAACCCTTTGGGATAGAAGGAGCCTTTCACAAGAGACACATATTAGATGTCCTATGAAGACATTTGGATTAAAATTCATAACAGTAGCAAAATTACACTTAAGAAGTTGCTACAAAATAATTTTATGGTTGGAGGCCATCAAAACAATGAAGCAATGTATTAAAGTGTCACACCATAAGGAATGTTGATAACCACTGATCTAGAGGCTACTGAGTATGACAATATGGTGCTTGGAGGAGCTAGTAGTCTCTCTAAACCTTAGCAAAACTGAGTAAAGGGGCATAAGTCCAAAGGCTGCTTGCTAATGCTGCTGGCTAAGAAACAGAAAAACTAGAAGCACATCTGCAGACCCTGCAGTCCAGAGACAAAGAAAATGAGAATTGGACATTGTACAGCAGTTGGGGTCCCTGCCAAGACAAGCACTTACCAAAGGAATACTTTCTCCTTGGTCAGCTCACATAACTTCTGTGAGGCCTCCAAATTCTCATTCTTGAAATTCTGCAGGTCTGACATGACCTGCTGATGTTCCATCTTGATGTTTTCCCAGAAAGGATTTAGCCTGTGGTAGGGTCTGGACACAGAAGCAAAGAATTCAATGAACACAGGTCACATAGCAAATGAAAGTATGGTGTGTTCTGTACTATTTCAACCCATGAGATGCCACTTTATGGCTCCTATGTACTCGAGCTCCTATGTACCTCCAGCTGCTTCTTACACTTGCACTTCTGGCCACAAGCCAGCAAAGGCAGGGTGTTAAGAAGGATGCAGCTGGGACTGAATGAGCTCCCTCAGGAGTCATGCCAGCTAGCTTGCTATGGAGTTCCCACGAGTCTATCATAGGTCTTCACCCACTAGAAATTGTGATGGTTCTTTTGTTTTCAAGTAAGAGATTCTCATTCCAGAGTGCCTATATTGACATGGAGGCTAAAAAGCACATCATGAGCATTTCTGAGGATGGGATGCAATATCATGACAGCTTCATAAATTCCCCCAGGGCATTCCTCATTAGCAGCAAGATGAACAGACTGGCAAAGGGCTATGCTGCCTAAAATGGGGTTCTTAGTCCACAATAGAGAGCACATCTAGATACTGAGATAAGCAACTCTTCATGGTCAACCACAGACCCCTGATTGCAGGGTGAAGAGGGACACATATGCAGAAACACACAAACACATGCACAAGAAAGAGGGATGAGAGAGAGACATAGAGAGAGAAAGAGAGAGAGTCTGAGAGATACAGAGAGAGAGAGAGAGAGATAGAAGAGAAAGAGAATCAGAGACTGAGAGAGGGAAGGGGGATAGAATGTTCTCAGAGAGATGCCAAATTCATGCATGCAGTTGTATCATCTAAGAGAGGACCAAGAGCAGCAGACATCAGTACCAGGCCTTGCTGCCACATATTAAGATGTGGGACCAGGCCTCTGCAGCTGCTACTGGGATCATCCAGCACACAATATCTTGCCAGGCAAGTAATACAAATTACAGCATTCTCACACTAGCCACCACTTGACAGGATCTCTCCAATTTCATGCTGGGAACTCACACACTACTGCCTCAATTCCTGAGTTATGTGATTGAGGCCACAGGCTCTGGTTTTCATTTGGAGAAAGCAGAACAGTCTATGTCCCCATCTCACTCCTGCCCATGTGTCAGGTTTTGCTTCAGGGAAGCATTTAGAGAAATTGTGTTGGACAATGGGACACCCTAAAGGTGAACCCAGCCTCCCAGAAGCCAATATTTTAGACAAATGAACTAAGGGTGAAATTGTGAAACCAAGACAGTCACCATGGATTTTGAAACCGTAAATACCTCTTGTCCAAGGATCCTTCAGTTACTAAGATGAGGCGATCTCTCAGATCATTCCATTGGGCCGTCATCACCTGGAGCTGAGTGGTCAGGCTCTTCACCTTCTGCTTCACTTGTCTCTTTGTGAGGCTGGTTGGAGTGGGTGGTGGCTCCTTGGAGGCCCCTGTGGGTAGATGAATGAACACAAGTGAACTTGCATTGTGACAAGACATAGAGAATGAACAGGTCACCCTGAGACCTAAGAAGGTGTTTGAGAAAGGATGTAAGCAAGCAATTCAGTGACACCCCAAAGAACTGTGCCCTGGATTAAGATGCCCCTGCCAGGGGTCTCAGGTCTCCCATCTCTCTGAAGGGAGATAGGTGTCTCAGCCAAGTGATTTCCTCTGCTCCTTTAACACATGCTTCAGGTAACTAAGGAGACAGACTCCTCAGGTTTATTAATAGCCCTGGACTCTGCATTCAACTTGGCTGCAGGGTTCACAGAGATAATCAGCCAAATTAGTGGAAACGCTTGAACTGTGGACCAATAGCTGAGGAGCCCCATGAGCCTTCACCCAGTGACTGATGGAAGCAATGCAAAGATGCACAGCTGGGGCCAGCCCGAGCTCCAGGAGTCCAATCGATGAGAGAGAGGAGAGATTCTATGAGCAAGGGACATTGAGATCATGGTGGGGAAATGTATAGAGACGGACAGCCAAACTAGAGGAAACACATGAACTGTGGACCAATAGCTGTGGAGCCCCCATGCTACAGGACTAGGCCCTCTGGATATGTGAGACAGTTGTTTAACTGTCTTGTGGGCCCCCAGGCATTGCAATCATGATCCATCCCTGGTGCAGGAGTGGGCTTTTTGGAGCCCAGTGCCTATGGTGGGACACTTTTTGCAGTCTTGGTGCAGGGAGGAGGGGCTTAGACCTGCCTCAATTGAATGTACCAGGCTCTGCTGACTCCCCATGGGAGACTTTGCCTTGGAGGAGTTGGGAATGGGAGGTGAGTTGTTGGGGGTAATGCTAGGGGACGGAAAGATGGAGGATAGGAGTAATCTGTGGTTGGTATGTAAAATGAATAGAAAATTTAATAAAATAAAAAAAAACAACTTCCCATTATGAAGCCTACAGAAATTACTGCCAGAAGATAATATTCAGCTTATTTGATTTAAATTGATGACCACTTTGTCTGTAGGGAACAGAGTGTGGGGTCTTACTGAGCTTTCACACCTTTTTTAACTTGGTCCTGGCTCTGTGAATGTCCAGGGCATACATAAAAGTGTTGGTCCCTAGTCCTCTTTCTCTGGCTAGGAATACACCTGTACCCAGGGAAAGGTTCATGGTCCGATGGGTCCCATGCCTCTCCTACCAGATCACAGAGGTCAACATACAAGTCTGGAAACCAGGTGTCCTTGGGTTCTCTGGCTGAGGAGCTGGAGTTGGCAATGACACTGGTTTCTGCATCAAACTACCAGCCAAATCTGGTTCCAGGGCATGTGAGGGTTGCTGGAGTGGCCCGCCCCCTGGGGGGCTCTCATGAGCAGGACCAGCAGGAGCAGGTTGGGCTTCACTTTTGGTGGAGCTTCAGCTTCAATAGGTTGGAGGGGTGTCTTGATGCCTCCCAGGTCTTGTCCCAGTGTCCTGTTGGAGGGGCAAGTGAGCCTGATGGTTGAGCGTGGGAGTGGTGGATCCAGGCTGCAATGCCATCCACCTTGAGAGTGGTGGGGATGGTCAGGATGACAACATGGGGCCCCTTTCATCTTGGTTCCAAGGTCCTGGACTGGTGTCTGTGGATCAGGACCCAGTCCCCGGGCTGGTAGCTATGGGGCTTAGGAGAAGAGGAGGATGAATCGATGGCCCGCAATTGGGGCCATATGTCCGCTTGTACTTGGGACAGAAATTCAGACTCTTAATGAGATCTGCATCCTCCATCTACACCACCAGTTCTGTTTGTAGACTAGGTATAAGAGGGGGTGGCTGGCTGTACATGACCTCAAAAGGGGTTAATCCTAGCTAGTAAGTGGAATTCCTTACCCGGAACAAGGCATAGTGGAGAAGAGCCACCCAGTCACTGCCAGTCTCTAAGGCTAATTCAGAAAGGGTCTCTTTTAGGGTCCAGTTCATCCTCTCGACTTGTCTAGAACGTTGGGACCGATAGGCACAGTGTAATTTTCACTCGGCCCCTAATGCAGTAGCTATCCCTGGCTTACTTGTGAGATGAAGGCTGGGCTGTTGTCTGACCCAATCAGTTGTCTGACCCATGTCAGTTGCCCGCTTATTCCAATATTTGGATCATGCCACTCAAAGGCAAAGTAGCCCAGGCTGCTCGGGGCGAGTGGAAGACTAAAGAAAGCATCCTTTAAATCCAGAACAGTATACCATTCTATGTCTGGTGGGAGCATACTTAGCAGGGTATATGGGTTAGGTACTATGGTGTCAATGTCTATTACCCTTTTGTTGACTTCCCAGAGATCTTAGACTGGGAGGTAGTCATTTGTTTGTGGTTCCTTAGCCAGTAGGAGGGGTATGTTCCATACAGACTGGACAGGCAGTAAGAACCCCTCTTGCAGAAGTCGCCTTATGTGGGGGGTGATCCCCTTCTTGGACACTAAGGTCATGGGATACTGGCAGACTTTTAAGGGTCTGCATTAGCTTTGAGTTCCACATATATTGGAGTACAATGTTTGGCCAGCCCCATTCCCTGTGTCTCGGCCCAGATGGTTGGAAACTCTCATAGCAGGATGTCCATACTTGGGCTGGGGGCAGACTTTTGCCTATGAAGGTGGTATTCCTTCTCCAAGGGCATTGTTAAAAACACTCCAATGGCTTTTCCATCTGGTTGTTCAATGCAGGTCCCTGCATCTGTGAAATGGATCTGTGCTCTCATATTGGTGAGCAAATTATGACCCAGCAAGGGGTATGGACATTCACTAATAACCAGGAACAAGTGGGTTACCTGTCCCACTCCCAAGTCCACCATTCTTTGGGTAGTCCATTTATAAGGTTTGGTGCCTGTTGCACCCTGCACCCAGATCTGTTTCCCTGATAGGGGGCCCTCAGGTGTCAGAAGTACTGAACTTTCTGCCCCTGTATCCACCATGAATTGGATAGGTTTCCCCTCCACTCTCAGGGTTACCCTAGGCTCGGGGAGGGGAGCCGAGCCCCATTTCCCCTAGTCACGGTCTTCTTCCAGGGTGGTGAGGATAGGAGTATGCTTCCCTGGCCCTGCCGACCTGCCTCTTTTATTCCTGTTCTTGGAGTACTCTTTAGCCCAATGTCCTTCCTTACAATATGCACACTGGTTCTGCCCCATAGAGGAAGAAGGAAGTCGAAGATAGTAGCTGAAAGAGAGAGAGAGAGTAAAGTAACAATGACCACAATAAAACACTAAATGACTCTAACAATTTCCCATTTCCAAGTACAAGCTGGCACTTCCTCCTGTGGTGGGGGAAGATACCCAAAAATACTCCTAATGGGTCATCTAATGAACAGGAGAGGCTACTGGTCACTTTCCAGAGGAGGCTGCTGAAAACAAACTGTCACCTCTGAGGTGGCCCCAAATGGCTCGGGACCAGGGGATCCCTTGCCCAAATTGGGGAATGAGACATCTCTCTTTCCCTCCAGGTTCACTGTCTAGACACATCTGTCCCAGTGAGAGCCTGAAAAGTACAAATTGGTCGACCAGTACAAAATGAAAGTAACAAGACAGAGACACAAACAAGACAGAGAGCGCTCTTACTGGTAGATGTCAATGGACCTCTGAACCCTTGAGGGTCCTGGTGGGGTCTCTGGGTTTCCCGGTTAGGGAAACAAATGTTATGCCCAGATTGTGTCCCCAAAGAGATCACTGAAGACCGAGGATGCCCAGAATGCAAAAGCAAAGTTTAATTCCCTTAAAGCAGCACAGCAGGGAACTTGTCCCAAACACTCACTCCTAGCTGTGAAACTGAGAGGAGCTCCCCTTTTTTGTAAGGCTAGCTCTTAAAGGCAAAGACCACAAAATTCACTGCCCCTCAACCCACTTCCCTCTCCCCGGTTAGTATCAGTTCCTTTTTTCCCAGTCTTTGATCTCTCATCCTTTTAACAACTATGTCAGGAGTTTTATGAGCTGTCTCTGGAATTGGGATATTTTATGGACAATTAGTCCAGGTGGCCGAACATCCTGACTTTGTAGTTGATATCACCATCTGGGAACCTGAAACTGGCCTGAGTTTTATCTACACTAAGATATCCAGGTTTAAGCTTCTCTTTGTCTGTAGGGAATAGAGTGGGGGTCTTACTGAGGTTTCACAAGCTAGAAAGTGGGTTCACAGCAGCTAGGTGGCAGACTGAGATCCAAGCTGCTGTTCTGGGCCCTCTGCTTCACAGATTAATTATTAAACCATAGACCTTCCTTATGAATTTTCACTTTGTTTGTTTTTTAAGGCAGATCCATTCATGTTTAAGGAGCACGACAGAGTCCTGAGGCCAATGTGAAGCACTAAAAATTCCCCATGAATGCAGCATTTGCTGCTTGGTCTAGTGGAGAGTAGTGAAATCAGCCATGGTTGCGGCAAATGCAACGACACACAGAGGGAATAATGGGAGCACACGTAATGTGGTGCTCAAACATACCTGCAGGAACAATACCCGTATACATACAAAATGAAATAAATATTAAAAAGGGGGAAAACAAAAATTAAAATAAGATACAAATGCAAGTCAGGGGCTTATAAACTGGCTCAGCAGGTAAAGAGCAGTAAATCAGGAGCTCTTCCAAATTCTTTTTTAAGTCAGAGATACCCTGGTGTTGAGAGATGAAGACAGGCCAGTAGGTAGATGGATGGATGGTTGGATGGATGGATGGATAGATAGATAGATAGTAGATAGAGAGTAGATAGATGGATAGATAGATAGAATTATAGCCCTATTATCCTGATGAACATATAAATACAAGGTTTCAATAAAATATTTGCAAATCAAGCTCAGGATCACATTAAAAAAACATCCACCATGTTCAAGTTGTCTTCACCTCAAACATGCAAGGATAATTCAACATACACAAATCAATGTATTTATTACACCACATAAAATGAATGAAAGACAAAAACAATATGACCCTCTGAGTATATGAAATGATTATATATCAATGATAAATGTCCTGGAATATCTAGGGATATAGAGGATATGTTTCAACATAACAAAGTCATTATACAACAAGCCCACAGCAGCATCATGCTAAATACAGAAAAACACAAAGCAATTCAAAAAAAAGAAGGAAAAATATATTCACTCCTTCCCCTCCTATTCAATATAGTACTTGAACTCTTAGCAAGAGCAATAAGACAACTGAAGGAGATAAAGGGATACAAATGGAAAAGGGAGAAGTCAAAATGCTCTTATTTGCATATGATAGGATTCTAAACAATTAAATCTTAAAATGTATTAGAAGTCCCTTAAGTCTGATAAATAGATTCATAAAAGTGAAGGGTTGCAAAATTAACACACAAAAGTCAGTGGCCTTCCTGTATACCAATCACAAACATACTGACAAAGAAATCAGGGAAATAGTTCCACTCACAAAATGCTTAAAAATATATGAGAAGACATTTTATACAAGCACACTTTAAAAGCATGCTATTAAATACAATATACCACCCTTTCTAAGGAACTTAATAATGTGTCCATAAATGTTCTATTATTGGGCAAAGGATAATTTTTAAAGTGGAACAGGCAGGAGCATTCAGAGATAATTTTAAAAGGGTAAAATAGGGAAGCATGATATATTAGAGAGAAACATGATATATGAGATGGAAAAAAATAAAAAAATACTTTAACAGAGAAATGTAAGCAGTGGGTGTGATTGGTAGAGTTGATATTGCAATAAATTTCAGTGTCCAGAAACTTTGTGATTGGTGAAAAAAGAGGCTACAGGCTGGAAGAAGGATGGACTATGAGAGCATGCCCCGAGAATATGGCAAGTGTTCTAGTTAACATTCTATTGTGATAAAAGTCCAAAAAGCCAATCTAGGAAAGTGAACGGCTAATTCACCTCAAAGGTTGCAGTCCATCATCAATAGAAGCCAAGGCAAGATCCCAAAGCAGGTGCTTGAAATCACACAAAATGTTGTGTACTGCTCTGCTCAGCTAGCTTTCCTCTGAGGCCCAGGATCACAAGCCTAGGGATGGCACTGCCCACAGAGGGCTGAGCCATCCTCCATCAGTTAGCAACAAGAAAATGCCAAAGAATCATGGCTGCAAGCCAGTTTGATGGAGTCAAATCTTCAACTGTGTGTCAAATAGACAGCCAAGATTAGCCATCACAGCAAGCCAGAAGGGGAAAACATAAACCTCAGCTTACTATGAAGAATACTGGCCCTGCATGAATAGGATTCTATGTTCAAAATGAAATTTCCATTGTAGGAAAAATGATTCAATATGGTTTATGGCAGAAGTGAAATAATCAGTAAAATGATGAGTGATTATAAGCCCAAGGCACAAAGGAAAAGTTGGTAAATTTGACTACTGAAGCCTCTTCTAAAGGCTGCAGGGTAGCATGGGGAGGACCTGTTGGCTGACAGCACCTTTGACCATCCTTCCAGTGTTTTGTGGAGAGGTTCCTATCAGAAATCCTACCCCTTACTACAGAGACCAGGTCCCATATACAAGCCTGAATCATCAACTGCATGCCAGAGCTTATGTTCTAGAGAAATGGAGGAGTCCATTCTGCTTGATGATTTGGGAAAGGCTGCATCCCATTTTCAGAGCCATGAATGTTGAAAGCTTCTAAAGCAGCACCAGGCACATTGTCTAATGCCAGTATTCTTGGTGGCATACACTGCAGTGCCCAAACTCATGATCCTGGTGTTAGTCCTGAGCTCTGTACAATGATTTAACTCTGGAGTATGATTTGTTTCCTATTGCTGCTGTCTCCAAATCCTGCCTCTTTGACCATCAGAGAAACTTCAAATCTTAATAATCCACTTTGCTTTTAAAGCAACAGGAGGTTTATGACTGCTGTTTACAATGAAGACCTCACATAAATTTTTCCTGGGTCTTCCAATTTAAATAGGAGGTTTTCCTTTCTCAGAATGCATGGTGTGAGCAAGATGTGGTCTGGAGGAGTTCAAGTCCAAATTCACATGGCTCTTTCTGACAAATACAGTGTGTTTGCTTTCTTCTCTTTTCTTTGAAGAGAAACCATTTTCTATCTCTTAGAACCTTTCCACCACAGTTATTACCAGACATAACATAATTATTTGAATTTCAAATCTTCAGTTATAGAGAGAGACCACATTGTTTTGTGTCTGGGTATCTATCTAATCCCCTCCTACCCAATAAAGCAAAGAATGGTATTTCATCCTATTTTAGCCACCCATGATCAAAAAGAGGCCACAAAAAGTCATCATGACCATGAGATCTACAGGTGATTTAGGTATGATTTATATTTATCTTCACTCCTTGTTATCACTCTCTAAGGGAGCCCTTTTCTCATGAATATTAGTGAACAGGGGAATAAGACTGTGATGACTATTCTTGGCTGTCAATGTGACTATATCTGGGATTAACTAACAACCAAAAATGGAGGGCACATCTGTGGGAGATTTCTGCTTATTTTGATGTAGGAAGATCTACTTCTCATCTGAACCTTTGACGTACGAAGTCACACCTATAATTCAGATCTTTAATCCAGATGTAATCTGGACCACTCCTTCTGTTGGAAGCATATAGAAGTACATGGAAGAAGGAAGCTCTTACTCTTTCCCTGCTTGCACTCTCCTTGTTAGAACATCCATTCCTTCACTGACATTAAAGCCTACTTCTTTAAGATTCCAGCATATACTGGACCAGCCGAGACATCCAGTCTAGTGGAGTGAGCATCTACTGGATTCTCGGATTTTCCATTCCTAGCCAGATATTTTTGAATAAGCTAGAGCACAGCTTATAAGCCATTCTAACAAATACCCTTTCCATAGAGAGATTCATTTTGTAACTTCTGTTCTCTATAGAACTCTAGCTAATACACTAGACATGTAGAGAGGAAATTCTAGAACAGTTAGGGTCTCATAACAGTCTCAGCTCACTTACAATTTCTCAGTGGCCATCTTCCCTTAACCTTAGCTTTCCTCAGGTGCTGCTCACTTCAAAGAACTCAACCCTCCTCTTTCACATCATCCTGATCTAATTCCTTGACATGCTTTATTTCTCATATTATTAGGTATGGATGTTAAGGAGGGGAAGAGTCATTCTTAGGCAGTGCTTATAAACTGAGTGTTCAAATAGCCTTGGGTAAAGTCGTGAAAAGATTCTAATGAGGCCGAAGAAATCTCTAGCTTTGGAAGGAGGAGGTGCTGAATGACTTCCCTGTGTCACAAGAGAGACTCCTGGAAAGGAAACCTCAGCTTCTGGTCAGTTCATGGAGAACTAATTAGCAAGGAGGCAAAGACTGTGCCCCATGACATCAGCAGACCCTTTGCTGGGCATTCTGTTGTATCCTGGACAGCTCTTGGAATCCCCAGTGATGTCACTAGTGTTGAAGCAGCACCAACATTCTTTAGGACATTGGTTCATTGACCACAAGTTTGGCCTCTAGACATGTTATCCAGACTCAGAGGTCTATTTGGGAGAGGGAATGGACAGCATGGAGAGACCAGAGTGAGGCAGAAGGAAGCTGGTCCTAGATCTCCCTGGAAAACATGGGGGAATAAGTTGTTTTGGGGAAGACTCAGTGAGTTCTGGGAATGGGCTGGGGAGTTTTCTGAATGTTTTTAGGCTTGAGCCTTCCAGGGATAGGACTCAGGAACTGGGAGCTTCTGGTAAGTAATAGGCCTATCCTGATTCTCTGGGTTCCTAAAGAGCAGACCCAGATCAAGGATCCATGATGATTCGTTTGGCAGAGTCAGGAATTGAAAGGCTGAAACTGCTTTGCTGGGTACCCTGTGCTTTCACTCTGAGTGGGAAAGGAGGCACAGAGGAACTAATGAGATTTCTGTGATATAACTGTGTTTCACATTCACTGGAGTCCTTTCATTGTGTGCCAGTAATAATGGGGAAAGGGGAGTACCCTTGCAAAGCCATAGGTTCTGATACTTTACATTATAACCAGTAGCAGGGCAGGATCCACCAAGTGCTACTGTCTTCCAGGGATCCCTAAAGTTTTGAGTTCCCTGTTGTGGGTGGTACACAGATCAGGTCAGCCTGAGAACTGTTAGATTCAGTGGACCTGGACTGAGACTGTCCCCTTCCTGGTAGCTCTGAATGTCCTGGAATGTCAGTGAGGATGGCTTTGTGAATCTAGTGACTATGTTCTGCCCCTGTATGGCTTCTCCATTAACATAAGACTCTGAAGCATAGAGCAAGTGACTTTGGCATCCCTATACTGCCTGAGTGCTTGTGGACAGTAACAATTTTCTCTAGACTCTGAAAGCACATGGCTGAGGGCTCTGCAGCCAATGTGCATCCTCTGAAACTGTGAGTAAGCCTTAAGAAGCTGTCCACTGTGTCACATTGTCTAGGGAGACAGAGGAAACCAGCTGACTTCTAAGACATCCACCCCTCTATAGAGAGATGGGAGAACTGACATCCACAGAGGGGAGACTCAAGTCTGGGCTTTCAGAACCTGCCTGGGCAAAGTCTCACCTGTCAGTCACTTTCTGAGCATCCTTCAGTGTGTAAGGATTAACTGAGATGAGGTAGCATGTAGGGCAGGTGCTGTGCTTTGACGTCTAGAATTGGGTATTACTGAGATAGCTCACCTTGTCTAGCATGACTTGTTGATGTGATAAAACATCTTAAAGGACATAATTTGCCTCACATCACTCATTTGTTCTGGGATCCACCAAGTATGCTTCTGAACTTCTAGACTTCTGGTGAATTTTCAATCCAGACCAAACATTGTGCTAGTTCTTCATTTCAGAACTGTCAATAAATTTAAAAGTGTGAAGTGTTTCTGTCGGAAAGGTCTATGGTGAAGGACCCCTAATAACCTGTCCTCTTGTGCCCTTTGCCTGCCTCTCTCATGCTCTGATGGATGTTGTAATTTAAGCGGACTGTGTCACCTTTCCTAAGGGCATGTGCATTGTCACAGGAGGCTCCAGTCAAGGAATTTGGCTCTTGTGTAGCTCTAGGTGAAACACCACAGCAGTGACACACTACATACTATCCCCATGACTATGACACATTTGATTTTCTGTACATGCCTTTGCATGTCTGTGTGTAGCCTCTCACTAGCCATTCGTCTCTCTTCAAATTCCACAAGCACTCAGGCAGGAATGGAGCCTTACACTTGTGGGAATGTTTGCTCCTGTGTCTCAGGGCTCACTTGGAGAGCCCCAGTCCTTATCATCTCCAGCCTGACATGTCACTAGTTGATCACACATTTGCTCACATCATGAGGGCTGGAATGTATTCTGCTGATGATTTGGGGTAATTTTCCTCATTAACTATGGGACTTTCCTTTGTTCTGACAAGGCACCCACAACCTTCAACACACCCACATACTATAACAGTCTTGGGGATTCTCCACAATTTGCTTGTTCACATCAGCGGACCGATTTTCTTCTCCACCATCCCGACCTAATACCCTAGCAACCTTTATTTCTCATGTTATTGGTTAGAGATCTGAAGAATTGATGAGCCATTTCATCGGATGTGTTTGGAATAGAGACTTCAACTTCCCATACATGAACTAGTAAAAATATTCAAATGAAGCATAGAGAAGAGATCTGTGGCTTTGTAAAGACAATGTACTGAAGTACTTTCCTTATGTTTCTGGAAAGGCTCCTGAGAAGGGCAACATGGCTTTTTGTGCATTGCAGAAGAGCTGGTTAGTTGATAGATGAGGCCTCATGGAGATGGCCCTGGTAGTCCCTTCTCTGGAAATTCTGTTGTATCCTGGAGAGCCCGTGGTATTCTCTGTGATGCCTGTAGGGTATTTGTTCAGTGTCCATAGACATGTGTGTAAGGCTGAGATGGCTGCTTGGGAGAGAGGATAGAGAACACGGACTGACCAGAGAGAGGCAAAGGAAGCTTGCCTTTGGTCTTAGTCTCAAACCTGGAGGAATAAATGGTTTGGTGAAGAAAATGAATCCTGAGCAGGGGATAGCGAGCTTCTTGGAGGAGGTGAACTTGAGCTGAGGCTCAGCATCCGGGAGCTTCTGGGAAGCAATGGGCCTATCCTGTTTCTCTGGGCTTCTTAAGAGCTGACCAAGAGTCAAGAGTCTTTTATGGTCACATTAAGAAAGCCATGAATTATTCAGGCTGCAGCTGCTTTTCTGGAAACTCCTTCATTTCATTCAGACTGGCAAAGAGGGACAGAAGGAACTGATTGACTAATGAGCTGTCCCTCTCTGGGTAGGGTATTGCTTCACTCTATCCTAGTGGATGCCTACAGTTTGCATGGGAATCTGATGCTAATAAAAACGGAGGGAAATTCTCCTGGCCATCTACCAGGGCCTCAGACATTCAGATGCTTTGGTCCTGGGCACATGTGATCAGGATTTGGTGCTGCTAAGCTTTAGGGACATCAAGTCTTACCTGCATCACATCAGATATGAGCTGACACTATCCTACAAATCTACATGGCTGGGATACATTATGTCTTCCAGGGCCAGGGGACTGCACTAGGGAGTGAGGCACAAGCCTAGCCTTGCTGGTTGAGGACAGAGACATAGATCATGGGTACCAGTTTGAGGATAGCTGCCCTGCTCTTTGAGAGTTTCACTGGGTCCTTAGCATTTCCTCTACCTCGGACTTCTTGGGACTCATCATGGACTCTATTAACCTTAAGCCATTCAAGTATACAAGTTCACTTTTCTTTATCTACCTGCAGGGACTATAGAGGAGCCACCATCCCAAATCTCCACCTCCACTGAGCAGGAGGAGCAGATGAAAAAAATAGAGAAACTCACAAGCCAGCTACATAATATGACATGTGAGAGAAATGAGCTGCGTGGAATCCTAGCCAATTACACCAACAAGGATTTGAACAACAGGTAGTCATTAGGCCCAGTTCTCTGCTGACCATCTTGATACCACAGTATCAAGCCCAGGTTTCCTGAGGAACAGGAGACTGTACATCCAGGGTGTCCTGGTGCCTAAACTAAACTTCCTGAGTGCATTCAAGAGGCAGAACCTGGACCCTGGGTAGGAGTGAGATGGGGACACAGGCTGTTCTGTTTCCTACAAATGAAAAGCAGAGCCTGTGGCCTGAATCATAGTCTGGGGATAGGGACAGTAGTGTGAAAGCTCTCAACATGCATTTCAAGATGCCTTGACAAATGTTGGCTTGTGGGAGATGCTAGGTCCTGTTTGTTTGTTGTGAGTCTTTGTACTTGACCAGTGGATGTTTGTGTCTAAAAGCTCCTAGCAGCAGCTGGGGTGAGGGACCTTGTCCCATTCATCCATCTCAGTTTGTAGCAGGAAGGCCTGGAGCTCCTCACTGCTTCTTTCTGGTCTTCTGCCTTATACTCTGAAATAGTGACACCTCCCTATATTTATTGGGGATCTTGATTGTATGTGGTGTGTGTGTCTGTCTGTCTGTCTGTCTGTATGTATGTATGTATGCATGTATGTATGTATGTGTGTGTGTGTGTGTGTCTGTGTGTCTGTGTGTCTGTGTGTCTGTGTGGGTCTATGTGCTCCTGAGTGTCCGGGCTCTGTGGCATGGTCTAAGAATTTTACACAGTTTCCAGCAGATGGCACTGCTGAGGCCAGGGAAGCCCACTTTGAGCAGCACGCTTCTTGGGCACTGTGCTCATCTTGGTGGAACATTGGAATTCCCAGTGGAGTTTATAAAGCCATCCTGAAACTGGGACTCCTCCCTGCAAATTCTCATTGTGTGCTCTGGTCCTCTGTGCAGCAATAGACACCAAATATGTGAATCCCTGTTGTGAAGACAGGAGAAATGTCATCATAGGTTTCTGGTGGGCCCAGATATGTGGCACAGACTCCTGGGAAGTTCTTAGAGAGCTAATCTATAACTCTAGGCCCACTGAGGGAGCTCATGTATCCCTGGCACCCCTCTTTGGACCAGCTGCATCTTCTGGCTCAGGGACAGGATGGGAAATTTAGTAAGCAACAGGAGGTCCCAATGTGTAAGTGCCAGGCTGTGGCATCCATTGGGCTGGGATAGTCCATTACCTACCCTTATTCATGTAATCCTTGTGGCCTGTGTTCATGAAATTCTTTTCTCCTTGGCCCATGCCCTACTACAGGCTGAATTTTGAGCTTGAGATGCTCAAAATGGAGCATAAGCAGGTGATGTCTGACCTGCAGAAATTGCCCATAGAGATCATTGATGCCTTGGACAAGTGCACGGGGCTGATTGAGGAGACTGAATCCTTCAGATAAGTGCCTGATTTATCTTGAGAGGAACTGTCTCTGCCCTTCTTTGTCCTTGACCCAAAGTGAGGGCTCTGGTTCCAGCCTGTCTGCCTCTTAGCAAGCAGCCTGCCTTGTGGCCCTTGGACTTGCGCATCTTGGACTTAGTTTTGCTAAGTGTGGAAAAACACAGAGGCCCTACCATCATTGTCCTGCCAGCCTTGGGAGCCTTAGACAGAAAAATGGTTTGCACCATGAAGGGGATGTGTGGCAGCCCAGGTTTCTGGGCACTGGCAGGGGCTTCACAGACCTGGTTTCCATGGGACCTGTAGACAGAATTTATTCCTGTTGGGACTTCTTCCCTCCTTCTGAGAGCGTTTTCCCTCTACCTGCTGGTGTTTTCCCAATATCATGATCAGTTAAGCACAGTTGTGGGCTGCACCTTGTTCTCAGAGGCACAGGATCCCTTTTGGCATGAGGATTTTCAGAAGTAGTTTGAATCTCTCTGGAATTTGGTTACTCTCTGGATTTGGCCTGCCTCCGAGTGATGCTGACTTGGCAATTGAGAGCTCCGTTCTTGGGCTGTCTGCGGTCTGGGACTTTTCAGAGTTGGTGGTATTTGGGGGTAGGAATGGCAAATAAGGTTCTCTAGGGCTCACCATATTTTGGCGGTTGTACAGTTACCTCCACAGCCAGGTCCTTCGAGATTGGACTCAGCTGAAGGAGAGTGTACATGTGTTGAGACTGAAGAACGGACTGCTGTGGAAGGAGCAGATTGAAATGCAAGAGTCCTGTGAGGAGCTGAAGAGGCTCTTGAAGGAGGCCCATGAGATGATCTGTGACCCTTCTGCTGAGCAGCAGCAGGTAAGCTGAGGCAGCAGGGGCAGGTGCCCACCTTCCAACCATAAACATAGAGACACCCATATACCATCCACCCATCCATCCAGACTCCCATCTACATACCATCCAAGTGTTGATTTCTGTGATCATTCCAAGGTCTTTCTGGAGAGTTAGCCTCTTGCAAGAAACTGGATAATTGTCAAGCAAACCTTCCTGCTCTCCTAGAAGATGCAGTACATTCAGAGAGCTGGGTCAGTCACAAATTACACACCTACGTGTCATTATGATCAGAGGGCTGCTGTGCAGGGAGGTACTTAGGGAACATCACAAAGCTTTCATTGTTGATGTCAGTGGCCTGTGGCTCATTTGCTTTGCAAAGGTCATGTGAGATCACAGGGACGAAGCAGCCTTCAAGGACTAGAGCCCAGTGCCAGTGCAAAGTGAGTGGTTCTCATTGTCAACGTTTTGGGTGGCATGTGGCCTTCTCCTTTCTTCCTGCATCCCAATGTGTTCTTTTTCTTGCCAAGCTCTTGGTTCATAGTGACAGAAGCCTTAGTACCACCTTGTCAGTCCTTTTTCTGGGCATGGTGCTGGACAGTTCTCTGGGAGCATCCTGGAGTTTCCAGTCCAGAGCTGCCTGAATGACCATACATGTGCGAGGACTTTGACAGGGTGAGGGTTGGGGTGACAGATTTGAAGCTTCAAGAGAACATTTTCCCCAATCCCCTCAACATAGTCTAAATAAGCTGTGTGCTGCCCTATGAAGTTTTAGGCCTCAAGGGATGCATTGCTATATTGTAGGTCTCAGTTGAAACACATGATTATCATAGTCTAAATTCAACTGTTTATTCAGCATGATGTCCTGTTCATTGTTTCCTGCTCACTTCTGATTTCTGTGGTCTATGTGTGATCTATGCAGATGAGTGTAAATGTGTACGTTGGTGGGTGTCTTCAGAGGCTACATAGTGAAATCCCATGTTGTCATCCATTGCTCACTCTCTTATTCCCTGGAGCTCAGGCCTTTCTCTGAACCTGAAATTTTCTGTTTGGGCTAATCTGGCTGGCCAGCACTCTTTGGATCTCCTGTCCTCCAAGGCAGACCTTCTGTCTTGTTTGTTCTCATCCAATTCCTACAACTTTCAATTGCTCAGAAAGAGGAAGGATGTGGTAGCTTTCTCTTTCTTCATTTACTTTTATTGTTTTGATGTTAATGTATTTTCTAATAAATAACAAAAGTCACACAATACAGATGTTTTAAAATAAACAGTAGGCACAGAGCTTAAAACCACAGGAAATGTCTGGTTTGTCTCATTGACTTCACAACAGAGAATCCCACAGTGCATCTTCTTGTTGACATTGTGTTTCTACATCATGTGCATGACTGTATCTTAGAACAGATTCCCTCTCAGAGCTGTGTAGAGTGCTGCATTCCTGAAAAGCAGTGCAGGTCACTTCACTGGCCTCCTTCTGACTGACATTGGAGCTGTTTTCATATCACATGCACTGCAACCTGTTATAAACTTCCTGGGTTTTGACCATGGGTCACTTTCTTTTTCTTGAGCTACGCAGGGTCTTCTGTGGAGGAGCCAGGGTAGGTTTAATAGAGAGACTGTGATGGATCAACTTGGAACCTGTGGGATCAGTGAGTCTTGGGATAGATAAAGCTCATGAAAGTAAAAGTAAGGGCAGACCAGGGTAGCAGAGCCTGGCTGAGTCTAAGAGTCTTGTAGACAGCAGCATGGACCCACTCCCCCGTTGCAGCAGACTTTCTGAAAGGCAGCCTTTTCTACCTGACCATTCTGGGATCAGAAGTGTGTGTGTGTGTGTGTGTGTGTGTGTGTGTGTGTGTGTGTGTGTGTGTGTGATGCATTTCCATACATCTCTGTTTGTGTGTGTGGACCTATATGTGTGTTTTTGTGTGTCTCTGTTTGTGTGTGTGGACTTACGTGTGTTTTTGTATGTCTCTGTTTGTGTCTACTGCCTCTTGTGTGCATGATAGTGTCACTTTGTGTGTGTGTGTGTGTGTGTGTGTGTGTGTGTGTGTGTTTGTGTGCTGGGTGTTTTCTGTGTGATGCATTTCTGTATATCTCTCTGTGTGTGGACCTATATTTGTGTTTTTATGTGTCTCTGTGTGTGTCTGCCACCTCTTGTGTGCATGATAGTGTCACTTTGTGTGTGTGTGTATGTGCTCATGTCTGGTTGTGTGTGTCTATGGTTCCTGTATGTATAGGTTTAAGTGCTTGTGTGTGTATGTCTGTGTGTATGGATGCTTATATGTGCAAGTATGTGTTTGGATGCATCAATATGTTCACTTTTTTGTATGTGAAACATCTTTAATGATGATGGAGTCCAACTTTGTTGAAAAAGTACTGTGCACACTCACTTTGCATCCTTCTAATATTGTATGCTGCTGCCCATCTTTCCACATGTCCACCTAGCTCACTAGAACAAAGGGACAGAAAAACTACTTTAGGCCAATGGTTTTCAGGTAATTGTAGAGGGAATAATATTTATTACAAAAAAAGTCTTGGGAGCACACCAAAGAAATATGGTACATGAAGTTTAGGAGGAGGTCACTGTGGCAAATCAAGGTGTCTGAGAGGCAAGATAGGCTGACTGAAGATTTGTGTCCCTTCTCTGCTCTGAGTGAATGGTGACTGCACATTCAATGGTCAGGTGGCTCACTGTGTCTTCTGGTGCCCTGTCTTGTCCTCATCCGCATTGCCTGCTACCACTTTCTTTCCACCTTTGCCTAACTTTTCTCAGTTATCATTTTCCTTGAAGGTAGGACTGGATGTTATTTGTTGAGGGATTCTGATTTACAATGTTGTTCTAGCTGCATCTAAGTTCATCAGAAATTACCTAGCTGGGCTGTGGTATGAGAATGGGGCTGTCTCAGTGCACACACTAGACTCATGATGGTCTAAAGCACTCACCACATGCTGTAGCACTCAGTAACTGCTTTTCTTCAAAATTCTTCATTCTGCGTTAAAATCAGCCTCATGGAGGGTTGGGAGCAATGAGGACTCTCAGACATTGCTGGTGGTATAACATAATATAGCACAGTGAGAAGCCACAGACTCTTCTTCAGAAAGTTAAACTGCAGTTCACAGGTGAACCAGTGATTCCAGAACATGAAGTAGGTGTCCAAGGAGAAGCTAGGGGACATTAGTGTTGTAGCAGCATTCCTCAGAGTAGCCTCAAAGTAGAAACTATCTAGATGTCTACATTCACTGAGTGAAAAAGTACAATGTGATTGAGCCCTTCCATGAATCGTTCAGCATGAAATAATACATGTAATCATTTGGCCCTGATATACTCAGCCTTTTGTTGCTCAAAGAAATCCTTGACACAATCACCTTACAGGAAGGAATTACTGATTTTGATTCTCTGTTGTGGAAATTCTCTAGGTTCCTGGGCTCGTGGGTTTTCTAGTTTTCTCTGACATGAGGCAGCCTGTGGTTAAGGGTGTTCCTTTTGGAGGAAGTTGCTCACCTTGGGGCCAACTGGGAATTAGTGAATAAGATCAGTGAGCTGCTCCAATTGTCCTGTGCTGGGGAACATTCCTATATTGCACAGCCTGGGGAACTTCCTAAGCAGGGTTGGCTAACCAACCAGTACCTGAGAGGTCCACAAGTCTGTGCATTAGTTTCACAGGAGAGGCATTTCAGTGATTGAGCTGCCTATTTCTCATGGCCACTGTATTCTTCTCTCATCCTACAAAAGTTAATCTTCTTCTCAATAGTATCCCTGGTGATTGCTCCTTATATTAACATTAGCTGGGAAATTAAACATGTTACTGCATTAGAGTGTGGTTGTATGTGTGCACACATGTACTTGTGTGTGTTCATGAGTTTGTGTGCATATGAGTGAGCAAGCCTCCACTGAGAACACAGTCTTCTAATGAACAGGAGCAAGAGAGTCTGGATGAAATACTGAAGGACCTGCTGAAGCAGAAGGAGCTGGTCACCCAGCAAAGGGACTTGGCAGAAAAGCTACAACATCACTTCAGTGTCACTGAGATGAGGTAGGAGCCAAGGCTTGGAGGAGTGGTTAGAACCATGTACATCACCTGTATCTGCATCTCTGTCCTTTTGGGATTCCCACCATCTGAATAGCTCCCAGCCACAGCCAGGGAAAGAACACCTCAGGGTATTGTGCTGGCCCAGTCAATAAGAACTTCTACAGGAAACACTATATTTGTTCCGCAGTGTTTCTGGGGAGTGTGTATCCCTTATTCCCTTCTGAGCTCTCTGATATCTTCTTAGTACCTTGTCCCCTGTGTCTCCCAACAAATCTCCCTATGGTAGTCCTCAACCTAGCAGGAGAAGCATTAGTTGTGGAGGACAGTGTGTGCTCCTGTCACTTTATTTTCCTTCCAGAACATCATCTTTAGAGAGAAGGTCCTACCTTTGCACAGATCTGCATGCAGCACACTCCTGCAGATTACAGGTTCTCTGCAGTGTGCATCTCTTTCCTGTGAAAAGATTTTTCTGTTATAAGAAGATTTAGGGGTTGAGGAGTTGAACCTAGGCAGGTTTGTATACTGAAGGAATAATCAGATCCTTCACTGCTTTTATTTTGTAGGATCCCCTAGAGGGTCTACATTCAGTTTCCCATATTGCTCACATTCACCTGGTATCTAATCAAGGCCATGCCTATCTGACCTGAACTGTAACTCAGACATTGGTACACTGTTATCTTTCCAAATAATGTATCTAGACTACTGGAGAAATGTATCCACTTCCTTGCCCAGCACAGTGTAGTGCTCAAATCATCTTCTAGTAGATTTTAAAAGCTGAGAATAAAATGCAGGCTCAGTTGTACTCTGACCCTTCTCCCTTGGGGAATGTGGGGAATGACCTCAGCTGAAAGGTCATGCTGGATTGTCCAGCTGACTAGAGCTGGTTCAGGCTCAACAGCTGACATGGCAGGTCCCCACCAGGCCTGTTCCCTAACTGCCTTCCTTCTCTAGGTCAGAAAATCTCCAGTCTGAGTTTGAACAGGCACAGCCTAGGATGAGAGCCTCCTGCAGACAAAGCTGCTGCATCAGGAGCAATAAGTGTCACAGGCAAGTGAGCCACCCTTATATCCCATCCCCAGCAAACATGGTGTTGGTGGGGGACTGGGGGATCTTGACTTTGGCTTTCAGTGTGAATAGGCCCTGATTTTTTTTTAGCCTGTGGCGCAGTCAGGCTGCTTCTGGGTCTGAATGCCTTTCCTTCTCACATAGCAGATCTTGAGAGAACTGAGGAGGCCAAAGAAGCCAAAGATGCCTTGAACCCATGAAGCTCTCCACCTCAGATCGAGGTCTGCTCAGAAGACATCCCTTATAGCTGTGATCTCACCAGTGAGGAAAATACCATCTGACCTCCAGGTGATCAAGCCCCTGTCAATAGGTCTGTTGACTCTACTTCTAAAGAAAAGAAAGCATCACAAATGAACTTGAGACAGAAAAACCTGAGACAAGAATTATTGGGAACCCTGACATTCAACAGCAAGTGGCCCCTGTGAGGGCTACAACAACATGGAGGGTAGAGATGTTGGTCAGCAAGACATTTTCTGACAGATTAATGTGAAAGTTTTTGGCAAGCTGACTTAGTCCTCAGCCTTCTCTAGGTGGAGGGGAATCTGTCATGGAAGACTGTTGATGTCAAGCTGTTCCTGACAGACTACACCAAAAACCATCATTTTTATTCTCCAGGCCAGTTCTGAAGCTGACTCCATGTCCTGCACAAGTGTTGCTGAAGATAATGCACCAAAGCGATCTCCACAGTCCATCATTCCCCAGGTTAGACACTTTTCCTGCATATTTAAAATCAATGGGTATGTCTCCATTTCTCAGCCTCAACTGAATTGCCTGGTCCTGAGAAAGGATTTATAGAAGACATCTGAGTTACCCTTTGATGTTTCTTGGTACTCAGATGCTGCCCACATATTTGTGGGGTCTCTAGTAAGCACACAAGAGTCTGTATGCTGAACGAATCAAATAGTGACCAAGACATTGCAGAATCAGCAGTGTGTGATAATTTATCAAAAGCTTCCCAGAGGGGCACAAAGAATGCTCTAGAAAATGTCTCATCCTTAGTCTCAGTGAAGGCTTGGCCTACAAAGCCTGAAGGAGGCATGACTATACTAGTTTTGAAAAGGCGTTTTACAATCGCTGACTGCCTTCCTACCATGTTTCCAAGGCCAGCCACAGGCTGTAGGTCTGTGCTGCTAAATGTGCAGCAAGAGAATGCTACTGACCTTAATTGTTTTTGTTTGGTTTTTGGTTGGGTTTTGTTTGCTTTGGGTTTTTTTGTTTTTTTTGTTATAGATTGAGGTTTTGCTATTTATTTGTTCTTTTCTTTTGTTCATTTGTTATTTGGGTATTTTGATAAGGCTGTTCACTGTTTATATTGACTGCTCCCTTTAAGCCCCTATTGAGTAATATTACTGTATTTGTATTAATAATAAAGTGATTTTGAACTTTTCTGTCTTAGAACCTGTTTCTTTGGTTAGGTGTGTTGTCTCACTCCAGTACCCCAGAACCTCCTGTAACACCAGAACGCTTGTGTGCCCAGCTTGGGCTACAGAGTAGGTTCCCAGGCAGCCAGAGCTACACAGGGCTTTGGATGTGGATGGTGTTGTCAACTCTGTGGATTCCCATTGCATGATGGAAAATGTATCCATACTGTATTCTTGTGGTCATATATTTAGCTCTCTCTAACTATAGCATTCTGTATACCCACTTCATGATGTGAACATGTGCACCACATTCATGAGAAATACAAAAGTATTGCTGCAAAACCTCTCAGGAAATGAGAACATTTACTAAAGGAATATGAAAGAAATCCATGGCCTGCTTGCCACCTGGAGCTATGATGATGTCCCTGCCTGGTCTGATGCTAAGGGCCATGTCCTGTCCATGGCCCTGACACAGCTGTGGGAGTCTGTGTTGATACCCATGCATCCTCTACCACTGAGGGCCTGGCAGCCACCTGCAGTCTTGGACACCACCTGTGACCATGTTAGTGTCAAAGGGATATGCCCCCAAAGGGAACATATGTGTCTTAGAAGCCTGTGCTGCCCCCTAGAACCATAATGACATCAGGGCTGGAGCTATTACTAAGGGTCATATCTGGGTCTATGGCCCTGCTGCAGCCATGGTCTGTGTTGATACCTCAGGCATCTGTTGTCTTCAAAGATGCTTGGAATTTGGGCTACCACCATGGGACATGGTGCTGGTTGGTCCTTGCCAATCTGTGTGGCCTTCATTGCCAACCAGAGCCATGGTGATATCCAACCCTGGGCTACAACTTTGGAACCTGTCTGGGTCCATGCTCCAAACACAGCCAGGATCATTGTTCATATCCACAGCCTGCATGGCCACCAAGAATCACATAGAGGTACGTAGGGGTCTGGGCTGTCACCTAGGACCATGATAGTGTCTGACTTGTGTGTTCCTGCAGGAGCCATACAGATCTGAGTGGCCTGTGCTGCCACCAGGGTCCCTGGTGTCATCCAGGCCTAGACTGCTATCAAAGGCCATGTCTGGTTCATTGCCCTGCCACAGACTTTGTCTATGTTGATGTCAGTGGCTCCTTTTACTACTGAAGACAGGATAGAAACTCAAAGAGTTAACCCCGCACTTCACTGGCCTTAGCAATAGTGAGATCTGAATTTGCCCCTCACCCACTGCAGTACTGGGGAGAGTGGGTTCTGCACCTGGACTAAGAAGCACAGTAGAGCCGACCCTGTTGGTTGTGGTGTCAGTGAGCTGGCCCTGAGGCTGAGAGAGCAGAAGAGCTGAGTCTACCCTCTTCTTCTGTATTGTGTTGGCCAGGGTAAGGGAAAGATCCCTGCCTCACCTGAGCAAATGCCACCTGCAGCTGGTGGGAGAGTGGGACTTTGGGCATGAGAACAGAAGAGCTGGGTCAGCCTCTCACCAACTGTAGCAACTGGTATTGTGGGCCTGGTACATCACCTCAGCAAAGCACTAGAGCTGTCCCTTTACTCTGCGTGTGGGAAAGTCAGATTTGAGTTCATGAGAACAGGACAAAGGGCCTCTCCCCATTCTGCCCATTGCATGGGGTGACCTTGGTGGTGCAGTGCTGGAGAGCTTGCCTGGGTGGAGATGATGAAGGAAAGCTGGCAGTCTGACCATCCCAGGTGTCCCAAGCCCAAAACCATGGCTACGAATTATGCAACCCTAACGTCGTCTTTATCCATGGACTGCAGGAACAGGTAAAGGGCCCAGTTCGGAAGATCTAAAGCTGCAGGATCTCTATGACACAAGGCATCAATAGGATATCCAAGAAGAGTACAAGTGAAGGTCCATTATCTATAGTGTAGAGAAGCCAGAGAGGCCAGGAACACTTACAAGAAAAGATGTATGGACTAAAGGGTATACTGTGTGACTCACTGGGCCACACTAAAACTTTCTTGCCAAGACTTTTGTTTGTTTGTAAATTTGGGTTTTCAGTTTTCCTTTAAATTTTATTTTGCTTAGGACAAAGCTCAGATGTGATGGAAAGGATAGGGGAAAAGTTGGATTGGGATGCATCATGTGAAACCAACAAAGAATAATAAAACATTTAAAATAAAAAAATAGAAAAACCAGAGCTATCTGCCTCTGGTTTCCTTAAAATATAGCATCAGTGAAAAACCAGACTCTAGACAGAACGAGTTCCAAGATATGTTGGGACTTTTTTGGCCTTAACTACGAATGGATTCAATTTCTTAATGGTTTATTTCTTTTATATGTATGGACATTTTGCCTGCAGCAGGGCTGCACACTACATGCATGCAATTCCACCAGAGGCCAGAAGATGGCATCAGATTCCACCTGAACCTGGAGTTACAGTGGCTCTTTAGCTGCTCTGTTGGTCCTTTGGGAAAGAAACTACTCAAAATGCAGCAGCCATCTCTTCAGACCCTGCACTTGACTTTTGTCCTTCTAGCCATATGTGCTATATCAGTTTGACTGAATCACCCTCAAGCAAAGAGAAATTTCAGGAGACCAGTAGGGACAAACACATAATGTAGGCATGCTAATTTCCTTAGGATACCAGGCATCTATGCAAGGCGTTGGTGGATTCAAGATTCTGCTCCAGACATCCACTTATTGTCAGGGTTGGATCAGATCTGTCACATCTTGTCCTGGATGACAATGAAGATTAGGGCCATCTGATGAGATGCAGAATGGAGAAGACACTCCTGGTGGTGGAGGTGTGGATAGGACTCTCTCTTGATGGTCCAGCTAAGCAGTGTTGGGAGGAAGCTTCACACCAGGCAGAGTGGATGGAGCCTTTAGCAAAAGAGACATGCCAGTCATGAGGAGCATTTCTGTACAAGGCTAGGAAAGGAGAGGGATGGTGGATGGTGCTCTTTAACCACAGCTGATCACACTGTGTCCTGAGGAAGGGTTTCTTCCAGATGAGTGCTTTATTTTTATGAAGCTCCCCTGGACCAGATCTGCCTTCTGAGACTGACAGTGAATCACAGAGTTAATGTGTGGAGGAAGTAATCCGGTGGGACAACAAACTGGTGCTGTCAAACAAAGGTAGAAAGAATCTACTCTTTATGAATAAAGAACATAAACACACAGAGCATCAATACATATACAAAGCTCATGAATTCCATGGATGACATGATCAGCTGGAGAGACGGATCAGTGGGCAAAGGTAACTTCTGCTAGGCCTACAGACCTGAGTTACTTCTCTAGGACTCACATGATTGAAGGAGAGAACAAACCTCTGAGAAACTTTCCTCTGATCTTACCACAAGTGTAGGTACATGGTCATGGTCTACAAAAGCTAATACTTTCTATTCCTAAGGCTTTCTATTTCTCATTTACCCTAGAATCTTTCCATCTGAGGCACTCTTTTAATTATATTACTCTGCATTCCATTTGAGAGATTTGGGACATTTGCTATTTTATTCTTGATGCTGAGATGTTATGAGATCTAAGAAGGTCAACAGCAAAGCATCTCCTGAAGAACGGTTAAGGGAAAGTGGGCACTGGGAATTTATGACATAGCTGAGACACAAACTACTCTAGAATGTCTTCTCTACATGCCTGGTGTACCATTCAGGGCTCTCTAGAGTAACAGAAGTTATAAAATGATCCTCTCTATGGAAAGAATATTTGTTAGAATGGCTTACAGGCTAATAGCTAATCCAACAATATTTGGCTATGAATGGAGAGACCAGGAATCCAGAGTCTGCCAGCACCCGGCTGGACTAAGAGGTGAGTCTTTATCTTCATACCCGAACACCCCAGCCCCTAGGCTTTGGGCCCAGGGGCACAACCCTGCGCCCCTACACTACCACCCATTGCAGTTCTAGTTTCAGGCCAGTTGGCAGACAGACCTCCTGCACACAGGTCAGTCTACCACCATCCCCCATCAGACCCTGTAACCCAAGCCCCACCTCCCCCAAATCCCACCCACCCTCGGAGACTGCACCTGTTCCCTGAGACAGAGCCTGCCAGCACCTGACTGGACTTAGAGGCCAGTTGTCAGGCAGAACTCCTGCAGACAGATCAGACTGCCACCATCTACCACACGCAGCTACTCCCTGAGACAGAGCCCACTAGCACCAGTTGGACTAAGAGCTGCTCCCTAAGACAAAAATTCCATCAGCATCGACCTGACCAAGAGCCCCCACTGGATCAAGAGTATCAATCAGACCAAGAGAGGCTCCCTCAGACACAGACACCACTTGCACCAAGTGGAGAAAGTGATGGGTAGACACCAGTGCAAAAATACAGTCAACAACACAAAAACCAATATGGCTTCATATCCAGAACCTACATCAGCAAGACCTGAACATGCCAACACAGAAGAAACAGAAGATATCTACCATAGAAATGACTTTAGGAAGATATTAGAGATCTTAAAAGAGGAAATGAAAAATTTCCTTAAAGAAATCAAGGAAAAGTCAAACCAAAAAATGGGAAGAAATCAGTAAGTCCCTTGAAGGCCAAGAGAAAGCAATTAAACAAGTGGGGTAAACAGTTAAAGATTTCAAAAATGGAGACAATAAAGAAGACACAAACTGAGGTAATGCTGGAAGTGGAAAATCTGAGTAAACAAACAGGAACTACAGATGCAAGTATAACCAACAGAATGCAAGAGATGGAAGAGCGGGTCTCTGGCATTGAAGATACAGTAGAGGAAATAGATTCATCAGTCAAAGAAAACACTAAAGCCAACAAAGTCATGACCCAAAATGTCCAGGAAATTTAGGACACCATGAAAAGAACAATAAAAGGGATAGAAGAAGGAGAATACCAACTTAAAGGCACAGAAAATATATTCAACAAAGTCATAGAAGAAATTTTTCTCAACCTAAAGAAAGAAATGACCATAAAAATACATGGGCTCTGCATCAGCTCTTGCCTCCAGCATCCTGTCCTGTTTGAGTTCTGGTCCTGATTTCCTTCAGTGATGAACAGTGATATGATAGTGTAAGTCAGAAAAACACGTTCTTTCTCAACTTGCTTTTAGTCATGGTTCTTCACTGAAAACAACAGAACCCTAACCAGGACACTGTGCATATCAGAGGACATTGTTCAGGAGTTGGCTCTCCCCTTCTACCATGTTGAGGCAGGTCTCTCTTGTTTCTAGGATGTACTGGGTACTCTAGTCCAGCTGGCGTTCCAGCTTCCAGGCAATTTCCTGTCTCATCCCCACATTACTCTGCCATGAGTGAAGGAATCACAGATGTGTGCCCCTGTTCTAGATTTTAGGTGATTTCTAGGGGTTGAACTCAATAGACTTGTACAGACAATGTGTGTACTAGTATTCCCCAATATTCCCAAAGCCCTTGCTTTTAAAACTTAAAACATTTTGCAAGTCTAAGGTCCCTTAGAAAAATGTCTCTTAATTGGGTCTGGTAAAAACAAACCAAAAACATTACATATTTTCTTATACCACAA
This sequence comes from Peromyscus eremicus, assembly GCF_949786415.1. Classification (NCBI taxonomy): domain Eukaryota; kingdom Metazoa; phylum Chordata; class Mammalia; order Rodentia; family Cricetidae; genus Peromyscus; species Peromyscus eremicus. The sequence continues at coordinate 668,213 of NW_026734312.1, forward strand.
GGGAAGAATGAGCACAGAAATATTCAGATGAGAATATTACCAAAATCCAGCTTTACTTATTAAATCCTTACAGCCCAATCCCTACAGCATCTGAAACAAATATGTAACTGGAAGTTCCTCTAGTCCCACTGAGCCCCTTATAAAATAATCACTCAGAGGCTTGATATTAATTATAAATTATATGGCCTATGACTCAGGCTTCTTACTAGCTAGCTAGCTCTTATAACTTAACTCAACCCATAACTATCAATCTATGTATCACCATGTGTTTCTTGGCTTTACCTGCTTCTCATTACATGTTGCTCCTTGGGCAGTTGGCTAATGTCTCTCCTGCCTCTGCTTTCTCCTTTCCCTATCTCTCTTGGATTTTCCCACCAGGCTCCATCCCATTCTGCCATAGGCCAATGCAGCATTATCTATTAACCAATCAGAGAAACACATATTCACAGTATACAGAAAGACATCCCACAGCACTCATGTGATTTATCTTCTGGGCTCCAAATGGATGGTGCATTCCTCCCTCTCCAGTTCCACTGCTTGCAACACATGCAGTGCAGCTTTTCTCAGGGTTAGTCTGGCTCCACTCCATATTTGTGCTTCCCCTCGGTAGATGGACCGTGGTCTTGCCATCTACAATATTCTATGGCACTCTTTTTACCTCCTCTTCCACAGGGTTCCCTATGTCCTGAGGAGTCTGATTAGAGAGGTCCAGTTTAGGGTTGAGTGTTCAAGTTCTCTTCCTCTCTGCATATTGTCTAGTTGAGGGTCTCTGTATTTGTTCCCATCTGATGCAGGAGGAAGCTGCTCCTATGATGGCTGAGAAATGCATTGTCTATGAGTATAGCATGATATTGTTAGGAATCATTTTATTGCTATGTTCCTTAAGCAGAACAGTAGTATTTGGTTTTCCCCATGGACCCTAGCCTATCTAGTCTTAGGTTCTTGGCCAGCCAAGCAGTGCTGGGTATGCCTTCCCTGTCAGGGAATGGGCCTTTAATCAAGTCAGGTACTGGTTGATTACTCCCACAAGCTTTGTTCCACTACTGCACCAGCAGATCTTGGATGCAGTCACCATTCTAGATTGGAGGTATTGGAGCTGGGTTGGTGTTTACCTTTCTCCTTTGATAGTGAGCAGAGTACTCTTCAGTGCCATGAAATCTAGTCTATAAGTGGTGAAGACTCTAGGGAGACACTAGCTTGACTTCTCCACGTTCAATGAGTTGTGTCATTATCATCTTCAGGAACCACACCTTCCTGTCAGTTTATGGAGAGCAACCAATAGCCTTGCAAAACCTTGGGTTGTTTGAGATCACCATTGGACACCTTTCACCTACAACTTGACTAGATGTAACCCATTGCCAGTATTGCAAGTTTCATTTGGTAACAAGAGATATCCAGTTGGGGCTTTGTCTCCCGACACTTTGGTTTCTGTTTGTTTTGTTTTTGGTTATTTGGGATTTTTTTGTGCGGGGCTGTTTCATCTAGATCCCCTTCATATATGTATATATTTTAGAGTGGTTCTACTCTATTAGGTTTCCATAAGATCCCTCAAATGGCCCTTAATTTTATCTTTCCCTCCCTATATTTATTTGCCCCTTCTTCTCTCTCCCTCCTTGTTTGACCATCCAGTTCCAAACTTGATTCCTCATCCATCCATAACAATCTATTCTATTCCCCCTTTATGAACATTTCCCCACCCCGCTAGGACCTTACTCTAACCTGTGGTTATACAGATTGTAGCTTAATTATCTTTGACTCAACAGCTAACAGTCTTTTTGGGTCTGGGTTAGTTCACTAAAGATGACTTTTTCTACCTCCATCCATTTACCTGCAAATTTCAAGATTTCCTCTTTCTTTTTTAACTTCTTTTTTAATATCCCATTGTATAAATGTACCTCATTTTCTTTATACATTCATCTGTTGACGAATACCTAGAATGTCTCCAATTTCTGGCTATTATAAATAGAGCAACAATTAACATGGTTGAGCAAGTAAGTGTTTCTGTTGGAGGTGAAGCATCCTTTGGGTATATGCCAAAAGTGGTGTACTGGGTCTTGATCAATTCCCAGCTTCCAAAGGAACAGCCACACCTATTTCCATAGTGGCCGCACAAGTTTGCATTCCCACCAGCAATGGATGAGTGTTTCCCTTGCTCCCCATCCTTGCCAACATTAGCTGTCATTTGTTTTATTAATCTTATCTATTCTGACTCACGTAACATGAAATCTCAAAATAGTTTGATTTACATTGCCCTAAAGACTAAGGATACTGCACCTTTTGATGTGTTTTCTATACTCTAGAATTTCCACTAGTGAAACTTCTCTGTTTAGACCTATAGCTAGTTTTTAATTATGTTATTTATATTCTATATATAATTTGTATATATATTAGCCTTCTATTGGATATATAGTTGATGAAAACAAAACCTTTTCCCATGTTGTAGGCTGCCATTAGAAACAAAACACTATTAGTGGCAGAACAGATAATGCTCTGTGGGTGAACCCACGAATTGACAGACACATCGAAGTTATCAAAATCCATTAATGTTATGTAATAAAATATCCCTATATAATAATACATTTTTACAATAATAATTCAATGAATATACTTTGATATATTTCTACTTGTTGTTCAAGAAATGCATAGGATGCATTTTGAAAATATTCACCACCCAATTCCTCCCATTTTGTCATCCCAAGTCTGCCTCTACATCTGTGATGCCCAATTTATATCTTCTTCATTACTTTAATTTTTAATAACCCCAGGGGCAAACTCTTAAAGAAAACTGACCCTATTTGCCGGAAGCCATTACTGGTCCAAAGTTCATCAGTTAAGAATAGGGGCTCACGGACCCTTCCCCTTCCATGCTTGAATGTTGACCGGCTTGATATTGGACAATGACCACAACAGCTCTGAGTCATGGCCAGAAGACACTGTTTGCTCTAATCCTCCCTGACCTCTGGCTCCTACAGTCTTTCTAACTCATCTTCCATGATGGTCTTTGAAACTTGTGGAAAGGGTGTGATACAGATATGTCATTAAATATGACTGAAATCAATGAAATAAAAACAAAAATCTGAAGATACAGTGAAACAACGAGTCAGTTCCTTGAAGACGTTAACAAGATGGGCACACCTTTAGCCAAATTAACAATAAGGAAGAGGAGGATGAAAATAATGAAACAAAGGAGGAAAAAGGAGACATGGAGGGAATTTAACCCTTTAAAAATTTACACTCCACAAAACTGAAAAATCTTTTTAAAGAACTGATGAATTTTTAGATGTCTGTAATCCACCAAAATTATATCAAGATAACATGAATGGATTAAATAACCGAATACTAATTAATGGCATAGAAGCCATAATTAAAAATCTCCCAACAAAAGAAGTCCAGAGAAGGACAAATTCAGTGTCAAATTTGAACAAGATATTTAAAGCAAAACTAACACTCCACCAACTATTCCATTCATTTTTAAGCCAGGGATACCCTGGTATTGAGAGAGGAAGACAGATAGGTAGGTAAGGTAGGTAGGTAGAGAGAGAGAGAGAGAGAGAGAGAGAGAGAGAGAGAGAGAGAGAGAGAGAGAGAGAGTAGATGGATAGATAGATAGAATTATAGGCCTATTACCCTGATGAATATATACATACAAATTCTCAATAAAATACTTGTATATCAAGTTCAGGATCACATTAAAAAATTCATCCACCATGGTCAATTTGTCTTCACCTCAAACATACAAGGATAATTCAACATACACAAATCAACATATTTATTCCACCACATAAAATGAATAAAGTACAAAAAGAGCATGACCATCTTTGTATATGAAAAAAAGGCCTTTGTTAAAATTCAACTTTCATCAATGATAAAAGTCCTGGAGAATCTAGGGGTACAGAGGATATAATTCAACATAATAAAGTCATTGTACAACAAGCCCACAACAACACCTTGCTAAATAGAGAAAAACTCAGAGCAATTCCAAAAAGGAGGAAGAAGAAAAGAATGTTCACTCCTTCCACTCCTATTCAATATAGAACTTTAACTCTTAGCAAGAGCAATAAGACAACTGAAGGAGATAAAGAGGATACAATGGGAAAAGGAGAAGTCAAAATGTCCTTATTTGCAGATGATATGATTATAAACACATAAAACTAAATATTTATCAGAACTCCCTTAAGCCTGACAAATAGATTCATAAAAATGAAAGATTGTAAAATTAACACACAAAAGTCAGTGGCCTTCCTGTATACCAATCACAAACATACTGACAAAGAAATCAGGGAAACAGTTCCACTCACAAAAGGATTAAAAGTGTATGACAAGATGTTTTATATAAGCACACTTTAAAAGCATTAATAAAAAGTGCTATGAAGTACCCAAGAGCAATCCTAAATACATGCAAGACCTTCAAAGCTGATGTTCTGAAAGACGCTAAAGACTTAAATGAATTGAAGTTTTTAAAGTTTTGTGGATAAGTAGGTAATGTAAAAGGTTAATTTTGCTAAATTAATAATACTAATGCAATAGATATTGAATTAGAAAATGTGAATACAATATATCACACATTTCTGTGGAAGTTCATAATGTAACCATAAATGTTTTTTATTGGGCAAACGACAATTTTTTAAAGTGGAACAGGCAGGAACATCTAGAGATAATTGTAAAAGAGTAAAGTAGGGAAGCATGCCATATTGGAGAGAAAGATGACATATGAGATAAAAAACACTTTAATAGAGATATGTAAGCAGTGGGTGTGATTGATAGAGTAGATATTGCAACAGACTACAGTGTCCAGAAAGTTTATAATTGTTGAAAAAAGAGGCCACAAGCTGGAAGGAGAAGGATAGATATGAAAGCGTGCCCTGAGAATATGGCAAGTGTTCTAGTTAGCTTTCTATTTTTGTGATAAAAGTTCAAAAAGCTAATCTGGAAAGTGAAGGGTTTATTCACCTCACAGGTTACAGTCCATCATCAGGGGAACCCAAGGCAAGATCCCAAGGCAGGGGCTACAAAAACAACAGAGAATGCTGTTTACTGCTCTGTTTAGGTAGTTTTCCTGTGAGGCCCAGGATCACCTGCACACCCACAGAGGGGTGAGCCATCCTCCATCAGTTAGCAACAAGAAAATGCTAAAAAAGCATGCTTGCAAGCCAGTTTGATGGAGTAAAAATCCTAAACTTCCTTTAAGCTTAACCTTCACTTAACTGTAGCCTTCCCCAGGTGCTTGCTTATTTCAGAGAACTCAACCCTTCTCCTCAATGATTATGACCGGATTCCTTGGCATGCCTTTTCATATTACTGGGTATGGATGTGAGGAGGGTAAGAGCCAATCTTAGGCAGTGTTTATAAAGTGAGTGTTCAACTCCCCATGGGTGAATTACTGAAAAAAAATTTTAAGAAGCAGAGAGAAATCTCTAGCTTTGGAAGGAGGGGTGTTGAATGACTTCCCTGGTGTCACAGGAAAGACTCCTGGAAAGGAAACCACAGCTTCTGCTCAGTTCATGGAGAACTAATTAGTAATAAGGCAAAGGCTTTGCCCCATGACCTCAGTAGACCCTTTGCTGGGCATTCTATTGTATCCTGGACAGCTCTTGGAATCCCCAGTGATGTCACTAGTGTTGTAGCAACACTGACTGCCTTGAGGACATTTGTTCAGTGACCACAAGCTTGGCCTCTAGACATGCTGTCCAGATTCAGAGGTCTGTTTGGCATAGGGAATGGACTGCCGGGAGAGACCAGAGTGAGGCAGAAGGAAGCTGGTCCTAGGTCTCCCTGGAAAACATGGAAAAATGGGGAAGACACAGTGAGTTTTGGGAAGGGGCTGGGGAGCTTTTTGGATGTGGTGGGCTTCAGCTTTCCAGAGTGAGGGCTCAAGAACTGGAAACTTCTTGGAAGGAGGTACAGAGAAATTAATGAGATTTCTGTACCATGACTGTGTTTTACAACCACAGGAGTACTTTACTTATGTGCCAGTGATAACAGGGAAAGGAGAGTACCCTGGAAAACCCTGAGGTTCTCGTACTTGACATCACAGCCACTAGCAGGGCAGGAACCCCCAAGTGCTGCTGTCTTCCAATGATCCCTGAGGTTTCTGAATACCAGATGTTGATGGCACACAGGTCTCCAGTTCAGCCTGAGAGCTGTTAGATTCAGTGGAACTGGACTGAGACTGTCACCTTCCTGCCAGCTCTGGGTGTCCTGGAATGTCAGTGAGGATGGCTTTGTGAATCTGACGACTATGTTTTGTCCCTGCATGGCTTTTCCATTAACATGAGACTCTGAAGCCTAGAGCAAGGAAGGGACTTCGGCATCCCTACACTACCCAAGTGATCATAACAGTAGCAATTATCTCCATGCATCTGAAAACACATGGCCGAGGGCTCTGCAGCCAAGGTGCATCCTCTACAGCTGTGAGTAAGCCTTAAGAGGCTGTCTACTGGGTCCTCTTGTGCAGGGAGACAGAGGAGACCAACTGACTTCTAAGACATCCACTTCCCTATAGAGAGATGGGAAACTGATATCCACAGAGGGGAGACTCAAGTCTGAGCTTTCAGAACCTGCTTGGGCAAAGACTCATCTGTCAGTCACTTTCTGTGTATCCTTCAGTGTGTAAGGATTAACTGAGATGAGGTAGTGTGTAGAGCAGGCACTGTCCCTTGACGTCTAGAATTGGGTATTACTGAGATAGCTCACCTTGTCTAGCATGAATTGTCAGTGTGATAGAACATCTGAAATGACATAGTTTGCCTCACATCACTCATTTTTTCTGGGGTCCACCAAGGATGCTTCTTAAGCCACAGTCTAGACTTCTGGTGAATTTTCAATCCAGACCAAACATGGTGCTAGTTCTTCATTTCAGGACTGTCAGTAAATTCAAAAGTGTGAAGTGTGGCTCTGGGAAAGGTCTATGGTAAAGGACCCCTAATAACCTGTCCTCTTGTGCCCTTTGCTTGCCTCTCTCATGCTGTGATGAATGTTGTAATTTAAGCTGGCTGTGTCACCTTTCCTAAGGGCATGCACATTGTCACAGGAGGCTCCAATCAATGAATTTGGCTTTTGTGTAGCTCTAGGGGTAGCACCACTGCAGTGACACACTACATATTATCACCATGACTATGAAACATTTGATTTTCTGTAAATGCCTTTGCATGTCTGTGTGTGGCCTCTCACTAGCCATTCACCTTTCCTCAAACCCCAGTGCAGGAATGGAGCCTTATACTTGTGGGAGTGTTTGCTCTTTGTCAGAGGGCTCCCCTGGAGAATTCTGGTTCTTAGTATCCCCAGGCAGACATGTCACAAGTTGATCACCTTTTGGTAGTTTATGAGGGATGGAATGTATTCTGCTGATGATTAGGGGTAATTTTCTTCATTGATTGTGGGACTTATCTTTGTTCTGATAGGACACCCACAATCTCCCACCACATCCACATACTGTAACAGCCTTGGAGATTCTCCACAATGTGCTTGTTTACGTCTGAGGACTGATCGTTCCTCCCCACCATCCTGACCTAATACCCTAGCAACCATTATATCTCATGTTATTAAATAGAGATCTGAAGAAGTGATGAGTCATTTCGCCAGATGTGTTTGGAATAGAGACTTCAAACTGCCATACATGAAGTAGTAAAAACATTCTAATGAAGCAGAGACAGATCCTGGCTTTGTAAAGAGGAGGTACTGAAGTTCTTAAGTTTCTGGAAAGGCTCCTGAGAAGGTCAACATGGCTTTTTGTGCATTGCAGAAGAGCTAGTTAGTAGATAGGTGAGGGCTGTGGAATTGACCCTAGTAGTTCTTCCTCTAGAAATTGTATCTTATCCTGTAGAGCCCTTGATATTCTCTGTGATGTTACCAGTGTAGTGGCAACACCACATGTCTGTGGGGTATTCGTTCAGTGTACATAGACATGTTGGCAAGATTGAACTGGCGGCTTAGGAGAGAGAATAGAGAACATGGAGTGACCAGAGAGAGGCAGAAGGAAGCTTGCCTTTGGTCTTAGTGTAGAGCCTGGAGAAATAAATGGTTTTGGAGAAGGCACAGTGAGCTTCATGGAGGAGGTGAAGTTAAGCTGGACCTTCCAGTATGGGCCTCAGCATCTGGGAGCTTCTGGGAAACAATGGGGCTATTCTGCTTCTCTGGGCTACTTAAGAACAGACCTAGATTCAAGAGTCTCTCATGGTGAGTTTAGGAGAGCCATGAATTATTCAGGCTGCAGCTGCCTTTCTGGGAACTCCTTGATTTCATTCAGACTGGCAAAGAGGGCCAGGAGGAACAGAAGGACTAATGATCTGTCCCTCTCTGGGTAGGGGTTGCTTCACTTCATACTAGTGGATTCCTACACTTTCCATGGAAACCTGATGCCAATAAGAAGGGAGGGAAACTCCCCTGGCCATCAACCACAACCTCAGACATTCAGAAGCTTTGGTCCTGGGGAAGTGTGATCAGGACTTGGTGCTGCTAAGTTCTAGGGACAACAGGACTTACCTGCATCACATCACATTTGAGCTCACACTGTCCTCGAATTCTATATGGCTGGGCTAGCTTATGCCTTCCAAAGTCAGGGTTAGGGAGGGAGACACATGCCTAGCCATGGTTCTTGACACTGTAGTGGGGACATTTGGAGTAGCTGTTGACTGCCATCAGCTTTAACCTTTCTTGAAGTGTTGTGGTGGAAAAGTTCCCATCAGAGGTCCTGCCCCTTATTACAGAGGCTAGGTCCCAATACAAGCCTGAGTTACTCATCTGCATGCCAGAGATTATTTTCTAAAGAAATGGAGGAGTCAATTTTGCTTGATTTGGTGGAAGGCTCCATTCCGTTTTCAGAATTATATATGTTGCAAGTTTCTGAAGCAGCACCAGGAACACTCTCCAATGCCAGTACTCTTGGAGATACACACTACAGTGCCCATGCTCATCATGGTGGTGTCAACTCTGGAGTAGGATTTGTATTCTGGTGCTGTTGCCTGAAATCCCACTTGTATGACCCTAGAGAAATTTCAAATCTAAAGGGACCCTTTTTGCTTTGAAAGCAATAGGAGGCATCTAGCTATTGATGACAATGAAGACCACACAGTAGTCATCCCAGTCCTTCTTGTTTTAGGAAGGAGGTTTCCCCATCACAGAATGTATGGAGTAAGCAATACATGGTCTGGAGGAGTTCAAGTCAAAATTCACATGGTCTGAGACACCCTCCTCTTTATGACAGATCCAATCTGCTGTTATTTTAGGCCTTTCTTCTTTTTCTTTAAAGAGCACCATTTTTTATCTATGGGCACTTAAAAAAAACCACAGTTACTATCAAACGAAACATAATTATTTGAATTTCAAATCTTCAATTATAGAGAAAGACCAGATTCTTAAAGTATTGGGATTCCACCTGCTCCCCTCTTACTCAAGAAACCACAGACTGGTATTTCATCCTATTTTAGCCATGCATGGCCATAACACAGCCACTGAGAGTCATCATGACCATGAGATCTACAGCTGATTCCCATGTACCTGTTGATTATTGCCACTCCTTCCTTTCAATCTGTGATAGAACCATTTGCTCAAGAATATTAGTAGATAGGATTAAGACTTTGATGTCTATTTTTAGATGTCAACATGATGGCATCTGGGAATAATATAACCCCAAAATAGAGGGAACACCTGTGGTCTATTTCTACTTAATTTAATGTAGGGAGAACTATTTTATTGTGGAACTTTGAGGAAAGAAGTCACACCTTTAATTCAGATCTTTAATCCAGATGTAATCTGAACCACTCCTTTTTCTGGAAGCCTATAAAAGTATATGGAAGAAGGAAGCTTTTTAATATAAAGATTCATTTTTATAACCTGTTACTCTAGAGGCCTGATAATACACCAGGCATATAGAGAGGACATTGTAGAAGAGTTTGGGTCTCATAACAGTCTCAGCTCACTTACAAACTCTCAATGGCCATCTTCCCTTAACCTTAGCATTCCTCAGGTGCTTGCTAACTTCAGAACCCTCCTCCTCCACATCATCCTGATCTAATTCCTTGGCATGCTTTATTTCTCATATTATTGAGTATGGTTGTTAAGGAGAGGAAGGTCCATTCTTGGGCAGTGCTTATAAAGTGAGTGTTCAACTCTCCATGGGTAAAGTAGTGAAAAGATTCTAAGGAAGCAGAGAAAAATTTCCAGCTTTAGAAGGAGGAGGTACTGAATGGCTTCACCTGTGTCACAGGAGAAACTCCTGGAAAGAAATCTCAGCTTCTCGTCAGTTTAGGGAGAATTTATTAGCAAGGAGGCAAAGGCTGTTCCTTGTGACATCAGGAGTATCTTCTTTGGGAATTCTATTGTATCCTGGAGAGCAGAGGTCTTGGAATCCCCTGTGATGTCAATAGTGTTGTAGCAACACCATGTGCCTTTAGGATGTTCTTTCAATGCCTATACAGTTTGCCTATAGACACTGTGTAAACACTTAGGCATCTACTTGAGAAAGAGAATGGATTTTGTGGAGATACCAGAGAAAGGCAGAAGGAAGCTGACCCTAGGTCTCACTGGAAAGAATGGAGAAATCAATGGTCCTGGGGAAGATACAGTGAGTTCAGAGAAGAGTCTGCGGAGCTTTCTGGGTGTGATGGGCTTGAGCCTGCCCGGGTCAATCAGGAACCTGGAGCTTCTGAAAAGCAATAGACCTATCCTACTTCTATGGGTTCCTAAAACGCAGACCCAGAGCAAGGGTTCATGATGGTTAATATGACATAGTCAGGAAGTGACAAGACTGTAGTCTTTGTGCTGGGGACCCTCTGTCTCACTCTGAGTGGGGAAGGAGACACAGAGGAATGTTTAGATTTCAGTACCATCATTGCACTTCACCCCCACTGGAGTCCTTAGATTGTGTGCCAGCAATAACAGGGAAAGGAGAGTGCCCTGGCAAAGCCTGAGCTTGTCTTACTTTACATCGTAGACACTAGCAGGGCTGAAGCACCAAGTGCTGCTGTCTTTCACTGACCCCCTAAGATTACTGACTTCCCAGCTGTGGGTGGCACCCAGGTCTTCAGTTCAGCCTGAGAACTGTTAGATTTAGTGGGCCCGGACTGAGACTGTCCCCTTCCTACAGGATGTAGGTGTCCTGAGCTGCCAGTGAAGATGCCTTTGTGAAACGTTGATTATGTTCAGCCGCTGCATGGCTTCTCCATTAACATGAGACTCTGAAGCATCATGCAAGTGATTTGGGCATCCCTATACTACTTGAGTGCTTGTGAGTGTAGCAATTATCTCCAGGATTATGTCCAGGAAAGGACAAGGCTGAGGGCTCAGAAGCTTGTGTATTTTAGGTCACCCTGTGCAGGGATACAGGAGACACCCATCTCCCTATAGAAAGATGTAAGAACTGACATCCACAGAGGGAGAGACTCAAGTCATCTTTCAGAACCAGCTAGGGCAAAGTTTCATCTGTCAGTAACTTCCTGATAATCCTTTAGTGTGTCAGGATTGACTGAGATGAGGTAATGTGTAGGGCAGGTGGTGTCCATTGACTTCTAGAATTGTTGATTACCTAACCTTGTCTAACATGGTTGTCAGTATGATATAACATCTGAATGGACATAGTTTAACCCACATCACTCATTTCTTCTGGGGTCCACCAAGTACACTTCTGAAGCCACAGTCTAGACTTCTGGTGAATTGTCAATCCAGGCTGAACATGGTGCTAGCTCTTCATTTTAGGACTATCAGTAATTCAAAAGTGTGAAGTGTGGCTCTGGGGAAGGTCTAGGGCAAAGGACCCCTATTATCTCTCATTTTGCGCACTTTGCCTGCCCTTCTAATGCTCCAATGGATGTTGTAATTTAAGCTGGCTGTGTCACCTTTCCTAAGGGCATGTGCTTTGTCACAGTAGGCTCAAGTTCAAGGAATTTGGCTTTTGTGTAGTTCTAGGTGAAGAACCATAACAGAGACACACTACATACTCTCCTCATGAATATCATAAATTTTGATTTTCTGTAAATGCCTTGCAGTTCTCTGTGTGGCCTCTCAAAAGCCATTCATGTTTTGTCAAACTTGAATGCAGGAATGGCCCATCATTCTTCATGGGAATTTTTGTTCTTGTGTCTGAGGGCTCCCCTGGGGAACTCTGGTTCTTAATATCTCCAGCCTGACATGTCACTAGTTAACACACTTTTGGTATCAACGATGGCTGGAATGAATTCTGCTGAAGTTCAGAGGTAATTTTCATCGACTACAGGACTTATCTTTATTCTGACAAGACACCTCCAATCTCCCACCACACTAACAGCCTTGTAAATCCTCCACAATGTGCTTGTTGCTTTCAGGGGACTGAACTTTCCTCCTCACTATCCTTACTTAGTTACCTAGAAACCTTTTTTTCTTGTGTTATTGACTAGAGGTTTCACCAGTTGGATGAGCCATTTCCTGGGATGTGTTTGGAAGTGAGTTTTCAACTTCCTGTCCATGATGTAGTGAATATATTATAATGAAGCAAAAAGAGATCACAGGGTTTGTAATGAGGAGGTGATGAAGGTCTTCCCTTGTGTTTTTGGGAAGGCTCCTGGGAAGGTCAGTATGGCTTCCAGTGAATTGCAGAAGATGTAGTTTGTAGGTAGGTGAGGGCTACTGCTAGTGAGCCCAATAGTTCCTTCTCATGACTAGCTATTATATTCTGGGGAGTCCTTGGCATTCTCATGATGTCACCAGTGTTGTGGGAACACCAGGTGACTGTGGGGTATTCTTTCACTGCCCATAGACATGTTGGCAAGACTGAGAAGGTTGCTTGGGACAGAGAATGGAGAACAGGGGGAGACCAGTGAGAGGTGGAAGGAAGCTGGCTTCTGTCTCACTGTAAAACATTGAGAAATAAATGGTTGGGGAGGGAACAGTGAGTCCTAGGAGGGGGTGGGGAGCTTTCTGGAAAAAGTGAAGCTTGAGCTGGGCCTTCCAGTAGTGGGGCTCAGCATCTGTGAATTTCTGGGAAGCAATGGACTTATCCTGCTTCTCTGGGTTCCCTAAGAGCAGACCCAGAGTAAACAATGTCTGATGGTTAGTTTTCAGAGCCATGAATTTTCAAACCTGAAGTGGCTTTTCTGTGAGATCCTTAATCTCATTTTGAATGAAAAGGAAGGCCAGCAGGAGCAAAGTGGTAACTAATTAGGTGTCCTTCTCTGGGTAGGGTGTTGCTGCACTTCATCCTAGTGGATTCCATCAGTTTCCATGGGAATCTGATGCCAATAAGAAGGGAGGGAAACTCCCATGACCATCCACCAAAGTCTCAGACATTCAGATACTTTGGTCATGGATACATGTGATGAGGACTTAGTACTGCTATGCTCTAGGGACAATAAGACTTGCTTGTACCACATCAGATATGAAGTGACACTATCCTCCAAATCTACATGGCTGGGCTATCTTATGCCTTCAAGGGCTGGGGGACTGCTTTAGAGAGGGATCCACGTGCCTTGCCATGGTGATTGAAGACAGATACAACGCTCACGGGTACCAATTTGAGGATAGCTGCCCTACACTTTGGGGCCCTCAGTGGGTCCCTAGCATTTCCTCTTCCCGGGGCTTCCTCTTGGGACTAGCATGGATTCTCCTGGCCCTATGCCATTCAGGTGTACAAGTCACTTTGCTTAATCTTCCTGCAGGGACTACTGGGAAGACACCAACCCAAACCTCCACCTCCACTGAGCAGGAGCAGCAGACGACAAAGTTGGAGAAACTCACCCTTCAGCTACAGAGTATATCATATGAGCAAATTGAACTGCATGGAATCCTGGCCAGTTATACAGACAAGGATTTGCAGAACAGGTAGTCATTATGTGCACTTCTCTGCTGACCATCTTGACCCCAGAGTGTGTAGCTAAGCTTTCCTGAGGAACAGGAGGCTGAACCTCCAGGGTGTCCTGGTGCCTAAACTAATTTTCCTGAGTACACTGGTGAGGCAGAATTTGGAACCTGGTTAGGTGTGAGATAGAGACAGAGGCCATTCAATTAATCCAAATGAAAAGCAGAGCCTGCAGCCTGAATTACAGTCTGGGGATAGGGGGACATTAGTGTGTGAGCTCTCAACATGCATTTGAAGAGGCCTTGGCAGGTATTGGCTTGTGGGAGATGCTAGGTTCTGTGAGTTTGTGGTGAGTCTTTGCACTTGACCAGCAGATGATAATGTGCTGAAGGCTCCTGGCAGCAGCTGGAGGGGCCTGGTCCCATTCATCCATCTCAATTTGTGGCTATAAGGATGATGCTTTTCACTGCTTCTCCCTTGTCCTCCTCCTTATACTCTGAGGCAGTTCCACCTCTCAGCATTTCATGGGCATCCTGGCTGTATGTGGTGTGTTTGTGTGGGGGAAGTAATAGCCTGAGGCTTTTCTCAGCTTCTTCTTATACTCTGAGACAGTGCAAACTCCCTTCATTTCTTGTGCGTTCTGAGTATATGTGGTGGGTGTGTGCATGTGTGTGTGTGTGTGTGTGTGTGTGTGTGTGTGTGTGTGTGTGTATGTGTGTGTGTTTGTATGTGTGTGTGTGTGTTTTAAAAGGCATGAGGGTACGTGTGTGTACTGGAGGTCTAGGGTCTGTGGCAGGGCCTGAGGATTTGCCATTTTCACATTTTCCAGGGGATGCCAGTGTAGACACTAGCCAGTGATGACACCAGCAAGCTCCACTTTGAGAAGCTTGGCCACTGATCTCACTTTTATGGAACATTGGAATCCCCTGTGGAGGGTTTTTTTTTTTTTGGTTTTTCTTTTTTTTTTTTTTTTTTTTTTTTTGGTTTTTTGAGACAGGGTTTCTCTGTGTAGCTTTGCGCCTTTCCTGGAACTCGCTTTGGAGACCAGGCTGGCCTCGAACTCACAGAGATCCGCCTGGCTCTGCCTCCCGAGTGCTGGGATTAAAGGCGTGCGCCACCACCGCCCGGCATTTTTTTGGTTTTTCGAGGACAGGGTTTCTCTGTGTAGCTTTGGAGCCTGTCCTGGAACTCACTCTGTAGCCCAGGCTGGCCTTGAACTCACAGAGATCCTCCTGCCTCTGCCTCCAGAGTGCTGGGATTAAAGGTGTTTGCCACCACCAACTGGCCCTGTGGAGTTTATAAAGCCTTCCTGAAGTTGAGATTCCTCCCTGGAAATACTCAATGTATGCTCTGGTCCTCTCTGTATAAGGAGAAGTACCCAGGCATGGGAATCCCTGTGGTAAAGACAGGAAAAATGTCACCATAGGATTTCCATGGCACCAGATATGTGGCACAGACTCCCAGGATATTCTTAGAGAGATAATCTATAGCTCCAAGTCCACTGAGGGTGCTCATGCATCCTGGATAACCCCCTTGGACAACCTTCTTCTTCTGGCCTGAGGACATGATAGGAAGTTTATTTAGCACCAGGAGGTCCCAGTGTATGTCAGGCAGTGGCATCCATGGGGCTGAGGAGTTCAGAACATAGCCTGATTCCGTATGATCCTTGTGGCCTGTGTTCATGGGGTCCTTTTCTCCTGGGGCCATGCCCTACAACAGGCTGAATTCTTTTGAGATGCTGAAAAAGGAGCATAAGCAGGTGATGTTGGACTTGCAGAAATTGCCCATGGAGATCAGTGACAGTGTGAACAAGGTCAAACAGCTGATAGAGGAGAATGTATCCTACAGGTATGTGCCTGATTTATCTTGGGAGGCACTGATTCTGCCATTTTTCTCTTTCACTCCAAGTGAGGGCTCTGGTTCTTGCCTGTCTGCCTCTTAACAAGCAGTCTGACATGTGGTCCTTGGCCTTGTGCCTCTTGCACTCAGTTTTGCTAAGTGTAAAAAGACACTGAGCCCCTCCAAGTGTTGTCCTGCCATCCTCATGAGACCCTTGATAAAAAAATGTTTTGTACCATGAAGAGATTGTCAGGTATCCTAGTACCTCTGGGGCTCTGACCAGGGCTTCACAGAGCTGCTTTCCTTGGTAGCCACAGAGAGAATTAATTCGGTTGGGACTTCTTCCCTCCTTCCGAGAGTGTTTGCCCTCTACCTGCTGATGCTTTCCCAGTATCATGGACAGTTAAACACAGGTGTGGGCTCCACCCTGTTCTCAGGGGGACAGGATCCCTTTTGACATCAGGGTTTTCAGAAGTACTTTGAATCTTTCTGGAATTTGGTTACTCTCTGGATTTGGCCTGCATCTAAGTGATGCTGGCTTGGCTACTGAGAGCTCCATTCTTGGGCTGTCTGGGAGTCTGGGACTTTTCAGCCCTGGTGGTACTTGGGCAAAGGAGGTTGGCTGGGGCTCACCATGTTTTGGCGCTTGTTCAGTTACCTCCACAGCCAGATCCTTCGAGATTGAACTCAGTGGAAGGAGAGTGTACATGTGTTGAGACTGAAGAACAGACAGCTGTGGAAGGAGCAGATTGAACTGCAAGAGTCCTGTGAGGAGCTGAAGAAGCTCTTGAAGGAGGCCCATGAGATTATCTGTGACCCTTCTGCTGAGCAGCAGCAGGTAAGCTGAGGCAGCAGGGGCAGGTGCCCACCTTCCAACCATAAACATAGAGACACCCAAATAACCATCGACCCATCCATCCAGACTCCCACCTACATACCATCTAATTGTTGATTTCTGTGATCACTCCCAAGTCTTTCTGGAGAGTTAGCCTCTTTCAAGAAACTGTATAATTGTCAAGCAAACCTTCTTGCTCTGCTAGAAGCTGCCGTACATTCAGAGAGCTGTGTCAGTCACAAATTACACACCTACATGTCATTATGATCAGAGGGCTGCTATGCAGGGAGGTACTTTGGGAACAACACAAAGCTTTCATTGATGATGTCAGTGGCTTGTGGCTCATTTGCTTTGCAAGGGTCATGTGAGATCACAGGTAGGAAGCAGCCTTCAAGGACTAGAGCCCAGTGCCAGTGCCAAGTGAGTGGTTCTCATTGTCAACGTTTTGGGTGGCATGTGGTCTTCTCCTTTCTTCCTGAATCCCAATGTGTTCTCTTCCTCTTGACAAGTGCTGAATGGTCAGTTTCTCTACCTTGTTCATGTCCAGATCCTGCTCAGTGAATGGAGAGTAGAAATGATGCCTTCCCAGTCATTCATGGAGGTAGATTAAAAAACTGTATTTACATAATTGCATATCATAGGGCAAGGAGATGTAATGCTAAGTTTAGGGTAAAAGGGCCAAGGAAAGAACTTGACCGTGAAGGCCCTGAGACCAGGGCCAAGGAAAGAACATTTTGACCCTGACTTGTTCCAAGCCCATGACCTGGGCCAGGAAAAAGAATCCTATCAATCTCTGAGCTTGCCCCCAAATCAGTTCACCAAAGTTTCATCAATCCCAGGCCAAACTGGAAAACTCCACACCCCCAAGAAACCCCTTGTATAGACTGCCTTCTGCTCAGTTCCCTGTGGCTTTTCACCAAAGCAGAGGAGCCACCTTCTTGGGGTTTCCATTTCAATAAGTATCTTGTGTGAGTTATGTTGTGTGGTATGACTTTGTGGAATTTCTTGTCTCCTGATTTCCAGGATACCTTTCAGTATACAGCTGTTAACACTTGCATTGGGAAATCTCCCCTACCAGAGCAGAGCTGTTAAATTTGCACTGGGGAAAGCTTGCCTGCTGGGTCAGAGCTGTAACACTTCTGTTGGGGAAGCCGTTCCCCCTAAAGCTGTAATACTTACACTAAGTCCCAAGTAGAGGCCTGGGGAAGAAGAAGTGCTTGGAACCTTAGTAGCTCTGAAAGAACAGGGCAGCTATCTTTAAGCTGGGACATATAAGCCACATCTAGGTCCCCCACCACAGTGGCTAGATATGTGCCTCAACACCCACTGCAGTCCCATGGGCCCTGGAAGCCATGCCGGTTTGAAGTACAACCTCAGCTCATATCTGATGTGGTGCAGGAAAGTCCTGGAGTCCATAGTGCTTAGCAGCACCAAGCCTTGACCATCTGTGTCTAGTACCAAGAGGAATTGAATGACTGGGACCTTGGTGAATGCCCAAGGGATATAATATACCTGTTATTATAATTAGATATCCATGGAACATAAAGGAATCTGCTGAGGTTCAGTGAAGTTCAGTAACACTCTATCCTGACAGAGATTCCTCATCTATCATCCTGTGCCTCTTGCTGCCCTGTTTCCACTCTGAATGAAATTAAGGAGCTCCCCTAGCACAGTAGCTGCAGACTTGATAATTTCTAGATCTCTGTCAAACTCACCCCAGAAATCCTCTGTGTCTGATATTTAGGAACCTAGAGAAGCAGCATAGCCCCATTGTTTCCCAAAGTATCCCAGCTGCTGAGCCCCATTCCTGGAAGGCCCAGCTCAAGGCCTTCCTCCTCCAGGAAGCTCCCCATTCCCTCCACAAGACTCATTGAACCCTCTCCTGGAACATTTATTTCTTGTTGTTTTACCGTGAGACAGTTGGCCAGCTTCCTTCTGCCTCTCTCTCTTCTCTAGGCTGTCCATTCTCTCTCCCAAGTAGCTTTCTCAGTCTCACTAATATGTCTTTGTGAATCCCAGAAGCACTGTACAAATGCCCTAAATGGCAGTTGGTGTTGCCTCAACAGTGGTGACATGAAAGAGGATGCTCAGGGCTCTCCAGGGTAGAATAGAATGTTCAGGGAAGGTACTGTTAGGGTCACTGCCAACAGCACTCACCTACCTGCTACTGAGCTCTAATTAACCAATAGTTGCCCTTTCCAGGAGCGTTCCCATGGACACAGGGATGTCATTCTGCACCTACTCCTTACAGAACCAGAGGCCTCTCTCTGCCTCATTAGAACCTTTTCATTACTTATCTGTAGAGAGTTCAAGACTCACTTTTCAAAAACAGCCCAGGGAATGGCTCTTCCCTTCCTAAGATCTCTAATCAATTAGATGAGAAATAAAAGTTTCTAGGAAATGAGGTTAGGAAGTGTACTTGTTGGACCCCAGAACAAATGAGTGACATGAGGTGTACTGTGTCCTTTTAGATGGTGTATTACACTGACAAGCCATGCTAGCCAAGGTTAGCTATCTCAGGAATACCCGATTCCCGAAGCCAAGGGACAGGACCTGCCCTACACACTGCTTCATCTCAGGCAACCCTGGCACACAGAAGCATACACATTCAGGAAGTGACTGGCAGATGAGACTCTGCCCTAGCAGGATCTGAAAGCCCAGTGGAGTCTCACCCTACTCCGTGGCTATCAAATCACCCACCCCTTTATAGGTAGGGGGTGTCTCAGAGGTCAGCTGCTTCTTCTGCCTCCCTGCACAAGACAATCTCCTTGGGATGATTCACAGTTGCACAGAATGCACCTTGGCTTCAGAGTCTTCAGTCCTCTTTTGTCAGAGCCAGAGGAAAACTGGTACTATCCACAAGCACTTATGGAATGGGGGGGGGGTTCCCAAGTCACTTCCTGGATGTTGCAGACCTTCATATTGATGGAAATGTCATGCAGGACAAAACTTAGTCATCAGATTCACCAACACTTCCTCACCCTGTGCTGTCAGGAAATGGACTGTCTCTGTCCTAATACACTGCCTCTAAAAGCTCTCAGGCTACACTGCAGATCTGGGTGCCACCCATGCAGCTGGGATCTCAGACACCTTAGGACTCACTGGCAGACATCAATGCTTGGTGACTCCTGCCCTGCTAGTGGTTGTGATATAAAGTATGAGAACCTCAGGCTTTGCCAGGGCAGTTCCCTCTCTCTGTTTTTAGTGCAACAATTACCAAAGGAATGGAGTGGGGATGAAGAGCAGTGATGATACTAAAATAGCTCCCTTGATTCCTTCTTCACTCAGAGGGAAAGCAGAAGACCTCCAGCAGAGCAGTCTGTAAGCTCCTGGCTCTGCCAAACTAAACATCAGAAATCCTTGACTCTGGGTCTACTCTTTAGGAACCCAAAGAAGGATATGCCCATTGCTTCCCAGAGGAGCTGCTGAGCCCTCTTCCTGGGAGGTCCATATCAAGTCCAACTCCTCCAGGAAGCTCCCAACCCCCTGTCGAGGAATCACAGTGCCTTCCCCTGGAACATTGATTTCTTGCTGTTTTACACTGAGACCAAAGCCCACCTTCCTTTGGTGTCTCTCTGGTATCTCTGTGCTCTCCATTCTCTCTCTCTAGTAGCCAGCTCAGTCTTTTCAACATGTCTTTGGTTGAAACACATAGGCACTGGACAAATGCCCCAAGGGTCGTTGGTATCTCCACAACACTGGTAATATCAGAGATGATGCCAGAGCTCTCCAAGATACAAGAGACTGTCTGGGGAAGTAATTGCTAATGTCACACCTCACCTCCCTGCTAACTATCTCACACCAAACTGACCTGTAGCCAAGGCGCCCTTTCCAGGAGCCTCTCCATGATCATAGCAGAAGGATAGGAGAGAAAGTGTCATCAGATAGACACAGATGGAGCACTGGGTTCAACCAGATCAACCCTCAGTTGAACTGGGTTCACCCTCAGTGAGCTGAAATGAGATGGAGGGCAGGAAGGCTGCAGGGGCTGCTGGGACTGCTCCTCACCTGTTCCCTCTGAGGACTCTTGAGGCCCGTGATGCCTTTCAGGTAGAGAATGGGCATCAGGCAAGACTGTGTCTTCTCCAGCACAGCATCCAGGTACTAGAAGTGGTCCTAATGACCCCAGCTATTATCTTTATTTTCCCAATCCCCTGGCACCTCCACAAAAGTAACTTGTCACTGAAGAGGGAACTACTTCTGCAGTTTTATAAAGCAGCCAGAGGGAGGTTTACAAACTCTCTCTGATGCCCCTGAAAGTGGTGGCAGGTGGGAGCTTGCCATAGCACCAATAATTATGCTGGGCTCAGGTCTGCCACCACTGGTGTGCAAGATAGAAGCTACACTCCTCTTCCCTACAGACCCAAGCACAGAAATATGACTAGAATATTCTGCTAAAGGTCTAAGTCCCTGTACTCTTGCTGTGAAGAGACACCATGACCAAGGCAACTCTGATAAAAGAAAGGATTTAATTGTGGGCTTGCTTACAGATTCAGAGATTTACTCCATTACCGTCATGGTGACACCAATGCTGCTGCAGGAGTAGATGAGAGCTATGTCCTGATTTGCCAAGAGAGAACTGGGCCACACCTGGCTTCTGAAACCTCAAAGCCCCACCCCCAGTGACACACTTCCTCGAAAAATGCCACACATCCTAATCCTTCTCAAATGATGCCACTCCCTGATGACTAAGCATTCAGATATGGGAGCCTATGGGGACCATTCTTATTTAAACCACCACAATACCCCTGTTCACAATGCGAGATAGATCTCATCCTCAGCATAAGTCACTAGGCATCCCTGGATGGCTCAGTTGTCTTATGCATAAAATAGAATGATAATTCTGAACACAAATCCTGTAGGAGAAAGATGCCTGGATTTTTTGGGCGCCACCTGGTACTTCCCCACTCCCTGGTCCCCTCTAAGCTATGTTCAGCTGCCATATAACACACTTCCTCTTACTTTGAGCATTCCAGAGATCTGGTTACTTTCCTTTTTATTTCTTCAAGTAACCTGGCCTCCAGGCAGGTAATATGCTTACTATTGAAGGTGGTGCAATTGTTACAGCTTTGGAGGGAAAGGTATCCTGACTTGTAATGTAGTCAGGCCATACCTGCAAGTGTTTTAGCTCTGGAGGGAGTGGTATCCTGACTTTCAGGAAGTCAGGCCACACCAGCAATTGTTACAGCTCTGGAGTGAATGGTATCCTGACTTGTAGTAAGGCTATATTTACAGCTTGAAGGGAGGAATCCTGGATACCTACAGCTGTGAGGAGAAAGTATACTGACTTGTTGGAAAGTCAAGGTATAATTGAAGCTGGGATGCAGTGGGAGATGGTCTCCAGATAGGATGTAGCAATGTTACTTCCCTCTGAGAGAGAGTCATTACAGATGAGTTCTGCTCTGCCCCTTCCCCCTCAAGAGAGCTTCCCAGCAGAGGTATCCTTTTCTTCTGCTGCTCTGCTCCCCTATATCGTGATATTTTATTTGTACTGAAATGTGATTTTATTTGTATGTTAATAAATAAAGTTGCCTGGGGGTCAGAACTAATAGCAAGCCATCGCAGAAGCTGGTCGGTTGTGGTGCACGCTTTTAATCCCAGCACTTGGTAGGCAAAGCTAGGTAGATCTCTGTGTGTTCAAGGATACAGCCAGCATTGGAGACACACGCCTTTAATCTCAATACCAACCATAGAAGACCTGGAGGTCTGTACAGCCAGGCAGTGACTAGGAGGTCATGTGGTTGGGTTTACAACCAAGGAGGAGGCAAAACAGAAACTCTATAAAAAAAGACAGACACAGGAAGTGGGTCTCTTTCGGAGAGGTAGGACCACCGCGACAGTGAAGGGTAAGGTGTTTAGCTCTTAGCTATTGCTCTGACCTCTTGGCTTTTATCTCTGTATTGGCTCTGTGTTTCTTATTTAATAAGATGATTGGTTACTTCTACACCCCTATGGAAATGTCCCAGCAGAGATATCCTTTTGTTTTCATCTCTGGCCCAAGGTGTTACTTCTGGTTTGCTCTGCCAAAGAAGAACCCCTCCCAGAAATGTAGCAATATGCTCGGGCTCTGACACAAAGTTGTTAATTCTGCCCACTACCAAGGGAGCTTCCCAGCAGAAGTATCTGTTTCTTCTTCTGCGCTGCTCTGCTCCCAAAGGAGCTTCCCAGCAATCAGAAGATCTTCACCTAAAAATCTTTTAAGAAAGAGATTTGTTTTTGAAGGAGGAATCCAAGAGAAGAGCTGCCTCTGCAAGGTTGGAGAAGAACAGCTGATAAATGAACAGACATAGGTGCTTAGGGATGGAGTTTTTTTCAGGGAGAAGATATTTCTGCTCAGGGATTGGTTGGATTTCCTGCTCAGCAATTGGTTGCTTTAGTTGGTCAAGGACAGAGTTGGCTCTGGTTTCAGGGCCAAAGTGTGTTTCTTTAACTGACCCTTTTTAGACTTTTGGCTCTAATTTCAGGGCCAGGGTGTATTTCTTTGACTGGCTCTGGTTCCAGGGACAAAGTGTGTTTCTTTGGCTGTGGTTTCAGGGTCAGGGTGTGATTCCTTGGTTCTGGTTTCAGGACTAAATTGATTCTTTCACTGCCTTGGGTTTTACACCAGGGTGTGTTTCTTTCACTGGCTCTGGTTTCAGGGTCTGGGTTGGTTTCTACAGGTGAGCTTCTCCAGAGGTCTCTACACAACAAGTCTTGGTCCTGGCACTCCTCTCTACTGATCAGAAAGAAAAACAAGCCCATGTTTGTGGGAAATTCTGACTGTTACAGGTTATCCCTATGAGGAGAAGCAAAGGGTCTCAGAGCGGGCACACACACACAGAGACATGAGTGACCCTGGGAGCTTTCCAACAACAATCTAATAGCAATTGCTTGGGAAAACTGTGCTGTCATCCCCTGTCATTTGATTTCTCTGGTTTCAAGGATTGTGAACTGAACCTGCTGTCTAAGCTTCCTTTATTCATGCAGGCAGCTTCTCTCTCCCTGGAATGATGTCTACACAAGACTGTCACAGCATTCAGAAGGTTGATAACTACTGCCAATGATGGTCTTGGTGACATGCAGATTCCTGAGCTTTGGCCTAGACACTTTGGCCAGGCCAATAATATAATAAGCCTTCTCTGCACACTGTTCACTTTATCAGTAAGACTCCAGTGAGCCAGGGCCACGTGAATCCCCTCTAGGAAGTATCCAAGATGCTTATGACTGCATGTAAGCTTGGAGAGCATCCCTGATTTATACCTAAGGCTTTCATGTCCAAAGGCCCAGCAATTGTCTCCAAGGCCTTGGCTCTGCTGGGTGGCTAGGGAGGGTTCTAGCTGCTGCAGGATCTCCAGGTTGGTCTATCAAATAAGAGGCTTCAGCTCCCCAACTGCTACATGTTATGGGAGACAGAACCGGACAGCACACAGGGCCAAGTCAGGCCATGTTTCCACATATTGCTCTGTCAGCTCTCTCTCCACTGTGAAGACAGGCTGTTCTTCATTTTTATTTATATTATTGTCTTAGGGAGGGTCTCTTGTAGCCCAAGGTTGCCTCAGACTCCTGATTGTTCTGTTACTACTTGCCTGGTGCTGAGATTAGTGGCATGTCACCACATCACCATGCCTGGTAGCTCATCTTTATTGGATGTTCCCTTCAGTGTTACCCTTTGTGCCTGCTGACACTTATAACCTCCATAATTGTCAGCTGAATGAAAATATTAAG
The DNA here is from genome assembly GCF_949786415.1 of Peromyscus eremicus. NCBI lineage: Eukaryota > Metazoa > Chordata > Mammalia > Rodentia > Cricetidae > Peromyscus > Peromyscus eremicus. Next base: position 692,356 of record NW_026734312.1, read on the forward strand.
AGAAGAAAAAGAGATTGTAGGGAAGGAAGGAGGAAAGACATTGTCTCCCCTCTACTGTCACAAATTGTCAATGGTTTCTCACTGAGGGTCTCTATCCATTTAGAAAATATCAGAGATGAGTGTGTGTGTGTCTGTGTGTGTGTGTGCTTATTGACATGCACAGATCCAAGTCTTCATCCTTGCTGTATGTGAAACAAACCTTCCAGAACATCCAAAGCCTTTAAGGTCCACTCCCTAGCATCATTCTGGCAGCCTCATCTTCTTTCATCCAACATTTGTTTAAAAATCTCGAGGGAAACATGGTTTTTCTTCATCATTTCCCCATAAATGTCTGTGTCACTTGACAAGACTAGGTTGAGAGTTGCCAGGTATGGAATTCTGTTCTCAAAACTTTAATACATTTATTCATCTGTATATACACATATATATATACATATACATATATATATATGTGTGTGTGTGTGTGTGTGTGTGTGTGTGTGTGTGTATGTGTGTATCTGTGTGTGTGTGTTTGCACACATGTGCCAGAGCATGGTTGTGGATCAATGGACAAGGTACAGCCATTAGTTCTCTACTCTCACCATGTTCATTTCAGGGTCATACTCAGGAGTGCTAATTCTGTGGATTCCTTGACTCTGGGTAGAGTATAGACTGCTCACATCTAAGAGGAATGTAGATGACAACAGAAGGCAGAGGTGGTGACCTGGACCAAATTTTAATCATACAGAACATGTCATCCTCATTAGAAGAATTCATCAGCGCCAATGAGGCATGGGCAAGCCATAGAGACAGTCTTGACATTCACCACAACATATGGGCTCTTGGAGAGAATAAGAAAGAGACAATAAATAATTGTTAGTCAGGCATCTATAGAAGATGCGTTGGGGCATTTGGGGAGTAACAAAGGTCTTAGCAAATCTACAAATTCAAGATGACCACATTCTCTTAATCTGTTTTTCTCATAAAGATTTAACATTGGCTTATTTATTTCTATGGTTCCTTGCGGCCAAACTAAAATAAGAAAAAGTCCAAAATCACTCAAATGGAACACATAGTAATATATTGATATGAGTGCATCAGATGGAGATATTCTAGCATAAATGAGAAATGGGAAGACAGTTGTCTTAGTTTCAGTGGGTCAAGACCTGGCACTCCCAACTACATGCAACTCAGAGAACAATTTATGTCAGATTTTTTTTATTCTTTCTATCAATAAGGTGGGTCCCAGGGATATAAATGCATGTCTCCAGGCTTGTCTGCATTACCTTTACTGACTGACAAAGAGAGACCCAGTGGTCTCATCTAGCTGTCACCCACATGAAATATGCACTGCACTCCCACATTCATCTACTACACACACACACACACACACACACACACACACACACACACCACGGAGAGACAGAGAGAGACAGAGAAAGGCTTGAAACGAAAACAACAAAGTGATAGAGGAGCAGTTATCTTTAAAAGAAGCACACCAGCCTTTAAGCAAACTCCCAAAACTCAGCTTTCCATTCCTGGGAACTAAAATGGCCTAGGGGAGCATACTCTTGAACTAGTGGAGATGGTTAGAAAAATTTTTACTCTTGAACTCAATTCTGTGTATAGCAATCCTCCCATCATAATGACATGTAGCTGTGTGATGAGTGATTGACCTGTTTCTCCCCATTGACTACAGGTTCAAGAAGAGTATCAGGGATTGCATGCCAATGACCAAGATTCTCAGAGGAGACTCACTTCTCAGAAATACTAATGCACAGACATAGAATGAACAATTTTATATCATGAAGTGGGTGGATGGATGGGTGTATGGATGAGGAAAGTGATGAGATAGAGCACAGGTGTCTGGATGGGTAGATTTGGTAAATTACATAAGTAAATAGTGCTGGACCTAACTGTGACCCAGCTGCCTGTCCCTACCTGCTGTTGCTGGTTCTGGAGGTCACTGATCTCTTCTTGATCCTTACTGAGCACTTGCAAGTCACCCAAGTGGTGCTTCAGCACGACCCATTCCTCCGGTAGGTTCTCCTTCTCTTGCCACAGCATATCCAACTTCTTTTTGAGCTGACTCTGCTCCATCAGGAGCCGGCTCTGCAGATCACTGGAAACACACTTCAAATAGTAAGACAATGTCAGCCACCTCTAGTCACCCACAACACCATGCCTCAACAACCCAACCCTATCCCAGGTTCACAGCAAGATGTAAACAAGAACCTTCAACAGAAATGACAGTGGCACTCAAGCCCAAAAGCAGAGAACAGTTATTTCCTGAAAGAATCAAACTATTTCTGAAACCCCCCCCCAAATAACAGAAATTCATGCACTTCCATAAACAAGAGGAGTACTCCACCTGTCCTAATCAGTCCACTGTCATGAGGAAACACCAGCAGGTAATGTGCAAGTACACTTGGGGAAGTAGGAGACCCAAAGGGTGCATAGATCCCATAGCAGTCAGCTCCTGCCTGACACCCCTCTTGAGAGGCCAATTGCTCATCTAACCAGTGGTTCTCAGTATGTGGGTTGTGAATCCTTTGGGATCTAAGGAGCCTTTCACAAGGGACACATATTAGATGGCCTATGTAGACATTTACATTAAAATTATTAACAGTAGCAAAATAAACTTAAGATAATGCTACAAAATAATTTTTCTGGTTTGGGGTCATCAAAACAATGAAGCAATGTATTAAAGTATCACAGAATTAGTTATTAGTGATTAATAACCACTAATCTGGAGGCTACTGAATGACAATATGGTGCTAGGAAGAGCTAATAGACTCTTTAAACCTTAGCAAAACTGAGTAAAGAGGTATAAGTCCAAAGGCTGCTTGCTTATGCTGCTGGCTAAGAAGCAGAAAAACTAGAAGCACATCTACAGACCCTGCAGTTCAAACACAAAAAAATGAGAACTGGACATTGTACAACAGATGGGGGTCCCTGCCAAGATAAGCACTTACCAAAGGAAGACTTTCTCTTTGGTCAGCTCACTGAGCTTCTGTGAGGCCTCCAAATTCTCATTCTCAAATTTATGCAGGTCTGACATGACCTGCTGATGTTCCATCTTGAGCTTTTCCCAGAAAGGATTTGGCCTGTGGTAGGGCCTGGACCCAGAAGCAAAGAATTCCATGAATACAGGCCTCAAGGATCACATGAATTCAGTGTGTGTTCTATATTACTGGAATTAATAAGATGCCACATCTTGGTTCCTATGTACTGGGACCTCTGGCTCCTTATTACACTTGCTCTTCTGGCCAGCAGAGTCAGGGTGTTAAGAGGGATGCAGCTGGGACTGAATATGTTCCCTCAGGAGTCCTGCACAGCTTGCTATGGAGTTCCCACGAGTCTATCACAGGTCTGGGCCCACCAGAAACTGTGATGTTTCTGCTGTCTTCAAATAAGAGATACTCATTCCAGCGGCTTATATTGACATGGTGGCTAAAATCACATCATGAGCATTTCAGAGGATGGGACTCAATATTATGACAGCTTCATAAATTCCCCCAGGGCATTCCCAGTTGACACCAAGGTGAACACAATGGCAAAGGGCTATGCTGCTCAAAATGGGGTTCCCAGTACACCATGTAGACAACACCTAGATACTGAGACAAGCAACACTACTTCATGTGCAACCATAGACCCTTGATTGCAGGGTGAAGAGGGACACATATGCACAAACACATAAACACATAGATACAGAAAGATGGAGGAGAGAGAGAGAGAGAGAGAGAGAGAGAGAGAGAGAGAGAGAGTCAGAGAGAGAAACTAAGAGAGGGAAAGGTGATAAAATGTTCTCGTTGAGATGACAAATTAATGCATGCAATAGTGTCATCTTAGAGAAGACCAAGAGCAGCAGACATCAGTACCAGGCCTTGCTGCCACATATTAAGATGTGGTACAAAAACTCTCCAGCTGCTACTTGAAGCATCCAGCACACAATGTCTTTCCAGGCAAGTAAAAAAAATAACAGCAATCTCACACTAGCCACTACTTCACAGGATCTCTCCAAATGCATGCTGGGAATTCATGCACTACTGCTTCAATTCCTGAGTTATATGATTCAGGCCACAGGCTCTGATTTTCATTAGGAGGAAGCAGAACAGTCTATGTCCCCATCTCACTCCTGCCCCTGTGTCAGGTTTTGCTTCAGGGAAGCATTTAGAGAAATAGTGTTGGGCAAAGGGACACCGTGAAGGTGCACCCAACCTCCCAGAAGCCCATTTCTTAGACAAAATAAACTAAGGGTGAAATTGTGGAACCAAGACAGTCACCATGGATTTTGAAACAGTAAATACCTGTTGTCCAAGGATCCTTCGGTTACTAAGATGAGGCGATCTCTCAGATCATTCCGTTGAGCGGTCATCACCTGGACCTGAGTGGTCAGGCTCTCCACCTTCTGCTTCACTTGTCTCTTTGTGAGGCTGGTTGGAGTGGGTGGTGGCTCTTTGGAGGCCCCTGTGGGTAGATGAATGTACACAAGTGAACGTGCATTGTGACAAGACATAGAGAATGAACAGGTCACCCTGAGACCTGAGAAGGTGTTTGAGAAAGGATGTAAGCAAGCAATTCAGTGACACCACAAAGAATTTTGCCCTGGACTGAGATGCCCCCGCTGGGCATCTTAGGTCTCCCATCTCTGTGACAGGAGATAGGTGTCTGAGCCAGCTGATTTCCTCTGCTCCTTTAGGACATGTTTTAGGTAACTAAGGAGAGAGCCTCCTCAGGCTTATTAACAGCTCTGTTTTCTGCATTCAACTTGGCTGCAGGGTTCACTAGTCTGTTGCTATCAAAGCCAAGATAAAATTGACACAGTCCACAAGCACTCAGGTCATTAAAAATGCAGAAATATCCTGACAGGTCACTCTAAGCACATTGCAAAAATGGAGAATCCACACAGGGGCAGAATATGGTCACCATCCTCACCAAGACGCCTCAGTGACAAAGGAGGGTGCATAGAGCTGGTGAGATGTAAATAAATGAAGACACTGAGGTTGAAGTACATTGATGACCTGCTTTTTGCTGGTCACAGTTCACTTGAACCTCCTACCCTAATGCTGGCCTTTTTGTCTCCTCTCAACCCCTACCCTCCTGTAGGATTGAAAGGCAAGAGCTCCCAGCACAACAGCTTTGGCCTTACTCGCTCCTGATTTCTGGGACAGACAAATTACTCTTCTGGAATCCTTGAATTTCAGGAGTCATGACAAGCAGGGAAGTCCAGTTGGTTCCCAGAGACTCCTACCTCCTGTGTCCCATTATTGGAAGATTCAGCTCAAGCCCAGGTCCTGCAGGGACATCCCAATTTCCTGCCCACAACTTACTGTACCATCTCCTGGACCATTTCTTTCTTGATCGTTCACATTGGAATGGCTGAAGGCCAGCTTGTGTCTGCCTCTCTCTGGTTTCTCTTCCCTCTCCTTTCTCTCTACCCAATAGAGTCCTGAGTCTTCCCAACATGTTCATGGCTGAACTGTAAGGGCACTGAACCAACTGTCCAAAGGCAGTTGGTGTTGCTTCAACACAGGTGACATCAGATAACATTCTAAAGTCTCCAGGATACAATAGAATGTCCAGGCATGAGACACCCCTGATGTCATGGGGAACTGACATTGCCTCCCTGCTAACCAGATCTCCTCATAACTCTTCAGAAGTCAGGTTTCCCATTCTAGGAATCTCTCCTGGGACTCAAGAGAAATGCTTCAGTACCCTTTTGTTCCATAATCAGAGATTGCTCTCTGATTTTTTGGAAATGCCTCAGTACTTCCATGTGGGAATGAAAGTGAGTGTTCATCTCCTATTAAAGTATATGTCCAGAAGTTAACAGTATTATAGACATTGATGTGAGGTATAATTCTCCACAAGTACCTGCATCTCCTTATAATCAAGAAATGATAGACTTAATGATAATGGAAAGGATACTTTTTAAACAACTTCCCAGTATGGAGCCTACAGAAATTACTGCCAGTAGAGAATATGCAGCTTATTTGATTTAAATTGATGACCACGGCAGATTGCATTAGCATGTTACATGGAATCTATAGATAATCACTACCCAGTACATCAGCTTTTAAGAGTTTCTGAAAATGCTCAATGGGTATGACCCAAAATTACATCTAAAAATCCTGTAGAGTTTGCTCTTAGTGATTTTACAGATTGTTCTTCAAAAACACAAGGACCATATATTTTATACACAAATTCTTCACACTCCTCAAAATGGTTAGTACCTTACCCTGACTGTACAGCTCAACAGTCAAAACTTACTATATTCCATTAGTATTTATTAGACATTGCTCAGTAATAGGTTACTTTTAACTCACTTCATTTATGTATTTGCACATGAAGGATATACTAAAAATGGAAACTGGCCAACACTGATAGAAAAGAATTGTTACAAAAGTATTTTAAATTTTAAAAAAATGTAATGAAGAGATGAAAATCTCTAAGCTCTATCTACTTTGTACTCTAACACATTTTATCTCTACATTTCTTTGCTTCTTAATCTCAAAAAATAATATCTTATGATGTAATTTCTTTAACTTTGGATGTGTAAATTCCTGGGGCATGGTTAAAATTTGTAAAATGCATAACAAAAATTAGCTGAAAACTGGTAAAAAAAAGGTTATCACTTTTAAAATCTATATATAGGCAGCATGTATAAAAGTTATTATTCCTACTGTCCCCTTTGGTTATTATTGTATCTCCTTTGTAGACTAAATAGGCAATCACTGCTCCTCAAAATATTTTGGTGAAAGGTAGAATTTAATATCATGAGATATCCCTAAGGAAATATAGGTCTACTCAGGATAGAAGAACCTGACTCAAAAGATGTATGTCTAACCACTTATGTATTTGCAAACTGTTCAACATCAGGATTCTGGAAAATTTAAATAAGAATCAAATATGTGATTGATAAATTTGGTATATTTGAAAAATAAGGCTCTTAAATACCTAAGGTCTATTTATGAGAGCAGAATGCACTTGAAAATAATATATCTAGTCTCTTTGTCTTTCCAAACTTTGTTAATCTTTAGCTCTTTGCATAAACTGAGTCATACAAACTGTGATATTCTCTAATGGCATACCCTGAACGAGTAAAAAATAAAATAAAGTTCAATTCTGTGGACTGTATTTATTTAAGTTTTATATTTGAGGCTAAAGGATCTTAAATTAAATCTTCAATCCAAATTTTTAAAACTCAAACTCAACAGGGATAAAATTGTAAAATCCTAATCATAAAAAAAAAGCTTCCTTGAAAAATGTTAAACACAGTTAGTTCATACAAGTTAATGATAATCACCTCCTAAATAATAAAATTCTTTAAAGTGTTCTAAAACTATGCTTGTAGTCATAGTAATTACAATTCTATTTCATTTTACAGGGAAAATCTTCAGTTAGAATGCTGTTCATATTTTCAAGATTAGGCCAAAAGCAATGATTAAAAATGAATGAAGTTTGTTTACACAGACCGTTTACCTTGATGACAGACTTTAAGTTGAGAGAAATAAACCCTCATAGTGTGTTTCAGTGGAACTTCTCACTATTCCTTTATTTCAGGGAACTTGCTATGCAATCAGGTAAATAAAAAAATAATAAATTCAATTCTATTAAAACACGGCAGTAATAGTGAACTGCTCGATCATTTGTCACAGAGAACACAGAACAAAGAGCTTGCTCAGGAGAAAAGCTATAAGCAGCCTTGACTCAGGTTGCTGGCAGGAGGCTTAACCAAAGGCTTGATGCCATGAATTGTCTGTTACTGAGACTGTAAGAGCTTTCCCTGCTTATGCCTGGTGCAGTAATGAATGCATCCAATGTGTACAGTGCTAGCAAAAGAAATTTGGTCTTGTCTTTAACATAAACAGTGGAAACATTTTCATTGTATGTCTTTCAGAAATTGAAAGCCAAAACACCACCCATATTTCTTGTATTTGTGATTACTAAAACTTAATTCCTTTAAATTTATATTTTTGTATATCATAAGAACTTAAAACAACGTAAACAGGTTTAGCCAGGTTTAAACATAAGAGTGAATTTTTTAAAAGATTTTTAAAAATATTTCTACTACTACTACTAATAAACTATAATTGGAAGCACTATGATGTTGTTTTGCCATGCTAAGGTTCGTTTGTAAGCATTTATACCCAATCCTAGGAATGGTTACTGGAATATAAAGAGAGGTGTCAAATATGGCCTCTATGATCTGTAAAAATACTATTACAGCAAAATATTAGCAGATACTAATCAAGAGATAGATGAAATGATCAATAACCAAGCAAGGGACCATGACTGGTACAGTGCACTACTTTATTAAATCTGACTACTATTCACAGTCATGAACACTATACTAGACCTTACTTTGGGAAGCCTACATCAAAGGATTTTGCAGAGCTCTCACCGAGGCTAATTCATTTCAGAAGACACCAGGGAAACATTCCATCATTGAGATTTTAAGAAAAAATTGTAAGAAAACTTTTCCTGATAGAAGGAGCCCTAACTCTTCCTGTCTGGACCTGAGAAAACAGTAGCTGACATTCTGCTCAGCAGGGATCTGAATTCTTGCACATTTTACCTTGTTCACTGGAGTAATAACCCTGCTCCTCTGACCAGCACTATCATCTTTGTCTACACAGGGGACAACATCACCTCAATACAGGATTTGGGAAGGCTCTGATCAGTCTGGAGGAGGCAGGAAGTTCCTGAACACCCTGGATATCTACAGTTGCTGGTCTATAACCAGGAACAGTGATTTTTCATTTGATGTCTTTCTTCCACAAGACTTAGTAACAGGTCAAATGGTTTTTACCTGGGAAGCACTATGGTGTATCTTTAGTTCTTCTAGTATCAGGTCTCTTGAATAGCTGGGTGAATCACTAGTGGCTTACAGAAAATGGCTATAAAGCAAGCAAGAGAAATAGAAATCAGAGTTATTTGGGTTTGTAGGAAAGACACCAAATGGCTGAAATGTCTACTGAGGGTGTTCAATGTTCCTAGCTTATTTAAAATTTTCTCTTTCATGTTACTTATAACCATGAAGCATAACAGTGATACTGGGGCAGTGTGAGTCTTAGTTTTTTTATTACTCATATAATTACTCAAACTAGAGTCCATGGGAAGAAGGAGCCTCAATAAGGAATTGTTTGGATTAAGTAGACTTTGAGCACATCTGTTGGAGATTTATAGATTGTTAATTAGATGGAGGTCTCACCCTATAGTATGCAGAACCACTTCATTGCTGGGAACTGAACTGTGTAACAGTGAAGAAGCTGGAGCATATGCAGAGGCAAGCAGGCTGCATGGCTGCATTTCCATCTCTCTGCTTTTGACTGTGGATGTGATGTGACTGAGTTCCTGCCTTCATATCCCCCAAAATGGACTACTACCTGGACCTGTGGGCTAAAATCAAGTCTTGTCCTGCTGTGCTTAGGAAATTACTATGTGACACAGGGGTTTGCACAAGTCAGGGAGATGTCAAAGTAATTCATGACATGCTCAACAGCAGCGTATCTGTCCAAAAGCAGGAGATCCTGTTTTTTCCTGAACGCAACATGTGTTTCCCTATCACAGATTTATAAAGAGACACCCATTGACTCAAACAGCATCACCTTGTCAAACAATGGCTCTGGGTAGTGTCTTGCCCTCTCAAGTGCTGTTCTAATTTTTTTTGTTTTGTTTTTCCAAGACAGGGTTTCTCTGTGTAGTTTTGTGCTTTTCTTGGAACCTGCTTTGGAGATCAGGCTGGCCTCGAACTCACAGAGATCAGCCTGCCTCTGCCTCCCAAGTACTGGGATTAAAGCCCTGCGCCATCACCGACCCGCCTAAATTCTTTTCATCTATAAAATAATGCGACATTAATTTCAATATAATGTATTGTTCTATGGGTTTCCTGACTATTAAAATTTGGGGATATGGGGAAATGGATCTGAAATCACAGTCCTAGAGATGAATCTCAACCTTATTCTATGTCCTTCTTTGTAGGTCAGGAGAAGCTCCTTAAAGGACAGATCAGGGAAGCACCTCAGCTGCCAGGTATGCTGAGTGTTAGTAGTAAGTAGCAATGTGTCCACTAATTACCTTAGGCCAGAGATTAACCCTAGGGCTGATGCACACACATGCCTGTGAAGAAATCTTGGTTGCCCTCTAATTCTGAGCTTCTTCAGCAAGATTTCTGGAAACAGATCTTTGACAAACTTCCTTCTTCAGAAATAAATAGAACTACTTATAAGGGAAAAGTCATTTTGATTTTGTCCTTCTCCTAGAACATGTGACAGCCCCTTCTGAGCAACTTCAAAGGGCTATAGAAGGAGGCTAAGGTCTCGGCCCAGGAACTGCAATAACCATAGTTACAGGGACAGAGTGCAGGTCTGAGGAACAGAGTGCAAAAGCCAGAAGTTCAAGGAGGAGACAGCAGGGACACTCATGAAATGCTCTGTTATGTGGTTGCCATTTTAGCCTCTCTGTATGTGAATTTCTTCCACCTAAAGAAAGGAAGGTGGACATGGACCATGGAGATAGGTGCTGCAACCAGGAACAACTTGTAAAATAACGTCTTTCATCATTGGGACTTTTATTGGACACAGAAACAGGTCTTCTTAAACTATAGTCCACAAATTGCTAAAGGATTTTGTTTTTGTTTTGTTTTTTGTTTTTGCTTTTTATTCTTTTTTCCAGCTCCCTGCATTCTCTTTCCCTTACCAGCTTATGCCTTTTGCTTTTGTTATGTGGATTAATTCACACTTAACAAGGCAGGACCCACAGAAGACTCACTCACATGCTCTTCAATGGTTGCATGTATTAAATATGCAGCACACGATAATTCAAATCTTGGCATTAAATCCTTCTTGAGCAAGGATACACACCATGAGTGCGAGCTCTCCTCCTTCCTCTGCTCTATGCCTTCCACTCTCAGCTCAGTCAGGACAAGCCTGTCATCAGGAACAAACTCCCAGAAGAATCCCTCACTGAATATGCACTCATGAATCAGTCACTTCCACATCAAGAACACAGTTCCAAAGGACAGCACTCACAGGAATCAGTCACCATCTCTCTTCCAGTGGGAACTCAGCCCTCAGGGAGGGAACTGAGCCTCACCAACCATTATAAGATTTTCACATGCTACCATGTAACTTCCTAAACTGGGCCATTACTTTCTAAAGCAAAATGGGTATGGCATTGTGCATAATTCACAGGTAATCTGGACCAGAAAGGATACTGACCTCCAGGAAGCAGGAAAGAATAAAGCACAGAGAGAATAGACACTCGTGATACTTAATGGATAGGCAGGATCAAAACTCAGGCTTTCTACCCTTAGTGTAGAATCACTTCTTACTGATTTCAACTTCTGGTGAGGAGTTTAAAAAGAGGGCGAACCACATCTTTCCAAGGTGTTCTACCACCTCCACATGACACAGGACATCATGTCCCACTGAGGACAACCAGGACAGGGAAGGAAAGGCTTCTGCTATTGTTGCTTGAGAGAATCAGAACAGAGGCAGTAGGTATAAATTCATGTCCAGCCACAGGTCCCTTCCCCTAGGGCTAAGAGAGAAGGTGTCACCTTGGATATTCAGGTAGAGTAGTGGACACTTCCAGATCCTAGACACACTGAGTGAGCTGCAGAGAGAAGAGGTGGGTGGCAGTCCAGGGGAGCCCCAAGGAACTACTACTCACCCATGCCCTCAGTGTGCTGTGGCAGAAGGAAGATGCCCTTCAGGCAGAGAATGGGCAGCAGTTGAGGCTGTATCTGTTTCAGTGAAGTAAGCAATTCCTGGAATACATCCTGCCTCTTAGGAGGTTGTACCTGGAGCAGCAGCTACTCTTTGGTGTCCCCAGCTTCCTGCTGCCACTTGCCTGGGCTCAGAGTGACCACTGACTTGAAGCATGGCCTCCAGCTTGGTCATGACCTGGGCCAGGGTCTGAGGCCAAATGCCTAGCAGGTCCTGGTGCTGAGTCTCTATACTGTCTGACCAACCTGCCTCACCTTGTCCGGCTCTGTGGGATGGCATCAGGGCTTTCAGAGACCTTGGTGCTGTGGGCTGAAATGGGTGGCTTCTTAGGGTACTGATAGGCCCCAGACAACAGGGGCCATGGACTGGAGTCTATGGGCCTGGGTCTCCAGAATTCCAGTGGTGCTCAACATGTACACCCTGGGATCCCAGGCATAGCCAAGATGACTGAAAAGGAAGAAAGATTGGAAGAGGAGGAGGAGGTGCAGAAGACAGAAGGGACCCTGGTGGGGATGGTAGCCAGGTGGGCCTTAATGAGCAAAATCTTATTTAAAAACATATGATAATGTATAATATAGAGCAGCAACAGTAAAATGATGTTTAGAATGATTTATTTTGAGTGTAAGATGCAAGGGTCATCTCCTTATTTTCTTGGCTGCCTATAGTGGGTGAGGTTTAAACTCTGTTCATCCCAAATGTCAGCCTACTCACTGGTTGAATTGGCATAGCTCTAACTATCACTATTCCCAGAACACTGTACAAATTAGGCAGGATTCTGTGTTAGACCTGTGCTTGACCAACACAGCTCTCCCTTACCACACACAGCAATAACTTCATATATTGTCTTGTTGGAGAAAATGAAGTCTCTTCAATGATCTATCTTGAATTGTTGTCATGGTTTTTTTTAACTTTTAAAATGCTTCATTTATTAAATTCAAAATGTGGTATGAAAAATGAATAACATAAATTAAGAAGTACACTTTCTTGAGTACTTGCTAGATATCAATTCATACATATATATCATATATGTAATAAAATTACACACACACACACACATACACACACACACACATACACACACATTTTTGTTGTTCTTGGAACAACCTTGCCATGATCTAATATTTGAAGAGGTTCCTCAGCTGTGGTGGGGCTAATTCATATTTCCAGAGAACTGGGCTTGTAGGTTTCAATAGCTTTTCAGAGCAGCAAATCCAAAGAGATACTCGGGACATTTCTGTTACACCTGAAGCTTTGCTGTACTGTTGTGAATTCTGCATGAAATGGCTAAACAAGAAGTACAGAAGCAGCTGCAGGGTGTGTGTCAATGGCTGACTAAGGCAAGCCTAACTTTTTTGTTGTTGTTTGGTATTTTTTTTTAATTTTTATTTTGCAATACAATTAAGTTCTACATATCAGCCACAGATTCCCTTATTCTCCCCCCTCCCGCCCCCCTCACCTTCCCCCTAGCCCGCCCCCCATTCCAATCTCCTCCAGGGCAAAGCCTTCCCACAGACTGAGATCAACCTGGTGGACTCAGTCCAGGTAGGTCCAGTCCCCTCCTCCCAGGCCGAGCCAAGGGACCCTGCATAGGCCCCAGGTTTCAAACAGCCAACTCATGCAATGAGCACAGGACCCGGTGCCACTGCCTGGATGCCTCCCAAACAGATCAGGCCAATTAACTGTCTCACCCACTCAGAGGGCCTGATCCAGTTGGTGACCCCTCAGCCATTGGTTCATATTTCATGTGTTTCCGTTTGTTTGGCTATTTGTCTCTGTGCTTTATCCGACCTTGGTCTCAACAATTCTCGCTCATATAAACCCTCCTCATTCTCGCTAATTGGACTCCCAGAGATCCACCTGGGGCCTAGTCATGGTTCTCTGCATCCAGATCCCTCAGTAGTTGGATGAGGTTTCTAGCATGACAATTAGGGTGTTTGGCCATCCCGTCACCAGAGTAGGTCAGTTCGGACTGTCTCTCGACCATTGCCAGCAGTCTGTTGTGGGGGTATCTTTGTGGATTTCTGTGGGCCTCTCTAGCACTTTGTTTCTTCCTATTCTCATGTGGTCTTCATTTACCATGGTCTCCTATTCCTTGTTCTCCCTCTCTGTTGTTGATCCAGCTGGGATCTCCCACTCACCCAACTCTCTTTTCCTCGACCCTCGCCCTTCACTACCCCCACTCATGTCCAGGCTGTTCATGTAGATCTCATTCCATTTCTCTGTCATTGGGCGATCCCTGTGTCTTTCTTGGGGTCCTGTTTTCCAGGTAGCCTGCCTGGTGTTGTGAGTAGCAGTCCAGTCATCCTTGTTCCACATCTAGTATCCTGTTATGAGTGAGTACATACCATGTTTGTCTTTCTGAGTCTGGGATACCTCACTCAGGATGATTTTTTCTAGATCCATCCATTCGTCTGCAAACCTCATGATGTCATTGTTTTTCTCTGCTGAGTAGTATTCCATTGTGTATATGTACCACATTTTGTTTATCCATTCTTCAGTTGAAGGGCATCTAGGTTGTTTCCATGTTCTGGCTATTACAAACAATGCTGATATGAACATAGCTGAACAAGTGCTCTTGTGGTGTGGTTGAGCATTCCTTGGGTATATGCTCAAGAGTGGTATAGCTGGATCTTGGGGGAGATGGATTCCCAATTTTCTAAGAAATCGCCATATTGATTTCTAAAGTGGTTGTACAAGCTTGCATTCCCACCAGCAGTGGAGGAGAGTTCCCCTAGCTCCACATCCTCTCCAGCATAAGGTGTCTTCAGTGTTTTTGATCTTAGCCATTCTGACAGGCGTAAGGTGGTATCTCAGAGTTGTTTTGATTTGCATTTCCCTGATGATTAGGGATGTTGAGCAATTCCTTAAATGTCTTTCAGCCATTTGAGTTTCCTCTGTTGAGAATTCTCTGTTTAGTTCTATAGCCCATTTCTTAATTGGACTGTTGGGCATTTTGATGTCTAATTTCTTGAGTTCCTTATATATTCTGGATATCAGTCCTCTGTCAGATGTGGGATTGGTGAATATGTTTTCCCATTCTGTAGGCTGTCGCTTTGCTTTGTTGACCGTATCCTTTGCCCTACAAAAGTTTCTCAGTTTCAAGAGGTCCCATTGATTGATTGTTTCTCTCAGTGTCTGTGCTACTGGTGTTCTATTTAGAAAGTGGTCTCCTATGCCAATGTGTTCAAGACTACTTCCTACTTTCTCTTCTAGCAGGTTCAGAGTAGCTGGATTTATGTTGAGGTCCTTGATCCACTTGGACTTAAGTTTTGTGCACGGTGATAGATATGGATCTATTTGCAGCCTTCTACATGTTGATATCCAGTTTTGCCAGCACCATTTGTTGAAGATGCTTTCTTTTTTCCATTGTGCACTTTTGGCTTCTTTGTCAAAAATTATTTGTTCATAGGTGTGCGGATTAATGTCAGGGTCTTCAATTCGATTCCTTTGGTCCACATGTCGGTTTTTATGCCAGTACCAAGCTGTTTTTATTACTGTAGCTCTATAGTACAGCTTGAAGTCAGGGATCGTGATGCCTCCAGAGGTTGTTTTATTGTACAGGATTCTTTTGGCTATCCTGGGTTTTTGTTTTTCCATATGAAGTTGAGTATTATTCTTTCCAGGTCTGTGAAGAATTGTGTTGGTATTTTGATGGGGATTGCATTGAATCTGTAGATTGCTTTTGGTAAGATTGCCATTTTTACTATGTTAGTTCTGCCTATCCATGAGCATGGGAGATCTTTCCATTTTCTGACATCTTCTTCAATTTCTTTTTTCAGGGACTTAAAGTTCTTGTCATATAGGTCCTTCACTTGCTTGGTTAGTGTTACCCCAAGGTATTTTATGTCATTTTTGGCTATAGTAAAGGGTGATGTATCTCTGATTTCCTTCTCCGCCTTTTTGTCCATTGTATACAGGAGGGCTACTGATTTTTTTGAGTTGATCTTGTATCGTGCTATGCTGCTGAAGGTGTTTATAAGTTGTATCAGTTCCTTGGTGGAATCTTTGGGGTTGCTCAAGTATACTATCATGTCATCTGCAAATAGGGAAAGCTTGACTTCTTCCTTTCCAATTTGTATCCCCTTAATCTCCTTATGTTGTCTTATTGCTCTGGCTAGAACTTCAAGTACTATATTGAATAAGTATGGGGAGAGCGGACAGCCTTGCCTCGTTCCTGATTTTAGTGGAATTGCTTTGAGTTTCTCTCCATTTAATTTGATGTTGGCTGTTGGCTTGCTGTAAATTGCCTTTATTATGTTTAGGTATGTTCCCTGTATTCCTGATCGCTCCAAGACCTTTATCATGAAGGGGTGTTGGATTTTGTCAAATGCCTTTTCAGCATCTAGTGAGATGATCATGTGTTTTTTTTTCTTTGAGTTTGTTTATATGGTGTATCACATTGACAGACTTTGTATGTTGAACCATCCTTGCATCCCTGGAATGAATCCTACTTGATCATGGTGGATAATTGTTTTGATGTGTTCTTGGAGTCTGTTTGCCAGTATTTTATTGAGTATTTTTGCATCAATGTTCATGAGGGAGATCGGTCTGTAGTTCTCTTTCTTTGTTGTATCCTTGTTTGGTTTGGGAATCAGGGTAATTGTAGCCTCATAGAAGGAGTTTGGTAATGTTCCTTCTGTTTCTATTGTATGGAACAATTTAGAGAGTATTGGTATTAACTCTTCTTTGAAGATCTGGTAGAATTCTGCACTGAAACCATCTGGTCCTGGGCTTTTTTTTGGTTGGGAGACTTTTAATGACTGTTTCTATTTCGTTAGGGGTTATTGGACTATTTAAATAGTTTATCTGGTCTTGATTTAATTTAGGTATGTGGTACCTATCCAGAAAATTATCCATTTCTTTTAGGTTTTCCAGTTTTGTGGAATAGAGGTTTTTGAAGTTTGACCTGATGATTCTCTGGATTTCCTCAATGTCTGTTGTTATGTCCCCCTTTTCATTTCTGATTTTGTTGATTTGGATGCTCTCTCTCTGTCTTTTGGTTAGTTTGGATAAGGGCTTGTCTATCTTGTTGATTTTCTCAAAGAACCAACTCTTTGTTTCATTAATTTTTTGTATTGTTCTCTTTGTTTCTATTTTATTGATTTCAGCTCTCACTTTGATAATTTCCTGGCATCTATTTTTCCTGGGAGACTTTGCTTCTTCCTGTTCTAGAACTTTCAGGTGTGCTGTTAAGTCACTAGTGTGAGATTTCTCCAGCTTATTTATGTGGGCGTTTAGTGCTATGAATTTCCCTCTTAGTACTGCTTTCATAGTGTCCCATAGGTTTGGATATGTGGTGTCTTCATTTTTGTTGATCTCTAGGAAGTCTTTAATTTCTTTCTTTATTTCTTCCTTAACCCATTGGTGATTCAGTTGGGTATTGTTCAGTTTCCATGAGATTGTAGGTTTTCTGTAGTTTTTGTTGTTGTTGAAATCGAACTTTAGACCATGGTGGTCTGGTAGAACACAGGAGGTTATTCCAATTGTTTTCTATCTGTTTAGATTTGTTTTGTGACCAAGTATGTGGTCGATTTTAGAGAAGGTTCCATGGGGTGCTGAGAAGAAGGTATATTCTTTTTTGTTAGGATGGAATGTTCTGTAGATATCGATTAAGTCCATTTGAGTCATGACATCAATTAAGTCCTTTATTTCTCTGCTAAGTTTCGATTTGAGGGATCTGTCCAGTGGTGAAAGTGGGGTGTTGAGGTCTCCCACTATTAATGTGTGGGGTTTTATATGTGATTTAAGCTTTAATAATGTTTCTTTTACATATGTGGGTGCCCTTGTGTTTGGGGCATAAATGTTCAGAATTGAGACTTCATCTTGGTGGATCTTTCCTGTGATGAGTATGTAATGCCCTTCTTGATCTCTTTTGATTGATTTTAGTTTGAAGTCTATTTTGCTGGATATCAGGATGGCTATACCCGCTTGTTTCTTAAGACCATTTGATTGGAAAGTCTTTTCCCAGCTTTTTATTTTTAGGTAGTGTCTATCTTTGAATTTGAGATGTGTTTCTTGTATGCAGCAGAAAGATGGGTCCTGCTTTCGTATCCATTCTCTAAGCCTATGTCTTTTTATAGGTGAATTAAGTCCATTGATTTTGAGGGATATTAATGTCCAGTGATTGTTCATTCCTGTTATTTTTTGGTGGTGATGTGTGTGTACTTTTCTTCGTTGGGGTTTACTGCTGTGGCTTTATCTATTGCCTGTGTTTTCGAGGTTGTATCTGACTTCCTTAGGTTGGAATTTTCCTTCTAGTGCTTTCTGTAGGGCTGGGTTTGTGGATAAATATTGTTTAAGTCTGGCTTTGTCATGGAATGTCTTGTTCACTCCATCTATGATGATTGAAAGTTTTGCTGGGTATATTAGTCTAGGCTGACATCCATGGTCTCTTAGTGTCTGCATTACATCTGTCCAGGACCTTCTGGCTTTCAAAGTCTCTATTGAGAGATCGGGTGTTATTCTGATAGGTTTGCCTTTATATGTCACTTGGCCTTTTTCCTTTGCTGCTCTTAATATTCTTTCTTTATTCTGTACATTTAATTGTTTAATTATTATGTGGCGAGGGGACTTTTTTGGGGGGTCTAGTCTGTTTGGTGTTCTATAGGCTTCCTGTATCTTCATAGGCATTTCCTTCTTTAAGTTGGGAAAGTTTTCTTCTATGATCTTGTTGAATATATTTTCTGTGCCCTTGAGTTGGTATTCTTCTCCTTCTTCTACCCCTATTATTCGTAGGTTTGGTCTTTTCATTGTGTCCCAAATTTCTTGGACATTTTGGTTCATGACTTTGTTGACTTTAGTGTTTTCTTTGACTGATGAAACTATTTCTTCTATTGTATCTTCAACGCTAGAGATTCTCTCTTCCATCTCTTGCATTCTGTTGATTATGCTTGCATCTAAAGTTCCCAATCGTTTTCTCAGATTTTCTATTTCCAGCATTCCCTCTGTTTGTGTCTTCTTCATTTTTTCTATTTCCCTTTTCAGGTCTTGGACTGTTTCCTTCATTTGTTTCATTGATTTTTCTTGATTTTCTTTCAGTATTTTATTGTTCTCTTCCAGGACCTTTTTGATTTCTTCTAATTTGTTTGCCCTTTCCTCTAGTTGTTTACAGCGTTCTTCACATTTTTTTGTCTTTTCCTCTACACGAGCCTCTAGCTTCTTCATGATGACATTCATAAGGCTATTTTCTTCTGCTTCTTCCAATTTCTGATGTTCAGGTCTAGGTGTTGGAGGATGGCTAGGGCCTGGTGATGGTGTATTGCTATTCATTTTGTTGTATGTGTTTCTGCCTTGACGTCTGCCCATCTCCTTGTGGTTCGTTCTTGGCCTTATCCGCACACTTGGTTCAGACAGAGCTGACAGATTCAGGAAGTCTCTCTCTCTTGTCCAGATGGGAGCTCTCTTGTCCAAATTGGAAGTCCGGGGCAGGATGGGAGCTCTTGTTCAGAAGGGAAGTCCGGGGGAGGATGGGTGCTCTCCTCTCTCTCTCTCTCTCTCTCTCTCTCTCTCTCTCTCTCTTTCTCTCTCTCTCTCTCTCTCTCTCTCTCTCTCTCTCTCTCTCCTCCAGATGGGAAATCCGGGGCAAGATGGGAGCTGGGGGCTGGCCTCTAAGTCTCAGGAAGAGGCTTGGGGCTCAGGCAGATGGGGGTGTGGGCAGGGCGTGGAGACTGCAGGGTCTGCCATGGGTCTTGGAGAAGGGTATCCTTCCCAGTGGGGCTAGAAGGGAACGTGCCCTGTGACCAGAACCTAGGGCCAAGTTGGGCAGGTCTTCCCGGAGAGGCTGGTGCCCAGGGATGGGGTCGGGGGCAAGCTAGGGCACTCACCTGTGCTTCAGAAGGGAAGTCTGGGGTAAGATGGGAGCTGGGGGCCGGTCTCTAAGTCTCAGGAAGAGGCTTGGGGCTCAGGCAGATGGGCGTGGGGGCAGGGCGTGGAGACTGCAGGGTCTGCCAGGGGTCTTAGAGAAGGGGATCCTTCCCAGTGGGGCTAGAAGGGAACCTGCCCTGTGACCAGAACCTGGGGCCAAGTTGGGCAGGTCTTCCCCGGAGTGGCTGGTGCCCACGGATGGGGTTGGGGGCAAGTTATGGGACTCACCTGTGCTTCAGAAGGGAAGTTCGGGGCAAAATGGGAGCTGGGAGCTGGGGGCCAGCCACTAAGTCTCAGGAAGAGGCTTGGGGCTCAGGCGGATGGGGATGGGGGCAGGGCGTGGAGACTGCAGTGTCTGCCAGGGGTCTTGGAGAAGGGGATCCTTCCCGGTGGGGCTAGAAGGGAACCTGCCCTGTGACCAGAACCTGGGGCCAAGTTGGGCAGGTCTTCCCTGGTTTCTGTCATGGTTTTTTTTATCGTGACAATAGGAACTCCTTGACAACAGATTTCCCATTTCCATAATAGCTTTTACTACATTTACTATTTATACTTATTATGTTAGTAACAACTAAATGACATTTTGTGGGGTGTTTTTTGTTCTACTTATTCATAGTTAATACTTTCTTAAATATTGACAGAAGAGGAAATACTGATAACTACGAAGTTGGTACTTCCCTTTTACATGGAAACTTGTCATTATGAAGGCTTTAAAAGATTGTAAGAGTTTTTGGCCAAACACCCTAACTGTCATGATAGAACTCTCATCCAGTGACTGGTGGAAGCAGATGCAGAGATCCACAGCCAAGCCCCAGGTGGAGCTCCAGGAGTCCAACAGGCGAGAGGGAGCAGGGATTATATGAGCCAGAGATATCAAGACCATGATGGAAAAAGCACAGGGAGAATTAGCCCAACTAGCAGAAACACATGAACTGTGAACCAATAGCTGAGAAGCCCCCATGGAACTGGACCAGGCCCTCTGACTAAGTGAGACAGTTGATGAGCTTGAACTCTTTAGGAGGCCCCCAGGCAGTGGGACCAGGAACTCTCCTTAGTGCATGAGCTGGCTTTTTGGAACCTGGGACCTAATCTGAGACACTTTGCTCAGCCTTGGTGCAGGGAGGCAGGGCCTGGACCTGCCTCAACTGAATCTACCAGGCTGGGCTGAGTCCTCAGGGGAGAACTTGCCTTGGAGGAGGTGGTAATAGGGGGTGGATTGGGTGGGGGGAAGCCTGGGGGATGAGAGAAGGGAAGACAGGGGAATACGTGGCTGATATGTAAAATTAAATTAATTATAAAATAAAAATATTTGTTAAAAAGTAAAATAAAATGACCATGCAGGTATCTCTGAACTGAGAACTTGGCCAGAGGCAAGGGGGAAGGAACATTTAGTTCAGATTTCAAAATAAATTCAACAGAAGGGTGGTACTGGTTGTAAGAACAATTCAGTGCAAGCTTTCATTCCAAGCCAGTTCCTCTTTATTCTCCTGATCTACTTTATATAAGTGCATTTTACTTTCAGGTCACTTTTGAAGAAAGAGAAAGCAATACATTTTCATGGAGAAATGGATTCAGAGCTCACGTGATTTCATTTTGTTAGGATTATTACCACAAAATCACACAGGCCTACTGCTTTTGTTGCTCATCATCTCCATATTCTCTGTGGTCTTGCTTGACAACTCAGCAATGATCCACCTCATTCGTGTGGATCCCAAGCTCCACACCTCCATGTACTTTCTGCTCAGTCAGCTCTCTCTCATGGACCTGATGCATATCTCTACCTCTGTTCCCGAGCTGGCATTCAACTTCCTCTCTGGCCAGAAAAGCATTACCTTACTGGGCTTTAGAGTGCAATCCTTTTTCTTTCTGAACATGTCAGGTTCTGAGGGCTTGTTCCTGGCCTCCATGTTCTATGACCATTTCGTGGCCATCTGCCACCCTCTTCATTATCCTATTCCCATGAGCAAAATGATGTGTCTGGAGACGATTATAAGATCTTGGACACTGGGCTCCATTAACTCCTTATCACACACAGTCTATCTCCTTCACGTTCCTTACTTCCATTCTAGGTCCATTAACCACTTATTCTGGGATGTCCCTGCCATGTTGCCCCAGGCCTGTATGGACACTTGGGTTTATGAGTACATGGTATTTGTGAGTACAAGCCTTTTTTTTCTACTTCCTTTCCTTGGCATCACAGCTTCCTGCGGATGGGTCCTTTTTGCTGTTTTCCATATGCGCTCAAAAGAAGGAAAGAAAAAGGCCTTCACCACATGTTCAACTCACGTAACTGTGGTGACATTTTACTATGCACCATTTGTCTACACTTACCTTCATCCCAGGAGTCTCCATTCCCCCACAGAAGATAAGATTCTGGCTGTCTTCTACACTATCCTCACCCCTGTGCTCAACCACATCATTTACACCCTGAGGAATATGGAGGACCTGGGGGCAATGACAAGAGTCTCTGGGACATTCTCTTTCACAAAAACTTTATCATTTCCTCTCTACTCATATTTCAGTCCCTGGAGAATGACAGAGTAGTGTTGCCTATTGGAAATGTAATGTGTCCCCCACACATGTCATACCTTTCCGATGACTTATTACTGGTTAAGATTAAATAGTACGTTCATTATTACATAGTATAGCAATTATGCACATTGTTAAATCACAACATTATAGTCAATTATATCAATAACAGAAATTTGGCAATTACTAGTCTAACATAATATGACACATTATAACTTATGACTGTAAATATTACTGTAAAATGATATTGTATGCTGATATTAACTTGTTTCTACAAAATTAGCATAATTAATTGCTTTGATTATATGTTTTGCTTTCATTCTTTTCATTATTAAAAGTTTATGTATATTGAATATTTAAAAAGATTGTCAGAGTTTTTAATGATTATGATTTGTAAAAAAAATTCTGAGAATTTATCTATATCAAACTTTTAAAGTGACAATTATTCTAATCTTTAAAACAGCACTTGGGGTAACTTCATTTTCTCATTCAATAAATAGACTGTGAGTAGTCACTTACTGCATGCTAGCCCATTACCTAACCAATGAGGTTACAGTGGTAAGTAGACAAACACCTACAGGAATTGAAGTATACATAAATTACAATAAATGAGACAGGGACACAGATAGACGTATAGTAGTTAGAGGACAAAAAGCAAATTTTCTGGACTGTAGGGGAAGATGGAAGGATCTTAAGCAAGTAGGACCAAGTGGGAGAAGCTGAGAGCATGGTATATAAGGAAAATGGAAGGAAATATAAGAAAAGCCTTGTTCAGCCTTGCTGCATGGGGGAGGGGCTTAGTAGTGCCTCAACTGAATGTGCGAGGCTCTGCTGACTCCCCATGGGAGGAGCCCTTACACTTTTGGAGGAGGGAATGGGGAGGGTGGGTCGAGGAGAACCTGGGGGAGAAGCAGAAGGAGGGATGAGACAGGGATCTATGGTTGGCATGTAAAAGGAATAAAAAAAATGTCTTTAGAAAAAGACTTAAAAAAAAAGAAAAGAAAAGCCAGACAAAAAAAGATTCAAGAACAGGAAGATGCTGGAGTGTTCAGTGTCACTTCCCTGCAGGGACAGGGACAGAAAAATCCAAGTTCAAGTCAGAGATGAAACAGGATCCAGATCTATCTGTGTCAGGAGACACTGGCAGGTACTGTGAGTGGAAGTGCAGGCCAGCGGGTTCTTGGTGAGGAACAGAAGTCTGACTTCTGTATGAATGAATTTCTCTAACCACAGGCCAAGGCAATGGGCTTCCCTCACATTTGCCAGCTGTGATGATTGTATTTGTATAACACTGCTTTCCATGTAAGTAGAAATGTAATCCAACTAGGTAAATGATTGAGATACTGAGAAATACCTGCCTATGGCCTTGAGCATAAACCCATCACAATAAAATATGTTCATCATGAATGTTAGCCCAAAAGAGAATTTGTTTTATAAGTCAAACATTATTATCTATTTTCAACACATGTCACAGTCTTATTCTTTTCTCCTGTCTCCTTGATAACAGAATCCTAGCTCTTAGTATGCCCACTGTGTCTTTGTAGAGTGGGTTCATTTACCTTGTGCTACAGCAGCAGTAACAACAGCTGTAAACACATGCAGCAGAAGCAGGTGCAGCAGAGGTTGGAGCCTCTGGAGAGGAAGCAGAAGCATGAGAAGCAGAAACAGCAGAAGCAAGGGCAACAGCAACAGATGTGGAAGTGGAAACAGAGTCAGAAGCAACAGTTGAAGTGTTTCTGTGACCAGAGTTCTCCAGTGTGACCTCTGGTTCCTGGAGTCAGTACTTATTCTCTTCTTGAGCCTTTAAGGACAATTTGAGATGTGTTATTTTTCATAAAAAGGAAATGTTACATTTTCATTAATTTTATCACTTGTCAATGCCATGGTCTTGATTTTAGTCCACAAATATCTGTGTATTCCTTTCAATTTTATTGTTAGAGACCACTAACATTTTTTAACCTCTGCTTCATTTCTACTTGAGTAAAAGACACATGGTTTCATAAATCACCAAAGCAGATATGACCAACTGGCTTTAAAAATATCTGCACTTTTTTAACTAACACATTCATTTCCAGCATGATGGGAAGACATATACAAAAGGTCAAAATATGTCCTCTCTAGTCTGCATGACCTGGTTGTTGAACAGCCAGATTGAGAGAATGTGACAATGAAGGGCTTCTAGAAGGAAAGGAACCTCTCCCTTCTGCATTCCATTTATCCTTTCCCATAGCCTTTCACAATTGCCCATTGGGATCCTGGGATAGCAAGAGTGAAGGTGAACTCAAAATATATGAACAAAGTGTGTCACCAGCTGCTGAGCTGCAAGTATGGATTCTGCCGATGCCTTCTGGCTTCTCCCTCCTTTTCCATGACTGTTAAACTTGTGAGATGTAGACTAATGGCCTGCTCCAGCAACATCATCTGCTTTGAGTAGGAATATTGTGAACAAAGCCTCAAGAATTCCTTCAAAGCTCTGAAATGGTGCTACCCATCCATTTATGTCACAAAACAGTTGATAGAATTTCCACAAGGCTGACTTACACAGGTTACCCAAAAACCCTTTCTACCTGCTAAATTGAAGAGGTGTGTTCTTGGGTCTTAGAGAGATCATTTGGTATTTAAGGTTCCTTGAATTCAGTTCCTGACACCCAGCAGGGGGCTCATATCTGTCTAAAACTCCAGTCCTGGGGGATCCAGTTCTTTCTTCTGTCCTCAGTGAATACAAGGCTTGCACAGGGTGCAGAGACATATATACAGGGAAATCATTCACACACAAGCATGCACGGCAGTAAAATCAAGTGGGAGTTTTACAAACTGGCTCAATGCTACTTGGTAGATGAGCAGTCTCCTCTGCCTTTACATAATGTCTCTAGATTTCTGTCAGTCTTCAAAACTCAGTCAACATCAGAATTCAGATCCTATTTTGGCATCAAATACCACATTTGCTCATTTTATATGCTACCTAAAGTTTAAAACAAATACAAAACTTGCCTAAATAATATAGCCTCCAAGGAGGATGAATTGGCGGTGGCATGCATGAAGTAGGTCTTTCTAGCAACATGGGCAATTCCAGATCCCTAGGCAGTTGGTGCTGGCTGGACTGGGAACCTGAGAAACTGAGGTTGTACTCCACACCAAATGCAGACCAAAAGCTCACAGGTCTGTGGAGGCGCCCCCACCCCACAACTTCCCACAATGGTTCGGGCTGCCACTTGTCTGCGGTCTGGATGATATGGCAGCCTGGACCAGAGGGCAGGAGGTGATCTGTGGAGGGTGTAGAATAGTCTTGCGCCCCATGACCATAACTGTAATAATGCCAAAGCCTCCCAGCACTGGTGTCATTGTGGGCTGCAGCTGATCTGACCATCTTTAGCCCTTCTGACACTGGAGCCTCCATCTAACCTGGGTGTGTTTCATTTTGCTTCCTGTCTGTCTCCCAGGGAGGTGGAAGCAGTGTGATGTTTGATTTGTTGTCTAGTGCTCATCCTCAATGCTAGCACAGGACCCACTGTACAGTAAGCACTTTAAACATGCACATCAGAAGTAGAACATGGTGGCCCATTCCTTTGATCCTGCACTCAGAAGGCAGAGGCAGGTAGATGTCTGTGAGTTTGAGGCCTGTTTGTCTACTGAGTCCAGGATAGCCAGAGCCTCATAGTAAGACAAATCTCCAAAAACAAACAAACAAAGAAAAAGTGGTTTTGAGAGTTGTATCAGTAGTTAAGAGCACTGACTGCTATTGTAGAGGATGAGGGTTCAGTTCCCAGCAACCATACAGAGGCTCAAACACACTCTTTCAGCCTCCTCAGGCACCAGGAACACATGCAGTTCTCACACATACCTGCAGGAAAAATATCCATATACATAAAAAATGAAATAAACATTTAAAAGGGGGAAAAATTAAAATAAGATAAAAATGCCTTAGGAAATGGCTCAGCATGTAAAGAGTAGTAAATCAGTAGCTCTTCCAGATTCTTTTTTGAGCCAGGGATAACCTGGTGTTGAGAGATGATGACAGGTAGAAAAATGGATGGATGGCTGGATAGGTGGGTGGGTGGGTGGATGGATGGGTGGATTGAAGGGTGGATGGATGGATGGATGGATAGATAGATAGCAGATAGATGGATAGATAGAATTATAGGCCTATTATACAGATGAACATATAGACACAAATTCTCAATAAAATACTTGCAAATAAAGTTCAGGATTACATTAAAAAAATCATCCACCGTGGTCAAGTTGTCTTCACTTTAAACATGCAAGGATAATTCAACATACACAAATCAACATATTTACTGCACCACATAAAATGAGTAAAGGACAAAAACAATACAACCCTCTGAATATATGAAAAAAAGCCTTTGTAAAACCCAGCTTTCATCAATGATAAAAGTCCTGGAGAATCTAGGGATACAGAGGATATAATTCAACATAATAAAGTAATTGTACAACAAGCCCACAGCATCTTCATACTAAATAGAGAAAAACTCAGAGCAATTCCAAAAGCAGGAAGAAGAAAAGGATGTTCACTCCTTCCACTCCTATTCAATATAGAACTTTAACTCTTAGCAAGATCAATAAGACAACTGAAGGAGATAAAGGGGATACAATGGGAAAGGGAGAAGTCAAAATGTCCTTATTTGCAGACGATATGATTATAAACACATAAAACTAAAATTTATCAGAAGTCTCTTAAGCCTGACAAATAGATTCATAAAAGTGAAAGATTGTAAAATGAACACACAAAAGTCAGTTGCCTTCCTGTATACCAATCACAAACATACTGACAAAGAAATCAGGGAAACAGTTCCACTCACAAAAGGCTTAAAAATGTATGACAAGATATTTTTTATAAGCACAAGATGTGTTCTGGAGGAGTTCGAGTCCAAATTCATGTGGCTCTTCCTGACACCCGACTATTGAACAGGAACAGTCTGTTATTCTTCTCTTTTCTTTAAAGAGAACCCATTTTCTAACTCTTGGACCCTTTTTCATCAGAGTTACTACCAGCCATGACATAATGATTTGAATTTCAAATCTACAATTATAGAAAGAGTCCAGATTGTTTTGTATCTGGGTTTCTAGCTAATCCTCTCCTAAGACTGGTATTTCATCCTATTATAGCCAGACCAAAAAAGGCCACTAAAAGTCATCATGACTTGCCCTGGACTTCCCTTCTGAAGCACAGCCCCACCAGGAAGGATCCCCTTCTCAAAGACCCCTGGCAGACCCTGCAGTCTCCACGCCCTGCCCCCACCCCCATCCGCCTGAGCCCCAAGCCTCTTCCTGAGACTTAGAGGCCGGCCCCCAGCTCCCATCTTGCCCCGGACTTCCTTCTGAAGCACAGGTGAGTGCCCTAGCTGGCCCCCGACCCCATCCCTGGGCACCAGCCACTCCGGGGAAGACCTGCCCAACTTGGCCCCAGGTTCTGGTCACCGGGCAGGTTCCCTTCTAGCCCCACCGGGAAGGATCCCCTTCTCCAAGACCC
This sequence comes from Peromyscus eremicus, assembly GCF_949786415.1. Taxonomy (NCBI): domain Eukaryota; kingdom Metazoa; phylum Chordata; class Mammalia; order Rodentia; family Cricetidae; genus Peromyscus; species Peromyscus eremicus. The sequence continues at coordinate 719,947 of NW_026734312.1, forward strand.
CTGGCAGACCCTGCAGTCTCCACGCCCTGCCCCCATCCCCATCTGCCTGAGCCCCAAGCCTCTTCCTGAGACTTAGAGGCCAGCCCCCAGCTCCCATCTTGCCCCAAACTTCCCTTCTGAAGCACAGGTGAGTCCCCTAACTTGCCCCTGACCCCATCCCAGGGCACCAGCCACTCTGGGGAAGACCTGCCCAACTTGGCCCCAGGTTCTGGTCACAGGGCAGGTTCCCTTCTAGCCCCACTGGGAAGGATCCCCTTCTCTAAGACCCCTGGCAGACCCTGCAGTCTCCACGCCCTGCCCCCTCACCCATCGCCTGTGCCCCAAGCCTCTTCCTGAGACTTAGAGGCTGGCCCCCAGCTCCCATCTTGCCCCGGACTTCCCTTCTGAAGCACAGGTGAGTGCCCTAACTTGCCCCCGACCCCATCCCTGGGCACTAGCCACTCTGGGGAAGACCTGTCCAACTTGGCCCCAGGTTCTGGTCACAGGGCAGGTTCCCTTCTAGCCCCACCAGGAAGGATCCCCTGCTCCAAGACCCCTGGAAGACCCTGCAGTCTCCATGCCCTGCCCCCACCCCCATCCGCCTGAGCCCCAAGCTTCTTCCTGAGACTTAGAGGCCAGCCCCCAGCTCCCATCTTGCCCTGGACTTCCCTTCTGAAGCACAGGTGAGTGCCCTAGCTTGCACCCGACCCCATACTTGGGCACCAGCCACTCTGGGGAAGACCTGCCCAACTTGGCCCCAGGTTCTGGTCACAGGGCAGGTTCCCTTCTAGCCCCACCGGAAAGGATCCCCTTCTCCAAGACCCCTGGAAGACCCTGCAGTCTCCATGCCCTGCCCCCACCCCCATCCGCCTGAGCCCCAAGCCTCTTACTAAAACTTAGAGGCCGGCCCCCAGCTCCCAGCTCCCATCTTGCCCCGGACTTCCCTTCTGAAGCACAGGTGAGTCCCCTAACTTGCCCCCAACCCCATCCCTGGGTACCAGCCACTTGGGAAGACCTGTCCAACTTGGCCCCAGGTTCTGGTCACCGGGCAAGTTCCCTTCTAGCCCCACTGGGAAGGATCCCCTTCTCTAAGACCCCTGGCAGACCCTGCAGTCTCCAAGCCCTGACCCCACGCCCATCTGCCCAAGCCCCAAGCCTCTTCTTGAGACTTAGAGGCTGGCCCCCAGCTCCAATCTTGCCCCGGATTTCCCATCTGGAGGGGAGAGAGAGAGAGAGAGAGAGAGAGAGAGAGAGAGAGAGGAGAGCACCCATCCTCCCCCGGACTTCCCTTCTGAACAAGAGCTCCCATCCTGCCCCGGACTTCCAATTTGGACAAGAGAGCTCCCATCTGGACAAGAGAGAGAGACTTCCTGAATCTGTCAGCTCTGTCTGAACCAAGTGTGCGGATAAGGCCAAGAACGAAACACAAGGAGATGGGCAGACGTCAAGGCAGAAACACATACAACAAAATGAATAGCAATACACCATCACCAGGCCACGGCCCTCCTCCAACACCTAGACCTAAACATCAGAAATTGGAAGAAGCAGAAGAAAATAGCCTTATGAATGTCATCATGAAGAAGCTAGAGGCTCGTGTAGAGGAAAAGACAAAAAAATGTGAAGAATGCTGTAAACAACTAGAGGAAAGGGCAAACAAATTAGAAGAAATCAAAAAGGTCCTGGAAGAGAACAATAAAATACTGAAAAAAAATCAAGAAAAATCAATGAAACAAATGAAGGAAACAGTCCAAGACCTGAAAAGGGAAATAGAAAAAATGAAGAAGACACAAACAGAGGGAATGCTGGAAAGAGAAAATCTAAGAAAACGATTGGGAACTTCAGATGCAAGTATAATCAACAGAATGCAAGAGATGGAAGAGAGAATCTCTAGCGTTGAAAATACAATAGAAGAAATAGATTCATCAGTCAAAGAAAACACTAAAGTCAACAAAGTCATGAACCAAAATGTCCAAGAAATTTGGGACACAATGAAAAGACCAAACCTACGAATAATAGGGGTAGAAGAAGGAGAAGAATACCAACTCAAGGGCACAGAAAATATATTCAACAAGATCATAGAAGAAAACTTTCCGAACTTAAAGAAGGAATTGCCTATGAAGATACAGGAAGCTTATAGAACACCAAATAGACTAGACCCCCCAAAAAAGTTCCCTCGCCACATAATAATTAAACAATTAAACGTACAGAATAAAGAAAGAATATTAAGAGCAGCAAAGGAAAAAGGCCAAGTGACATATAAAGGCAAACCTATCAGAATAACACCCGATCTCTCAATGGAGACTTTGAAAGCCAGAAGGTCCTGGACAGATGTAATGCAGACACTAAGAGACCATGGATGTCAGCCTAGACTAATATACCCAGCAAAACTTTCAATCATCATAGATGGAGTGAACAAGACATTCCATGACAAAGCCAGACTTAAACAATATTTATCCACAAACCCAGCCCTACAGAAAGCACTAGAAGGAAAATTCCAACCTAAGGAAGTCAGATACAACCTCGAAAACACAGGCAATAGATAAAGCCACAGCAGTAAACCCCAACGAAGAAAAGTACACACACATCACCACCAAAAAATAACAGGAATGAACAATCACTGGACATTAATATCCCTCAATATCAATGGACTTAATTCACCTATAAAAAGACATAGGCTTACAGAATGGATACGAAAGCAGGACGCATCTTTCTGCTGCATACAAGAAACACATCTCAAATTCAAAGATAGACACTACCTAAAAATAAAAGGCTGGGAAAAGACTTTCCAATCAAACGGTCTTAAGAAACAAGCGGGTGTAGCCATCCTGATATCCAGCAAAATAGACTTCAAACTAAAATCAATCAAAAGAGATCAAGAAGGGCATTACATACTCATCACAGGAAAGATCCACCAAGATGAAGTCTCAATTCTGAACATTTATGCCCCAAACACAAGGGCACCCACATATGTAAAAGAAACATTATTAAAGCTTAAATCACATATAAAACCCCACACATTAATAGTGGGAGACCTCAACACCCCACTTTCACCACTGGACAGATCCCTCAAATCGAAACTTAGCAGAGAAATAAAGGACTTAATTGATGTCATGACTCAAATGGACTTAATCGACATCTACAGAACATTCCATCCTAACAAAAAAGAATATACCTTCTTCTCAGCACCCCATGGAACCTTCTCTAAAATCGACCACATACTTGGTCACAAAACAAATCTAAACAGATACAAAACAATTGGACTAACCTCCTGTGTTCTATCAGACCACCATGGTCTAAAGTTGGATTTCAACAACAACAAAAACTACAGAAAACCTACAATCTCATGGAAACTGAACAATACCCAACTGAATCACCAATGGGTTAAGGAAGAAATAAAGAAAGAAATTAAAGACTTCCTAGAGATCAACAAAAATGAAGACACCACATATCCAAACCTATGGGACACTATGAAAGCAGTACTAAGAGGGAAATTCATAGCACTAAACGCCCACATAAATAAGCTGGAGAAATCTCACACTAGTGACTTAACAGCACACCTGAAAGTTCTAGAACAGGAAGAAGCAAAGTCTCCCAGGAAAAATAGATGCCAGGAAATTATCAAAGTGAGAGCTGAAATCAATAAAATAGAAACAAAGAGAACAATACAAAAAATTAATGAAACAAAGAGTTGGTTCTTTGAGAAAATCAACAAGATAGACAAGCCCTTATCCAAACTAACCAAAAGACAGAGAGAGAGCATCCAAATCAACAAAATCAGAAATGAAAAGGGGGACATAACAACAGACATTGAGGAAATCCAGAGAATCATCAGGTCAAACTTCAAAAACCTCTATTCCACAAAACTGGAAAACCTAAAAGAAATGGATAATTTTCTGGATAGGTACCACATACCTAAATTAAATCAAGACCAGATAAACTATTTAAATAGTCCAATAACCCCTAACGAAATAGAAACAGTCATTAAAAGTCTCCCAACCAAAAAAAAGCCCAGGACCAGATGGTTTCAGTGCAGAATTCTACCAGATCTTCAAAGAAGAGTTAATACCAATACTCTCTAAATTGTTCCATACAATAGAAACAGAAGGAACATTACCAAACTCCTTCTATGAGGCTACAATTACCCTGATTCCCAAACCAAACAAGGATACAACAAAGAAAGAGAACTACAGACCGATCTCCCTCATGAACATTGATGCAAAAATACTCAATAAAATACTGGCAAACAGACTCCAAGAACACATCAAAACAATTATCCACCATGATCAAGTAGGATTCATTCCAGGGATGCAAGGATGGTTCAACATACAAAGTCTGTCAATGTGATACACCATATAAACAAACTCAAAGAAAAAAAACACATGATCATCTCACTAGATGCTGAAAAGGCATTTGACAAAATCCAACACCCCTTCATGATAAAGGTCTTGGAGCGATCAGGAATACAGGGAACATACCTAAACATAATAAAGGCAATTTACAGCAAGCCAACAGCCAACATCAAATTAAATGGAGAGAAACTCAAAGCAATTCCACTAAAATCAGGAATGAGGCAAGGCTGTCCGCTCTCCCTATACTTACTCAATATAGTACTTGAAGTTCTAGCCAGAGCAATAAGACAACATAAGGAGATTAAGGGGATACAAATTGGAAAGGAAGAAGTCAAGCTTTCCCTATTTGCAGATGACATGATAGTATACTTGAGCAACCCCAAAGATTCCACCAAGGAACTGATACAACTTATAAACACCTTCAGCAGCATAGCACGATACAAGATCAACTCAAAAAAATCAGTAGCCCTCCTGTATACAATGGACAAAAAGGCGGAGAAGGAAATCAGAGATACATCACCCTTTACTATAGCCAAAAATGACATAAAATACCTTGGGGTAACACTAACCAAGCAAGTGAAGGACCTATATGACAAGAACTTTAAGTCCCTGAAAAAAGAAATTGAAGAAGATGTCAGAAAATGGAAAGATCTCCCATGCTCATGGATAGGCAGAACTAACATAGTAAAAATGGCAATCTTACCAAAAGCAATCTACAGATTCAATGCAATCCCCATCAAAATACCAACACAATTCTTCACAGACCTGGAAAGAATAATACTCAACTTCATATGGAAAAACAAAAACCCAGGATAGCCAAAAGAATCCTGTACAATAAAACAACCTCTGGAGGCATCACGATCCCTGACTTCAAGCTGTACTATAGAGCTACAGTAATAAAAACAGCTTGGTACTGGCATAAAAACTGACATGTGGACCAATGGAATCGAATTGAAGATCCTGACATTAATCCGCACACCTATGAACAAATAATTTTTGACAAAGAAGCCAAAAGTGCACAATGGAAAAAGAAAGCATCTTCAACAAATGGTGCTGGCAAAACTGGATATCAACATGTAGAAGGCTGCAAATAGATCCATATCTATCACCGTGCACAAAACTTAAGTCCAAGTGGATCAAGGACCTCAACATAAATCCAGCTACTCTGAACCTGCTAGAAGAGAAAGTAGGAAGTAGTCTTGAACGCATTGGCATAGGAGATCACTTCCTAAATAGAACACCAGTAGCACAGACACTGAGAGAAACAATCTATCAATGGGACCTCTTGAAACTGAGAAGCTTTTGTAGGGCAAAGGATACGGTCAACAAAGCAAAGAGACAGCCTACAGAATGGGAAAAGATCTTCACCAATCCCACATCTGACAAAGGACTGATATCCAGAATATATAAGGAACTCAAGAAATTAGACATCAAAATGCCCAACAGTCCAATTAAGAAATGGGCTATAGAACTAAACAGAGAATTCTCAACAGAGGAAACTCAAATGGCTGAAAGACATTTAAGGAATTGCTCAACATCCCTAATCATCAGGGAAATGCAAATCAAAACAACTCTGAGATACCACCTTACGCCTGTCAGAATGGCTAAGATCAAAAACACTGAAGACACCTTATGCTGGAGAGGATGTGGAGCTAGGGGAACTCTCCTCCACTGCTGGTGGGAATGCAAGCTTGTACAACCACTTTGGAAATCAATATGGCGATTTCTTAGAAAATTGGGAATCCATCTCCCCCAAGATCCAGCTATACCACTCTTGGGCATATACCCAAGGAATGCTCAACCACACCACAAGAGCACTTGTTCAGCTATGTTCATATCAGCATTGTTTGTAATAGCCAGAACATGGAAACAACCTAGATGCCCTTCAACTGAAGAATGGATAAACAAAATGTGGTACATATACACAATGGAATACTACTCAGCAGAGAAAAACAATGACATCATGAGGTTTGCAGACGAATGGATGGATCTAGAAAAAATCATCCTGAGTGAGGTATCCCAGACTCAGAAAGACAAACATGGTATGTACTCACTCATAACAGGATACTAGATGTGGAACAAGGATGACTGGACTGCTACTCACATCACCACGCAGGCTACCTGGAAAATAGGACCCCAAGAAAGACACAGGGTTCGCCCAATGACAGAGAAATGGAATGAGATCTACATGAACAGCCTGGACATGAGTGGGGGTAGTGAAGGGCGAGGGTCCAGGGAAAGAGAGCTTGGGTGAGTGGGAGATCCCAGCTGGATCAACAACAGAGAGGGAGAACAAGGAACAGGAGACCATGGTAAATGAAGACCACATGAGAATAGGAAGAAACAAAGTGCTAGAGAGGCCCACAGAAATCCACAAAGATACCCCCACAACAGACTGCTGGCAATGGTCGAGAGACAGTCCGAACTGACCTACTCTGGTGATGGGATGGCCAAACACCCTAATTGTCGTGCTAGAAACCTCATCCAACTACTGAGGGATCTGGATGCAGAGAACCATGACTAGGCCCCAGGTGGATCTCTGGGAGTCCAATTAGCGAGAATGAGGAGGGTTTATATGAGCGAGAATTGTTGAGACCAAGGTCTGATAAAGCATAGAGACAAATAGCCAAACAAACAGAAACACATGAAATATGAACCAATGGCTGAGGGGTCACCAACTGGATCAGGCCCTCTGAGTGGGTGAGACAGTTGACTGGCCTGATCTGTTTGGGAGGCATGCAGGCAGTGGCACCGGGTCCTGTGCTCATTGCATGAGTCGGCTGTTTGAAACCTGGGGCCTATGCAGGGTCCCTTGGCTCGGCCTGGGAGGAGGGGACTGGACCTACCTGGACTGAGTCCACCAGGTTGATCTCAGTCTGTGGGGAAGGCTTTGCCCTGGAGGAGATTGGAATGGGGGGCGGGCTAGGGGGAAGGTGAGGTGGGAGGGAGGGGGGGGAACAAGGGAATCTGTGGCTGATATGTAGAACTGATTTGTATTGCAAAATAAAAATTTTAAAAAAAAAAGAAAAGCACCACAAAAAAAAGTCATCATGACTATGAGATCTACAGGTGTCTCAGATGTGATTTTTGATTATTGTCACTCCTTCCTTTCACTCTCTAAGTGAGCCTTTTTATCATGAGTATTAGTGAAGGGGGAATAAGACTGTGATGGCTATTCTTGGTTTTAAACCTGACTGTATCTGGATTAACAAACAACAAAAAATAGAGGGCACACCTGTGGGAGAGGTCTGCTTATTTTGAAGTATGAAGATCTAATTCTAGTTTAGATCTTTGAGGGATGAAGTCACAGCTTTAATTCAGATCTTTAATCCAGATATAATCTGGACCACTCCTTTTGTTGGAAGGATTTGGAAGAATGAAGCTCTTACTTTTCTCTGTAGCATGCATGAATCTTCAAAGTTCTTATTAGTAAAAACAAATCTGGGCTGGTTATTGGGGTAAATGCTGGAAGATCAGAGAAGCAGAACAAGCCACAGCTACCTTACCTCACCATTTCCTCAGCTGATCCTGTTTCCTCAAGCTGGAAGCTTTTAAGTCCTCATCCAAATGGATCTCAGCTAAACTGATTCTTGAAATCCTAAAATCTTAAGGAGTTCAAGTTCCTGGTCCTCACGCCTTATATACCTTTCTGCTTTCTGGGATTAAAAGCTCACTTCCTGGGATTAAAGGCTTGAGTAACCATGCCTGACTGTTTCTAGTGTGGCCTTCAACTCACAGAGATCCAGAGGGATTTCTGCCTCTGGAATGCTAGGATTAAAGGTGTGAGTGCCACCATTTTCTAGCCTCTGTATCTAGTGGCTGTTCTGTTCTCTAACCCTATATAAGTTTATTAGGGTGCACAATATTTTGGGGAACACAATACCACCACATTTCCCCTTTGTGCCTAAAATTAAAAAAAAGTTTATAACTAATACAAGAAAAATTATCCAATAAGTATATACAATATATACAGTCAAGAATTACATTAACAATATCTAGTTCACCAACATTTGACAGATTCAGACAAAACCTCCATTAATATATATTAACAATGTCCAGTCCAGTAACATTTGATAAACTCAGACAAAAAAAAATTCATTACTTATCCTATTTAAAACAAGTAGTTCCTTTTTAAAAGTGGATTCAAAAATTGACCTTTTTATCTTATCATATTCATATTCTCTTTTTTCTTTTCATAATAGATTCAGTAATCTACCGTTTTATCATTTTTATATCTTCCCCTTTTTCTTTTTAGAGTAGATTCAATGATCTACCAATTTATCCTATTATTTCTTCATCCTTTTCCTCAGAGTAGATTCAATGATATACCTCATATCTATATTCTCTTTTTCTTTCTCTTTCTTTTTTCTTTTCTTTTCTTTTCTTTTTTTTTTAGGCTTTGAGCAGCACCGTTAAGCTGAGATTCATTCTGGATGAGGGCTGAGAGGCATCCATTCTGAGGAAACATGATCAGCTGAGGAACTGGCAAGGTGAGGTGGCTGTGGCTTGTTCTGCTTCTCTGATCTTCCAGTGGTCACCCTCAATACCTGGCTCCAGATTTGTTTTTATTAATAAGACCTTTTAAGATTCATACTACATATCGCTGGTTGCTGTTAACTTGTTAGCAAAACCATTCCTTGACTGGCATTAAAGCCTACTTCTTTAAGATTCCAGCATATACTGCAGATGAACTGAGTCATCCAGTCTTGAGGAGTGGGCATCTACTGGATTTTTGGGCTTTACATTCACAGCCAGATATTGTTGTATTAGATAGAGCACTGCCTATAAGCCATTCTAACAAATACACTTTCCATAGAGAATCATTGTATTACTTCTAGAGAATGCTGGTTAAGACACCAGGTATGTAGAGAAGACATTCTAGAACAGTCTCATAACAGTCTCAGCTCACTTACAAATTCCCAATAGTTACCTAAACCATAGCCTTCCCCAGGTGCTTGCTCACTTCAGAGAACTCAACCCTCCTCCTCGATGATCATGACCGAATACCTTGGCATGCTTTATTTTTTCATATTATTGGGTATGGATATGAGGAGGGTAAGTGCCAATTTTAGGCAGTGTTTATAAAGTGAGTGTTCAACACCCCATGGGTGAATTACTGAAAAAATTCTTATGAAGCAGAGAGAAATGTCTAGCTTTGGAAGGAGGATATGCTGAATGACTTCCCCTGTGTCACAGGAGAGACTCCTGCAAAGGAAACCACAGCTTCTGGTCAGTTCATGGAGAAGTAATTAGTAAGGAGGCAAAGGCTTTGCCCCATGACATCAGCAGACCCTTTGCTGGGCATTCTATTATATCCTTGACAGCTCTTGGAATCCCCAGTGATGTCACTAGTGTTGTAGCAACACTGACTGCCTTGAGGTCATTTGTTCAGTGACCACAAGCTTGGCCTCTAGACATGCTGTCCGGACGTAGAAGTCTGTTTGGCAGAGGGAATGGACAGCATGGAGAGACCAGAGCGAGGCAGAAGGAATCTGGTCCAAGGTCTCCCTGGAAAACATGGAAAAAATGGTCCTGGGGAAGAGGCAGTGAGTTTTGGAAGGGGCTGGGGAGCTTTCTGGATGTGGTGGGCTTCAGCTTTCCAGGGCTAGGGCTAAAGAATTGGGAACTTCTGGGATGGAGGCACAGAGAAATTAATGAGATTTCTGTACCATGACTGGATTTCACTGCCACTGAATTCCTTTATTTATGTGACAGTGATAATAGGGAAAGGAGAGAACCCTGGAAAACCCTGAGGTTCTCATACATGACATCATAGCCACTAGCAGGGCAGGAGCCCCCAAGTTCTGCTGTCTTCCAGTGACCCCTGAGGTTTCTGAATTACCAGCTGTTGATATCACACAGATCTCCAGTTCAGCCGGAAAGCTGTTAGATTCAGTGGACCTGGACTGAGACTGTCACCTTCTTGCCAGCTGTGGGTGTCCTGGAGTGTCAGTGAGGATGATTTTGTGAATCTGGTGACTATGTTTTACCCCTGCATGGCTTTTCCATTAACATGAGACTCTGAAGCCTAGAGCAAGGGACTTGGGCCACCCTATACTACCCAAGTGATTATAACAGTAGCAATTTTCTCCATGCATCTGAAAGCACATGGCTGAGGGCTCTGTAGCCAAGGTGCATTCTCTACATTGTGAGTAAACCTGAAGAGGTTGTCCACTGGGTCCTCTTGTGCAGGGAGACAGAGGAGACCAGCTGACTTCTAAGACATCCACCCCTCTATAGAGAGATGGGAGAACTGATATCCACAGAGGGGAGACTCAAGTCTGGGCTTTCAGAACCTGCCTGGACAAAGACTCATCTGTCAGTCACTTTCTGTGCATCTTTCAGTGTCTAGCATGACTTGTCAGTGTGATATAACATCTTAAAGGACACAGTTTTCCTCACATCACTCAATTGTTCTGGGGTCCACCAAGTACACTTCTGAAGCCACAGTCTAGACTTCTGGTGAATTGTCAATCCAGACCAAACAGGGTGCTAGTTCTTCATTTCAGGACTGTCAATAAATTCCAAAGTGTGGCTCTGGGAAAGGTCTACGGTAAAGGACCCCTAATAATCTGTCCTCTTGTGCCCTTTGCCGGCCTCTCTCATGCTCTGATGGATGTTGTAATTTAAGCTGGCTGTGTCACCTTTCCTAAGGGCATGTGCATTGTCACAGGAGGCTCCAATCAAAGCATTTGGCTTTTGTGTACCTCTAGGGGTAGCACCACTGCAGTGACACACTACATATTATCACCATGACTATGACACATTTGATTTTCTGTGAATGCCTTTGTATATCTGTATGGAGCCTCTCACTAGCCATTCATCTTTCCTCAAACCCCAGTGCAGGAATGGAGCCTTACACTTGTGGGAGTGTTTGCTCTTACATCTGAGAGCTCCCTGGAGAACTTTGGTTCTTAGTATCCCCAGGCAGACATGTCACAAGTTGATAAGGTTTTGGTATTTCATGAGGGCTAGAATGTATTCTGCTGATGATTCGGGGTAATTTTCCTCATTGTTTATGGGACTTATCTTTGTTCTGACAGGACACCCACAATCTCCCACCACATCTGCATACTGTAACAGCCTTGAGGTTTCTCCACAATGTGCTTGTTTACATCTGGAGACTAATCTTTCCTCCCCACTATCCTGACCTAATACCCTAGCAACCTTTATTTCTCATGTTATTAATTAGAGATCTGAAGAAGTGATGAGCCATTTCGCCATATGTATTTGGAATAGAGACTTCTAATTCCCGTACTTGAAGTAGTAAAAATATTTTAATGAAGCAGAGACAGAATTATCCCTGGCTTTGTAAAGACGATGTATTGAAGTTCTTTCCTTATGTTTCTGGAAAGGCTCCTGAAAAGGTCAACATGGCTTTTTGTGCATTGTGGAAGAGCTAGTTAGTAGGTAGGTGAGGTCTGTGGAGGTGACCCGAGTAGTCCTTTCTCTAGAAATTCTATCTTATCCTGTAGAGACCTTGATATTCTCTGTGATGTTACCAGTGTTGTTGCAACACCTCATGCCTGTGGGGTATTCGTTCAGTGCCCATAGACATGTTAGCAAGACTGAGATGGCTGCTTGGGAGAGAGAATAGAGAACATGGAGTGACCAGAGGAAGGCAGAAGGAAGCTGGCCTTTGGTCTTAGTGTAAAGTCTGGAGAAAGAAATGGTTTTGGAGAAGGCATAGTGAGTCCTGAGCAGGGGATTGGGACCTTCATGGAGGAGATGCAGTTAAGCTGGGCCTTCCAGTATGGGGCTCAGCATCTGGGAGCTTCTGGGAAGCAATGGGCCTATCCTGCTTCTCCGGGCTTCTTAAGAACAGACCTAGATTTAAGAGTCTCTCATGGTGAGTTTAGGAAAGTCATGAAGTATTCAGGCTGCAGCTGCCTTTCTGGGAACTCCTTCATTTCATTCAGACTGGCAAAGAGGGCCAGGAGGAATGGATGGACTAATGATCTGTCCCTCTCTGGGTAGGGTGTTGCTTCACTTCAATCTAGTGGATTCCTACAGTTTCCATGGGAATCTGACACCCATAAGAAGGGAGGGAAATTCCCCTGGCCATCTACCACAACCTCAGACAGTCAGATGCTTTGGTCCTGGGGAAGTATGATCAGGACTTGGTGCTGCTAAGTTCTAGGGACAACAGGACTTAGCTGCATCGCATCACATATGAGCTCACTCTATCATGGAATTCTACATGGCTTGGCTAGCTTATGCCTTCCAGAGTCAGGGGACTGCATTAGGGAGGGAGACACAAGCCTAGCCATGATTCTTGACACTGTAGTGGGGACATTTGAAGTAGCTGTTGGCTGCCAGCAGCTTTAACCTTCCCTGAAGTGTTGTTTTGAAAAAGTTCCCATTAGAGGTCCTTCCCCTTACTACAGAGGCTAGGTCCCAATAATAGCCTGTTAGTCATCTGCATGCCAGAGATTATTTTCTAAAGAAATGGAGGAATCAATTCTGCTTGATTTGGGGGAAGGCTCCTTTACATTTTCAAAATTATACATGGTGCAAGTTTCTGAAGCAGCACCAGGCACACTGTCCAATTCCAGTGTTCTTGGTGACACACACTGCAGTGCCCATGTTCATCATGGTGGTGTCAATGGTGTCAAATCTGGAGTAGTATTTGTATCCTGGTGCTCTTGCCTGAAATCCCACTTGTATGACCCTAGAGAAATTTCAAATCTAAAGGGACCCTTTTTGCTTTGAAAGCAATAGGAGGCATCTAGCTGTTGATGACAATGAAGACCACACAGTAGTCATCCCAGTCCTTTCTGTTTTAGGAAGGAGTTCTTTCCCATCACAGGATGTATGGAGTAAGCAATACACTGTCCGGAGGTGTTCAAGTCAAAATTCCCATGGTCTGAAACACCCTCCTCTTTATGACAGATCCAATGTGCTGTTATTTTAGGCCTTTCTTCTTTTTCTTTAAAGAGCACACATTTTTTTTTATCTATGGGCACTTTTTAAAAAAAAACCCACAGGTACTATCAAACAAAACATAATTATCTAAATTTCAAATCTGAAATTATAGAGGAAGACCAGATTCTTAAAGTACTGGGTTTCTAGCTGCTCCCCTCTTACTCAAAAAAACACAAACTGGTATTTCATCCTATTTTAGCCATGCATGGCCATAAAGAGGCCACTGAAAATCATCATGACCATGAGATCTACAGCTGATTCCCATGTACCTGTTGATTATTACCACTCCTTCCTTTCAATCTCTGATGGAACCATTTGCTCAAGAATATTAGTAGATAGGATTAAGACTTTGATGTCTATTTTTAGATGTCAACATGATGGCATCTGGGAGTAATATAACCCCAAAATAGAGGGAACACCTGTGGTCTATTTCTGCTTAATTTAATGTAGGAAGAACTACTTTATTGTGGAACTTTGAGGAATGAATTCACACCTTTAATTCAGATCTTTAATCTAGATGTAATCTGAACCGTTCCTTCTGCTGGAAGCCTATATAAGTACATGGAAAAAGGAAGCTTTTACTCTTTCCCTGCTTGCTCTCTCCTTGTTAGCACATCCATTCCTTCACTGATATTAGAGCCTACTTCTTTAAGATTACAGCATAATATTGCAGACAGCTGAGACACCCAGTCTAAGGACTAACTACTAGATTCTTGGACTTCCAATTCATTTCCAGCCATTGTTGGATTAGCTAGAGCACAGGCTGTAAGTCATTCTAAATAATTCCCTTTTAATATAAAGATTCATTTTTACAACTTCTGTCACTCTAGATAATACAGCAGGCACGTAGAGAGGACATTGTAGAAGAGTTTGGGTCTCATAACAGTCTCAGCTCACTTACAATTTTTCAATGTCCATCTTCCCTTAACCTTAGCCTTCCTCAGGTGCTTGCTCACTTCAGAGAATTCAACCCTCCTCCTCCACATCATCCTGATCTAATTCCTTGGCATGCTTTATTTCTCATATTATTGAGTATGGTTGTTAAGGAGAGGAAGGTCCATTCTTGGGTAGTGCTTATAAAGTGAGTGTTCAACTCTCCATGGGTAAAGTAGTGAAAAGATTCTAAGGAAGCAGAGAAAAACTCCCAGCTTTAGAAAGAGGAGGTACTGAATGGCTTCACCTGTATCACAGGAGAGAGTCCTGGAAAAGAAATCTCAGCTTCTGGTCAGTTCAAGGAGAATTTATTAGCCAGGAGGCAAAGGTTGTTCCTTGTGACATCAGGAGTTCCTTCTTTGGGAATTCTATTGTATCCTGGAGAGCAGAGGTCTTGGAATCCCCTGTGATGTCAATAGTGTTGTAGCAACACCAAGTGCCTTTAGGATGTTCTTTCAATGCCTATACAGTTTGCCTATAGACATGTTGTCAAGACTTAGGCATCTACTTGGGAGAGAGAATGGATTTTTTGGAGATACCAGAGAAAGGCAGAAGGAAGCTGACCCTAGGTCTCACTGGAAAGAATGGAGAAATCAATGGTCCTGAGGAAGATGCAGTGAGTTCAGGAAAGGGTCTGGGGAGCTTTTTGGATGTGATGGGCTTGAGCCTTCTGGGTTCAGTCAGGAACTGGGAGCTTCTGAGAAGCAATAGACCTATCCTGCATCTCTGGGTTCCTAAAAAGCAGATCCAGATCAAGGGTTCATGATGGTTAATATGACATAGTCAGGAATTGACAAGACTGTAGCCTTTGTGCTGGGGACCCTCTGCTCTCACTCTGAGTGGGGAAGGAGGCACAGAGGAATGTTTAGATTTCAGTACCATCATTGCACTTCACTCCCACTGGAGTTCTTTGGTTGTGTGGCAGCAATAACAAGGACAGGAGAGTGCCCTGGCAAAGCCTGAGCTTTTCTTACTTTACATTGTAGACACTACCAGGGCTGAGGTACCAAGTGCTGCTGTCTTTCACTGACCCCCTAAGATTACTGACTTCCCAGCTGTGGGTGGCACCCAGTTCTCCAGTTCAGCCTGAGAACTGTTAGATTCAGTGGATTTGGAAAGACACTGTCCCCTTCTTACAGGATCTAGGTGTCCTGGGCTGCCAGTGAAGATGGCTTTGTGAATCTGTTGACTATGTTCTACCACTCATGGCTTCTCCATTAACATGAGACTCTGAAGCATCATCCAAGTGATTTGGGCATCCCTATACTACTTGAGTGCTTGTGAGAGTAGCAATTATCTCCAGGATTATGTACAGGAAAGGACATGGCTGAGAGCTCTGAAGCTTGTACATCTTCTGTAGCTGTGAATAAGCCTTAGGAGGCTGTCCCCTAGGTCACCCTGTGCAGGGAGACAGGGGACGCCAGGTAACTTCTGAGACACCCATCTCCCTATAGAAAGATGCGAGAACTGACATCCACAGAGGGAGAAACTCAAGTCTAATCTTTCAGAACCAGCTAGGGCAAAGTCTCATCTGTCAGTCACTTCCTGATCACCCTTTAGTGTGTCAGGATTGACTGAGATGAGGTAGTGTGTAGGACAGGTGGTGTCCATTGATTTCTAGAATTGGTGATTACTGAGATACCTAACCTTGCCTAACATGTTTGTCAGTATGATATAACATCTGAATTGACATAGTTTACCCCACATCACTCATTTCTTCTGGGGTCCACCAAGTACACTTCTGAAGCCACAGTCTAGACTTCTGGTGAATTTTCAATCCAGGCTGAACATGGTGCTAGTTTTTCATTTTAGGACTGTCAGTAAATTGAAAAGTGTGAAGTGTGGCTCTGGGAATGGTCTATGATGAAGGACCCCTAATAATCTGTCCGCTTGTGCCCTTTGCCTGCCTCTCTCATGCTCAGGTAGATGTTGTAATTTAAGCTGGCTGTGTCCCCTTTCCTAAGGGCATGCACATTGTCACAGGAGTCTCCAGATCAAGGAATTTGGCTTTCATGTAGCTCTAGGTGAAGTACCACAGCAGTGACAAACTACATACTATCCCCATGACTATGACACATTTGATTTTCTGTAAATGCCATTGCATATCTGTGTGTGGCCTCTCAATAGCCATTCATCTTTCTTCAAACTTTAATGCAGGAATGGCCCACCATTCTTCATGGGAGTTTTTGCTCTTATGTCTGAGGGCTCCCCTGGGGAACCCTGGTTCTTGTATCTCCAGCCTGACATGTCACTAGTTAATCACACTTTTGGTAGCTATGATGGCTGCAATGAATTCTACTGAAGGTGAGGGGTAATTTTCATCAATTATGGAAGTTATCTTTGTACTGACATGAACCCCCCAATCTCCCACCACACTAACAGCCTTGTGCATCCTCCACAAGGTGCTTGTTGCTTTCAGGGGACTAAACTTTCCTCTCCACCATTCTTACTTAGTTGCCTAGAAACTATTTTTCTTGTGTTATTGACTAGAGGTTTCACGAGTTGGATGAGCCATTTCCTGGAATGTGTTTGGAAGTGAGTCTTCAACTTTCTGTACATGAAATAGTGAATATATTCTAATGAAGCAAAAAGAGATCCCTGGGTTTGTAATGAGGAGGTGATGAAGGTATTCCCTTACATTTTTCAGAAGGCTCCTGGGAAGGTCAGTATGGCTTCCAGTAAATTGCAGAAGATATACTTTGTAGGGAGGTGAGGGCTACTGCTTGTGAACCCAATAGTTCCTTCTTGGGGAGAGATATTGTATTCTGGAGAGCCCTTAGCATTCCCTTGATATCACCAGTGTTGTGGGAACACCAGGTGACTGTGGGGTGATCTTTCCCTGCCCATAGACATGTCAGCAAGACTGAGAAGGCTGCTTGGGAGAGAGAATGAAGAACATGGGAGACCAGAGAGAGGCAGAAGAAAGCTGGGCTTCAGTCTCAGTGTAAAACATTGAGAAATAAATGGTTGGGGAGGAAACAGTGAGTCCTAGGAGGGGGTGGCAGCTTTCTGGAGGAGGTGCAGTTGAGCAGGGCCTTCCAGTAGTGGGACTCAGTATCTGTGAATTTCTGGTAAGCAATGGACTTATCCTGCTTCTCTGGGTTCCCTAAGAGCAGACCCAGAGTCAACAATTTCTGATGGTTAGTTTCAGAGAGACATGAATATTCAAACCTTAAGTGGCTTTTCTGTGAGATCCTTAATCTCATTCTGAGTGGAAAGGAAGGCCAGCATGAGCAAAGTGGTAACTAATTAGGTGTCCTTCTCTGGGTAGGGTGTTGCTGCACTTCATCCTAGTGGATTCCCTCAGTTTCCATGGGAATCTGATGCCAATAAGAAGGGAGGGAAGCTCCTTTGATCATCCATCAAAGTCTCAGACTTTCAGATACTTTGGTCCTGGATACATGTGATGAGGACTTAGTACTGCTATGCTCTAGGGACAACAGGACTTACCTGCACCACATCAGATATGAGGTGACACTGTCCTCCAAATCTACATGGCTGGGCTATCTTATGTCTTCCAGGGCTGGGGGACTGCATTAGAGAGGGAAGCACATGCCTAGCCATGGTGGTTGAGGACAGATACATAAATCATGGGTACTAATTTGAGGATAATTGACCTATTGTGGTTCTCAGTGGGGCCCTAGCATTTCCTCTTCCTGGAGGTTCCTCTTGGGACTAGCATGGATTCTCCTGCCCCTATGCCATTCAAGTGTACAAGTTCACTTTGCTTTATCTTCCTGCAGGGACTACTGGGAAGTCACCAACTCAAACCTCCACCTCCACTGAGCAGGAGCAGCAGATGACAAAGTTGGAGAAACTCACCCTTCAGCTACAGAGTATAACATATGAGCAAATTGAACTGTATGGATTCCTGGCCAGTTATACAGACAAGGATTTGCAGAACAGATAGTCATTATGTGCACTTCTCTGCTGACAATCTTGATCCCACAGTGTGTAGCTAAGCTTTCCTGAGGAACAGGAGACTGAACCTCCAGGGTGTCCTGGTGCCTAAACTAATTTTCCTGAGTGCACAGAATTTGGAACCTGGGTAGGTGTGAGATGGAGACATAGGCTATTCTTATTCATCCAAATGAATAGCAGACCATGTGGCCTGAATCACAGTCTGAGGATAGGGACATTAGTGTGTGAGTTCTCAACATGCATTTCAAGAGGCCTTGGCAGGTGTTGGCTTGTGGGAGATGCTAGGTTCTGTGAGTTTGTGGTGAGTCTTTGTAGTTGACCAACAGATGATTATGTGCTGAAGGCTCCTGGCAGAGCTGGAGGGGCCTGGTCCCATTCATCCATCTCAGTTTGTGGCTAGAAGGTCTGATGTTTATCAGTGGTTCTCCCTTGTCCTCCTCCTTATACTTTGAGGCAATTCCACCTACCTGAATTTCATGGGCAACCTGACTGTATGTGGTGTTTTTGTTTGTGTAGGAAGTAATAGCCTGAAGCTTTTCTTGGCTCCTCCTTATACTCTGAGACAGTGCAAACTCTCTGTATTACATGTGCATTCTGAGTATATGTTGTGTGTGTGTGTGTGTGTGTTTGTGTGTGTGTGTGTGTGTGTGTGTGTGTTAATGTATGTGTTTTAGAGGGCACAAGGGTATGTGTGTGTACTCCTTGGAGTCTAGGTTCTGTGGCACAGCCTGAGGATTTGCCATTTTCATGTTTTCCATGGGATGCCAGTGATAACACCAGAGAGCTTTATCTTGGCCACTGTTCTCACTTTGGTGGAACTTTGGAATCCCTTGTGGAGTTTATAAAGCCTTCCTGAAGTTGAGACTCCTCCCTGGAAATACTCAATGTATGCTCTGGTCCTCTGTGTATAAGGAGGAGTACCTAGGCACGGGAATCCCTGTGGTAAAGACAGGAAAAATGTCACTATAGTTTTCCAGTGGCACCAGATATGTGGCACAGACTCCTGGGAATTTCTCAGGTAGATAATCTATAGCTCCAAGTTCACTGAGGGTGCTCATGCAGCCCTGGATAACTCTCTTGAACAACCTTCTTCTTCTGTCCTGAGGACATGATAGGAAGTTTAATAAGCACCAGGAGGTCCCAGTGTATAAGTGCCAGGCTGTGGCATCCATGGGGTTGAGGTGTCCAGAACATAGCCTGATTCCATATGATCCTTGTGGCCTGTGTTCATGGGGTCCTTTTCTCCAGGGGCCATGCCCTACTACAGGCTGAATTCTTTTGGGATGCTAAAAACGGAGCATAAGCAGGTGATGTCGGACTTGCAGAAATCGCCCATGGAGATCAGTGACGGTGTGAACAAGGTCAAACAGCTGATTGAGGAGAATGTCCTATAGGAATGTGCGGGATTTATCTTGGGAGGGTCTGATTCTACCATCTTTCTCTTTCACCCAAAGTGAGGGCTCTGGTTCTTGCCTGTGTGCCTCTTAACAAGCAGTCTGACATGTGGTCCTTGGCTTTGTGCCACTTGAACTCAGTTTTGCTAAGTGTGAAAAGACACTGAATCCCTCCAAGAGATATCCTGTCATCCTTGGGAGACCCTTAATAGAAAAATGGTTTGCACCATGAAGAGTGTCAGGTCTCCTAGGACCTCTGGGGGTCTAACCAGGGCTTCACAGAGCTGGTTTCCATGGTAGCCATAGACAGAACTGATTCTGGTTGGCGCTTTTTCTCTCCTTTTGAGAGTGTTTTCCCTCTACCTGCTGCTGCTTTCCCAATATCATGAACAGTTAAGAACAGGTGTGGACTGCACGCTGTTCTCAGAGGCACAGGATCCCTTTTGGCATCAGGGTTTTCAGAAGTAGTTTGAATCTTTCTGGAATTTGGTTACTCTCTGGATTTGGCCTGCATCTAAGTGATGCTGGCTTGGCTACTGAGAGCTCCATTTGTGGGCTCTCCATGCATCTGGGACTTTTCAGCACTGGTGGTACTTGGACGTAGATAGGGCAAATGGGGGCTGGCTGGGACACACCATGTTTTTGTGGATTTTCAGTTAAATCCATGGCCAGATCCTCCAAGATTGGACTCATTGGAAGGAGAATGTGCATGTGTTGAGACTCAAGAACAGACTGCTGTGGAAGGAGCAGACTGAACTGCAAGAGTCCTGTGAGGATCTGAAGAGGCTCCTGATGGAGGCTCATGAGATGATCTGTGACCCTCAGCAGGTAGGCTGAGACAGTGGGGGCAGGCTGCCCACCTGTTCAACCATAAACATAGAGACACCCATATAACCATCGACCCATCCATCCAGACTCCCACCTACATACCATCAAATTGTTGATTTCTGTGATCATTCCCGAGTCTTTCTGGAGAGGTAGCCTCTTGCAAGAAACTGGATAATTGTCAAGCCAAACTTCCTGCTCTCCTAGAAGCTGCAGTACATTCAGAGAGCTGGGTCAGCCACATATCACACACCTACATGTCATTATGATCAGAGGGATGCTATGCAGGGAGGTACTTTGGGAACAACACAAAGCTTTCATTGATGATGTCAGTGGCCTGTGACTCATTTGCTTTGCAGGGGTCTTGTGAAATCACAGGTAGGAAGCAGCCTTCAAGGCCTAGAGTCCAGCTCCAGTGCCAAGTGAGTGGTTCTCATTGTCAACATTTTGGGTGGCATGTGGTCTTCTCCTTTTTTCCTGCATCCCAGTGTGCTCTCTTCCTCTTTCAAGCTCTTGGTTCATAGTGACAGAAACCTGAATACCACCTTTTCAGTCCTTTTTCTGTGTGTGGTGCTGGACAGTTCTCCCATCCTGGAGCTTCCAGTCTGGAGCTGACTGGATGCCCATAGATGTGGGAGGACTTTGACAAGCTGATTGTTAGGATGACTGATTTGACACTATATGAGTACATTTTCTGCTATCACCTCAACAGAGTCTGAATAACTTGTGTGCTCTCCTAGGAATTTTTAGTCCCCAAGAGATGGATAGCCATATAGTGGGTGTCAGTTGAAACACCTGATGTGCATATTTTATTCAACTGTTCATACAGCATGATATCTTCTTTATTCTTTTCTGCTCACTCTGATTTCTGTGGTCTGTTGTGATCTATGCAGGCATGTGTAAATATGTACTTTGGTGTGTGTGTTCTGAGGCTGCATAATGAAATCCGTGTTGTCATCTGTTGCTCACTCCCTTATTCCCTTGAGCCCAGGTCTTTCACTGAACCTGAAATTTTCTCTTTGGGCTAATCTAGCTGGCCAGCACTCTTTGGATCTCCTGTCCTCCAAGGTAGACCTTCTGTCTTGTTTTGTCTAATCCAATGTTACACATTTAAATTGCTCAGAAAGAGGAAGGACACATTTGTTTTCTCTTTCGTCTGTTTACTTTAATGTTTTGATGCTAATGTGTTCTCTAATAAATAACAAAAATCAAACAATACAGCTATTTTAAAAATAAACAGTAGGCTTCATTCCTTTCACTGCACAGAGCTAACACCACAGGAAATGTCTGGTTTGTCTCTGGCTTCTCAACACGGAATCCCACAGTGCATCTCCTTGCTGACATTGTGTTGCTGACTATATCATGTGCATGTCTGTGTCTCAGAACAGATTCTCTCTTATAGTTGTGCAGAGTGCTGTGTTCCTGAAAAGCACTGCAGGTGATGTCACTGGCCTCCTTCTGACTGACACTGGGCTGAATTCATATCATATGCACTGTCATCTGTTGAAAATTTCCTGGGTATTGACCGTGGGTCACTTTATTTTTCTTGGGCTATCAAGGTCATCTGTGGAGAAGCCAGGATAAGTTTATTGAAAAGACTATGACGGGTCAACTTGGAACCTGTGGTGTCAGTGAGTTTTGTGATGGATAAAATTCATTCAAGGAAAAGTAAGTGCAGGCCGAGGTAGCAGTGCATTGCTGGGTGTAAGAGCCTTGTAGACAGCACAGAGGACACACTACCTCACCCTACATCAGAACAGGTGCAGCAGTCTTCTCATTGACCATTCTAGGTTCCTCAAGTATTTGAGTGGTGTGTGTGTGTGTGTGTGTGTGTGTGTGTGTGTTTTGCTTTTCTGTGCATCTCTGTATGTATGTGTGTGTGAACTTCTCCTCTGTGTGTGTGTTTGTGTGAATACTGTCTATTGCTTACACGGTAGTGTTCCTTTGTGTGTGTATATGACCATGTGTGGAAGACTGTATATGTGTGTCCACGTTTCCTGTATGTATAGGGATAAGTATTTGTGTGTGTTTGTGAGTACATGTGCTTATAGGTCCAGGTGTGTGTTTTTACTGTGGATTTTAAACTCTCTTATTTGTTTTTATATCTACATATTTATATATTCACTTACTCATCTTTAATGATGATGGAACCAACTTTGTTGAAAAAGTACTGTGCCCCCTCTCTTGGCATCCATCAAATAATATATGCTGCTGCCCATCTTTCCGCATGTCCTCCTAGCTCACTAGAACAAAGGGACAAAAACTACTGTACCTCAATGGTTTTCAGGTATTTGTAGAGACAAAAATATTTATCTGCCCAGAAATCCTTGGAGCAAACCAAAGGAATGTGGTACATGAAGTTTAGGAGGAGGCCACTGTGGCAAATCAAGGTGTCTGAGAGATAGGATACCTGGCTGAGGGTTTGTGTCCTTGTCTGTTCTGAGTGAATGGTGACTGCACACTCAATGGTCAGGTGGCTTGCTGTGTCTTCTCTATGTCCTGTTTTGTCCTCATCCACATTGCCTGCTACCACTTGCTTTCTCCCTTTGTCTAACCTTGGCTCAGTTAACCTTGGCCTTGGAGCTTGGCCTGCATGTTAGTCCTTGAGAGATTCTGACTTGCAGTGTGCTTCCAGCTGCATCTCAGTCCAGCAGAAGTTCCCTAGGCATGCTGTGGTGTGAGAATGGGGCTGTCTCAGTGCTCCCCACTTTGGCTCCTTAGGGTCTAAATTACTCCTCATGTGCTATGTCTGTAACATTCAGTATCTGCTTTTCTTCAAAGTTGTTTACTCTGAGTTAAAATCAGCATCATGGAGGGTTTGCAGAAATGAGGACGCTCAGACATTGCTGGTAATGTAAAATGGTATAGCACAGTGAGAAGCTACACACAAGTCTTCAGAAACTTGAATTGCAATCCCCAGGTGACCCAGTGATTCCAGAACATGAAGTAGGTGTCCAGATAGTCCCAACATAGCTAGGGGACATCAAGGTTTTATCAGCACTCCTTGGAGCAGCCTCCTGATGCCCATCATTCACTGAGTGGAATAGTGCACTGTGGTTGAGCTCTTTCATGGAATATTGTTCAGCATAAAGTAATACATAAAACCATTTGGTACTGACTTAGTCAGCCATTTGTTACTCAAATGATTCCCTGGCACAAACACCTCACAGGAAGGAACTGTTTCTTTTGGATCCTGGTTATGGAGATTTTCTAGTTTCCTGAGCTCTTTGCTTTGGGTCCAAAGTGAGGCAACCTGTGGTAAAGGGAGCCCCTTTTGAAGGAAGTTGCTCACTTTGCGGGCAACTGAGAAACAGTGAACAAGACCAGTGGGTTAGTCCATGACCATCCAGTAGTCCTTTTCTGGGGAACATTCCTATACTGCACAGCCTGGGGAACTTCTTAAGCAGACTTTGTTAATGGTCCAGGACCCCAGAGGGCCACCTGTCTGTGCATTAGATCGAAGGATAGACACTTCAGTGACTAAACTGCCTATCTCTCATGCCTTCTGTGTTCTTCTCTCATCCAACAGGTTTACCTTCTTTTCATTAGTATCCCTGGTGGTTGCTCCTTATGTTAGTATTAACTGTGAAGCTAAACATGTTAGTGCATTACAGTGTGCTTGTATGTGTGCACACATGTACTTGTGTGTGTTCATGATTTTGTGTGTGCATGTGAGTGAGCAAGCCTCCACTGAGAACACAGTCTTCTAATGAACAGGAGCAAGAGAATCTGGATAAAAGACTGAAGGACCTGCTGAAGCAGAAGGAGCTGGTCACCCAACAAGGGGACTTGGCAGAAAAGCTGCAACATCACTTCAATGTCTTTGAAATGATGTGGGAGCCCAGGCTGGGAAGAATGGTTAGAACCATGTACATCACCTGTCCCTGGATCTCTGTCCTTTTAGGATCCCCACCACCTGAATAGTTCTCAGCCACAGCCAGAGAAAAACCACCTCAGGATATTGTACTGGCCCGGTCATCAAGAACTTCTCCAGGAAACACTATGTTTGATCCTTAGTGTTTCTGGGTAGTGTCTACCCCTTATTCCCATCTGAGCTCTCTGGAATCTTCTCACTTTCCCCTGTGTCTCACCACGAATCTCCTGTGGCTGTCCTCAGCCTTGCAGGAGGAGAGTTAGTTGAGCAGGACAGTGTGTGCTCCTGCCACTTCATTTTCCTTCTAGAACATCACCTTTAGAGTGAAGCTCATACTTTTGCACAGATCTGCATGCAGCACAGTCCTGCAGATTACAGGTTCTCTGCAGTGTGAATCTGTTTCTTGTGAAAAGATTCTTCTGTTATAGGAAGTTTAGGAGTTGAACTTTAGCAGGTTTGTATACTGAAGGAATAATCAGATCCTTCACTGCTTTTACTTTTTAGGATCCCCTAGAGGGTCTACATTCAGTTTCCCATGTTTCTCACATTCACCTGGTATCTAATCAAGGCCATGCCTATCTGTCCTGAACTGTTTCTCAGACATTGCTACACTGTTATTATTTTCTCTAAAAAAATGTATCTTGACAACTGGAGAAATGTGCTGTATTTTCTTGCCCAGCACAGTGTATTTCTTAGCTCAAAAGTTGAGAAAAAAATCAAGGCCCAGGTGGACTCTGACCCTTCTCCCTTGGGGAATTCAGGGAATGACCTCAGCTGAAAGGTCATGCTGGATTGTCCAGCTGACTAGAGCTGGTTCAGGCTCAATAACTGACATCATAGGTTCCCACGAGGCCTGTT
The DNA here is from genome assembly GCF_949786415.1 of Peromyscus eremicus. Taxonomy (NCBI): domain Eukaryota; kingdom Metazoa; phylum Chordata; class Mammalia; order Rodentia; family Cricetidae; genus Peromyscus; species Peromyscus eremicus. The sequence continues at coordinate 745,005 of NW_026734312.1, forward strand.
CCCTAACTGGGTTTCTCCTCTAGGTCAGAAAATCTCCAGTCTGAGTTGGAACAGGCCACAGCCCAGGGTGAGAGCCTCCTGCAGACAGAGCTGCTGCAGCAGGAGCACTAAGTCTCACAGGCAAGTGAGCCACCCTTGCATCCCATGCCCAGAAAACATGGCATTGGTGGGAGACTGGGGGCTCTTGTTCTTGGCTTCCAGTGTGAATAGGCCTTGATTTTTTTCTGGCCTGTGGCCCAGCCAGGCTGCTTCTGGGTCTGATTGCCTTTCCTTCTCATGTAGCAGATCTTGGGAGAACTGAGGAGGCCAAAGAAACCACAGATGCCTTGAACCTATGACATTCTATACTCTCAGATCAAGGCCTCCTCCTCATGAGACCTTTATAGCGGTGAACTCAGCAGTGAGGAAAATACCAGCTGTCTTCCAGGTGATCCAGCCCCCATTAGATCTGTGGGTCTGTTGACTTAGTGCTCCTGAAGAAAATAAAGCATCAAAAATGAGCTTGAGACACAGAAAACCTGAGCCAAGAATTACTGAGAACCCTGACATTTAACAGCAAGTGGCCCCTGTGAGGGGTACTACAACATGGAGGGTAGAGATGTTGGTGAGCAAGATTATTTCTGTCAGTTTAATGTTGATGGCTTTGGCAAGCTGAGAATTGTTGAGACCAAGGTTGGATAAAGCACAGAGACAAATAGCCAAACGAATGGAAACACATGAAATATGAACCAATGGCTGAGGGGTCACCAAGTGGATCAGGCCCTCTGAGTGGGTGAGACAGTTGATTGGCCTGATCTGTTTGGGAGGCATCCAGACAGTGGGACCGGTTCCTGTGCTCATTGCATGAGTCGGCTGTTTGAAACCTGGGGCCTATGCAGGGTCCCTTGGCTCGGCCTGGGAGGAGGGGACTGGACCTACCTGGACTGAGTCTACCAGGTTGATCTCAGTCTGCAGGGAAGGCTTTGCCCTGGAGGAGATGGGAATGGGGGGCAGGCTGGTGGGAAGATGAGGGGGCAGGAAGGGGGAGAACAAGGGAATCTGTGGCTGATATGTAGAACTGAATTGTATTGCAAAATAAAAATTTAAAAAAAAAAGAGCACCGACTGCTCATCCAGAGGTCCTGAGTTCAATTCCCAGCAACCACATGGTGGCTCACAACCACTTGTAATGAGATCTGGTGCCCTCTTCTGGCTTGCAGTGACACATGCAGGCAGAATACTGTATACATAATAAATTAATAAATCTAAAAAAAAAACCCCAAAAAAAAGAAGGGAGGGAAACTCCCCTGGCCATCTACCACAACCTCAGACATTCAGATGCTTTGGTCCTGGAGGGAAACTCCCCTGGCCATCTACCACAACCTCAGACATTCAGATGCTTTGGTCCTGGGGAAGTATGATTAGGACTTGGTGCTGCTAAGTTCTAGGCACAACAGGACTTACTACATCACATCAGATATGAACTGACACTGTCCTCCAAGTCTACTTGGCTAGGCTAGCTTATGCCTTCCAGAGTCAGGGGACTGCATTAGGGAGGGAGACACATGCCTAGCCATGGTGCTTGATACTGTAGCGGGGACATTTCGAGTAGCTGTTGGCTGCCAGCAGCTTTGACCATTCTTCAAGTGTTTTGGTGGAAAAGTTCCCATCAGAGGCCCTGCCCTTTACTACAGAGGCTAGGTCCCAATACAAGCCTGAGTCAGTCATCTGCCTGCCAGAGATTATATTCTAAAGAAATGGAGGAGTCAAATGTGCTTGATTTGGGAGAAGGCTGCATCCCATTTTTAGAATTATACATGTTGCAAGTTTCTGAAGCAGCACCAGGCACATTGTGCAATGCCAGTATTCTTGGTGACACACACTACAGTGCTCATCATGGTGGTGTCAACTCTGGAGTAGGATTTGTATTCTGGTGCTGTTGCCTGAAATCCCACTTGTATGACCCTAGAGAAATTTCAAATCTAAAGGAACCATTTTTGCTTTGAAAGCAATAGGAGGCATCTAGCTGTTGATGACAATGAAGACCACACAGTAGTCATCACAGTCCTTCCTGTTTTAGGAAGGAGTTTTTTCCCATCACAGGATGTATGGAGTAAGCAATACATGGTCTGGAAGAGTTCAAGTCAAAATTCACATGGTCTTAGACACCCTCCTCTTTATGACAGATCCAATGTGCTGTTGTTTTAGGCCTTTCTTCTTTTTCTTTAAAGAGCACCCATTTGCTACCTATGGACACTGTTTTTTAAAACCAGAGTTGCTATCAAACAAAACATTATTATTTGAATTTCAAATCTTCAATTATAGAGAAAGACCAGATTCTGAAAGTACTGGGTTTCTTGCTGCTCCCCTCTTACTCAAGAAACCACAGACTGGAATTTCATCCTATTTTAGCCATGCATGGCCATAACACAGCCACTGAGAGTCATCATGACCATGAGATCTACAGCTGATTCCCATGTACCGGGTGATTATTGCCACTCCTTCCTTTACATCTCTGATGGAGCCATTTGCTCAAGAATGTTAGTAGATAGGATTAAGACTTTGATGTCTATTTTTAGATGTCAACATGATGGCATCTGGGAAGAATATAACCCGAAAATAGAGGAAATACCTGTGTTCTATTTCTGCTTAATTTGAACTACTTTATTGTGGAACTTTGAGGAATGAAGTCACACCTTTAATTCAGATCTTTAATCCAGATGTAATCTGAACCATTAATTCTGCTGGAAACCTATATAAGTACATGGAAAAAGGAAGCTTTTACTCTTTCCCTGCTTGCTCTCTCCTTGATAGCACATCCATGACTTCACTGACATTAGAGCCTACTTCTGTAAGATTACATCATAATATTGCAGACAGCTGAGACACTTAGTCTAAGAACTGAGTAACTACTAGATTTTTGGACTTCCCGTTCATTTCCAGCCATTGTTGGATTAGCTAGAGCACAGGCTGTAAGTCATTCTAACAAATCCCCTTTTAATATAGAGAATCATTTTTATAACTTCTGTTACTCTAGAGGCCTGATAATACACCAGGCACAAAGAGAGGACATTCTAGAAGAGTTTGGGTCTCTTAACAGTCTCAGCTTACTTACAAATTCTCCATGGCTGTCTTCTCTTAACCTTAGCATTCCTCAGGTGCTTGCTCACTTCAGAGAACTCAACCCTGCTCCTCCACATCATCATGATCTAATTCCTTTGAATACTTTATTTCTCATATTATTGAGTATGGTTGTTAAGGAGAGGAAGGTCCATTCTTGGGCAGTGCTTATCAAGGGAGTGTTCAACTCTCCATGGGTAAAGTAGTGAAAAGATTCTAAGGAAGCAGAGAAAAATTCCCAGCTTTAGAAGGAGCAGGTACTGAATGGCTTCACCTGTATCACAGGAGAGAGTCCTGGAAAAGAAATCTCAGCTTCTGGTCAGTTCAAGGAGAATTTATTAGCCAGGAGGCAAAGGCTGTTCCTTGTGACATCAGGAGTACCTTCTTTGGGAATTCTATTGTATCCTGGAGAGCAGAGCTCTTGGAATCCCCTGTGATGTCAATAGTGTTGTAGCAACACCAAGTGCCTTTAGGATGTTCGTTCAATGCCTATACGGTTTGCCTATAGACATGTTGTCAAGACTTAGGCATCTACTTGAGAGAGAGAATGGACTTTGTGGAGATCCCAGAGAAAGGCAGAAGTAAGCTGACCCTAGTTCTCACTGGAAAGAATGGAGAAATCAGTGGTCCTGGGGAAGATGCAGTGAGTTCAGGAAAGGGTCTGGGGAGCTTTCTGGATGTGATGGGCTTGAGCCTTCCAGGGTCAATCAGGAACTGGCAGCTTCTGAGAAGCAATAGGCCTATCCAGCTTCTCTGGATTCCTAATGAGCAGACCCAGATCAAGAGTTCATGATGGTTAATATGACATAGTCAGGAACTGACAACACTGTAGCCTTTGTGCTGGGGACCCTCTGTCTCACTCTGAGTGGGGAAGGAGACACAGAGAAAATTTTAGATTTCAGTACCATCATTGCACTTCACCCCCACTGCAGTCCTTAGGGTGTGTGCCCGCAATAACAGGGACAGGAGAGTACCCTGAGAAAGCCTGAGCTTGTCTTACTTTACATCGTACACACTAGCAGAGCTGAGGCACCAAGTGCTGCTGTCTTTCAATGACCCCTTAAGATTATGACTTCCCAGCTGTGGGTGGCACACAGCTCTCCAGTTCAGCCTGAGAACTGTCAGATTCAGTAGACCTGGACTGAGACTGTTCCCTTCTTACTGGATCTAGGTGTCCTGGGCTGCCAGTGAAGATGCCCTTGTGAATCTGGTGATTATGTTCTGCCACTGCATGGCTTCTCCATTAACATGAGACTCTGAAGCATCATCCAAGTGATTTGGGCATCCCTATATTACTTAAGTGCTTGTGAGAGTACCAATTATCTCCAGGATTATGTACAGGAAAGGACATGGCTGAGGGCTCTGAAGCTTGTGCATCTTCTGTAGCTGTGAATAAGCCTTAGGAGGCTGTCCCCCTATGTCACCATGTGCAGGGAGACAGGGGAAGCCAGGTAACTTCTGAGACACCCATCTCCCTATAGAAAATGCGAGAACTGACATCCACAGAGGGAGAGACTCAAGTCTAGTCTTTCAGAACCAGCTAGGGCAAAGTCTCATCTGTCTGTCACTTCCTTGATCATCCTTTAGCATGTCTGGTTTAACTGAGATGAGGTAGTGTGTAGGGCAGGGGCTCTCCATTGGCTTCTAGAATTGGGAATTACTGAGATACCTAACCTTGTCTAACACGATTATCAGTATGATATGACATCTGAATGGACATAGTTTACTCCACATCACTCATTTGTTCTGGGTTTCACCAAGTATAATTCAAAAGCCACAGTCCAGACTTCTGGTGAATTTTCAATCCAGGCTGAACTAGTGCTTGCTCCTTATTTCAGGAACGTCAGTAAATTTACAAGTGTGAAGTCAGGCTCTGGGGAAGGTCTAGGGCAAAGGACCCCTATTATCTCTCATTTTGTGCCCTTTGCCTGCCCTCCTCATGCTCCGATGGATATTGTAATTTAATCTGGCTGTGTCACCTTTCCTAAGGGCATGTGCTTTGTCACAGTAGGCTCAAGTTCAAGGAATTTGGCTTTTGTGTAGTTCTAGGTGAAGAACCACAACAGTGACACACTACATACTCTCCTCATGATTATCACAAATTTTGATTTTCTGTAAATGCCTTGCAGTTCTCTGTGTGGCCTCTCAATAGCCATTCATCTTTCTTCAAACTTTAATGCAGGAATGGCCCATCATTCTTCATGGGAGTGTTTGCTCTTGTGTCTGAGAGCTCCCCTGGGGAACCCTGGTTCTTATATCTCCAGCCTGACATGTCACTAGTTAATCACACTTTTGGTATCTACAATGGCTGGAATGAATTCCGCTGAAGTTAGGGATAATTTTCGTCAACTACGGGACTTATCTTTGTTCTGATAAGACAAGACACCTCCAATCTCCCACCACACTAACAGCCTTGTGCATCCTCCACAAGGTGCTTGTTGCTTTCAGGGGACTAAACTTTCCTCTCCACCATCCTTACTTAATTACCTAGAAACCTTTTTTTCTTGTTTATTGACTAGAGGTTTCACCAGTTGGATGAGCCATTTCCTGGGATGTATTTGGAAGTGAGTTTTCAACTTCCTGTATATGAAATAGTGAATAAATTCTAATGAAGCAAAGAGAGATCCCTGGGTTTGTAATGAGGAGGTGATGAAGATCTTCCCTTGTGTTTTTGGGAAGGCTCCTGGAAAGGGCAGTATGGCTTCCAGTGAATTGCAGAAGATGTAGTTTGTAGGTAGGTGAGGGCTACTGCTGGTGAACCCAATAATTCCTTCTCATGACTAGCTATTATACTCTGGGGAGTTCTTGGCATTCTCTTGATGTCACCAGTGTTGTGGGAACACCAGGTGACTGTGGGGTATTCTTTCACTGCCCGTAGACATGTCAGCAAGTCTGAGAAGGGTGCTTGGGAGAGAGAATGGAGAACATGGGGGTCCCTGAGAGAGGCAGAAGGAAGCTGGGCTTCAGTCTCAGTGTAAAACATGGAGAAACAAGTGGTTTTGGAGAGGGAACGGTGCTTCATGAAAAGAAGTTGGGAGCTTCATGGAGGAGGTAGAGCTTGATCTGGGCCTTCCAGTACTTGGGCTTAGCATCTGGGAACTTCTGGGAAGCAATGGGCTTATCCTGCTTCTCTGAGTGGCCTAAAAGTGGGGCCAGAGTCAACAATTTCTGATGGTTAGTTTGGGACAGCCAAGCCTGCAGTGGCTTTTCTGGATGATCCTTAATCTCATTTTGAGTGGAAACGAGGGAGAGCATGAGCAAAGTGGTAACTAATTAGGTGTCCTTCTCTGGGTAGGGTGTTGCTACACGTCATCCTAGTGGATTCCATCAGTTTTCATGGGAATCTAATGCCAATAAGAAGAAAGAGAAACTCTCTTAGCCATGCACCAAAGTCTCAGACATTCAGATACTTTGGTCCTGGATACATGTGATGAGGACTTAGTACTGCTAAGCTCTAGGGACAATAGGACTTGCCTGCACCACATCAGATATGAGGTGACACTGTCCTCCAAATCTACATGGCTGGGCTATCTTATACCTTCCAGGACTGGGGACTGCAATAGAGAGGGAGGCACATGCCTATCCATTGTGGTTGAGGACAAATACATGGCTCATGGGTACCAATTTGAGTATAGCTGCCCTACTCTTTGGGGTCCCTAGCATTTCCTCTTCCTGGGGCTTCCTCTTGGGACTAGCATGGATTCTCCTGGCCCTATGCCATTCAAGTGTACAGTCACTTTGCTTTATCTTCCTGCAGGGACCACTGGGAAGGCACCAACCCAAACCTCAACCTCCACTGAGCAGGAGCAGCAGATCACCTACAGAGTATAACATACGAGCAAATTGAACTGCATGGGATCCTGGCCAGTTATACAGACAAGGATTTGCAGAACAGGTAGTCATTATGTGCACTTCTCTGCTGACCATCTTGACCCCACAGTGTGTAGCTAAGCTTTCCTGAGGAACAGGAGGCTGAACCTCCAGGGTGTCCTGGTGCCTAAACTAATTTTCCTGAGTACACTGGTGAGGCAGAATTTGGAACCTGGTAGGTGTGAGATGGAGACACAGGACATTCAATTAATCCAAATGAAAAGCAGAGCCTGCAGCCTGAATTACAGTCTGGGGATAGGGACATTAGTGTGTGAGCTCTCAATATGCATTTCAAGAGGCCTTGGCAGGTGTTGGCTTGTGGGAGATGCTAGGTTCTGTGAGTTTGTGGTGAGTCTTTGTACTTGACCAGCAGATGATAGTGTGCTGAAGACTCCTGGCAGCAGCTGGAGGGGCCTGGTCCCATTCATCCATCTCAGTTTGTGGCTATAAGGATGATGCTTTTCACTGCTTCTCCCTTGTCCTCCTCCTTATACTCTGAGGCAGTTCCACATCTCAGCATTTCATGGCCATCCTGAATGTATGTGGTGCATTTGTATGTGGGGGAAGTAATAGCCTGAGGCTTTTCTCAGCTTCTTCTTATAATCTGAGACAGTGCAAACTCCCTGCATTTCATGTGCATTCTGAGTATATGTGGTGTGTGTGTGTGTATGTGTGCCTGTGCGTGTGCATGTGCGTGTGTGTGTGTGTGTGTGTGTGTGCATGTGTGTGTGTGTGTGTGTGTGTGTGTGTGTGTGTGTGTGTGTTTTAAAAGGCATGAGGGTGCGTGTGTACTGGAGGTCTAGGGTCTGTGGCAGGGCCTGAGGATTTGCCATTTTCACATTTTCCAGGGGATGCCAGTGATGACACGAGGGAGCTCCACTTTGAGAAGCTTGGCCACTGTTCTCACTTTTATGGAATATTAGAATCCCCTGTGGAGGGTTTTTTTTTTTTTTTTGGTTTTTCGAGACAGGATTTCTCTTTGTAGTTTTGGAGCCTGTCCTGGAACTCACTCTGTAGCCCAGGCTGGCCTGGAACTCACAGAGATCCTCATGCCTCTGTCTCCTGAGTGCTGGGATTAAAGGCGTGCGCCACCACCACTGGGCCCTGTGGAGTTTATAAAGCCTTCCTGAAGTTGAGACTCCTCCCTGGAAATACTCAATGTATCCTCTGATCCTCTGTGTATAAGGAGGAGTACCCAGGGATGGGAATCCCTGTGGTAAAGACAGGAAAAATGTCACCATAGGTTTTCTGTGGCACCAGATATGTGACACCAACTCCTGGGAACTTCTTAAGTAGATAATATATAGCTCCAAGTCCACTCAGGGTGCTCATGCATCTTGGATAACTCCCTTGGACAACCTTCTTCTTCTGGCCTGAATACATGATAGGAAGTTTAATAAGCACCAGGAGGTCCCAGTGTATACGTGTCAGGCTGTAGCTTCCATGGGGCGGAGGAGTCCAGAACATAGCCTGATTCCATATGATCCTTGTGGCCTGGGTTCATGGGGTCCTTTTCTCCAGGGGCCATGCCCTACCACAGGCTGAATTCTTTTGAGATTCTGAAAAAGGAGCATAAGCAGGTGATGTCGGACTTGCAGTAATTGCCCATGGAAATCAGTGATGGTGTGAACAAGGTCAAACAGTTGATTGAGGAGAATGTATCTTACAGGTATGTGCCGGATTTATCTTGGGAGAGACTGATTCTGCCATCTTTCTCTTTCACCCCAAGTGAGAGCTCTGGTTCTTGCCTGTCTGCCTGTTAGCAAGCAGCCTGACTTGTGGTTCTTGGCCTTGTGCCTCTTGCACTCAGTTTTGCTAGGTGTGAAAAGACACTGAGCCCCTCCAAGCAATGTCCTGCCATCCTCGGGAGACCCTTGATAGAAAAATGTTTTGTAGCATGAAGAGATTGTGAGGTATCCTAGTACCTTTGGGGCTCTGACCAGGGCTTCACAGACCTGGTTTCCATGGTAGCCATAGACAGAATTGATTCTGGTTGGGACTTCTTCCCTCCTTCCGAGAGTGTTTGCCCTCTACCTGCTGATGCTTTCCCAGTATCATGGACAGTTAAACACAGGTGTGGGCTCCACCCTGTTCTTAGGGGGACAGGACCCCTTTTGACATCAGGGTTTTCAGAAGTAGTTTGAATCTTTCTGGAATTTGGTTACTCTCTGGATTTGGCCTTCATCTAAGTGATGCTGGCTTGGCTACTGAGAGCTCCATTCTTGGGCTGTCTGGGAGTCTGGGACTTTTCAGCCCTGGTGGTACTTGGGCAAAGGAGGCTGGCTGGGGCTCACCATGTTTTGGCGCTTGTTCAGTTACCTCCACAGCCAGGTCCTTCGAGACTGAACTCAGCGGGAGGAAAATGTACATGTGTTGAGACTGAAGAACAGCCTGCTGTGGAAGGAGCAGATTGAACTGCAAGAGTACTGTGAGGAGATGAAGAGGCTCTTGAAGGAGGCCCATGAGATGATCAGTGACTCTTCTGCTGAGCAGCAGCAGGTAAGCTGTGGCAGCGGGGGCAGGTGCCCACCTTCCAACCATAAACATAGAGACACCCAAATAACCATCCTCCCATCCATCCAGACTCCCACCTACATACCATCTAATTGTTGATTTCTGTGATCACTCCTAAGTCGTTCTGGAGAGTTAGCCTCTTGCAAGAAACTGGATAATTGTCAAGCAAACCCTCTTGCTCTGCTAGAAGCTGCAGTACATTCAGAGAGAGCTGGGTCAGTCACAAATTACACACCTACATGTCATTATGATCAGAGGGCTGCTACGCAGGGAGGTACTTTGGGAACAACATAAAGCTTTCATTGATGATGTCAGTCGCCTGTGGCTCATTTGCTTTGCAAGGGTCATGTGAGATCACAGGGAAGAAGGAGCCTTCAAGGACTAGAGCCCAGTGCCAGTGCCAAGTGAGTGGTTCTCATTGTCAACGTTTTGGGTGGCATATGGTCTTCTCCTTTCTTCCTGAATCCCAATGTGTTCTCTTCCTCTTGACAAGTGCTGAATGGTCAGTTTCTCCACCTTGTTCATGTCCAGATCCTGTTCAGTGAATGGAGAGTAGAAATGATGCCTTCCCAGTCATTCATGGAGGTAGATTAAAAAACTGTATTTACATAATTGAATATCATAGGGCCAGGAGAGGTAATGTTAAGTTTAGGGTAAAAAGGCCAAGGAAAGAACTTGACCATGAAGGCTCTGAGACCAGGGCCAAAGAAAGAACATTTTGACCCTGACCTGGGCCAGGAATAAGAATCCTATCAATCTCTGAGCTTGTCCCCAAATCAGTTCACAAAAGTCTCATCAAATCCAGGCCAAACTGGAAAGCTCCACACACCCAAGAAACCCCTTGTATAGACTGCCTTCTGCTCAGTTCCCTGTGGCTTTTCACCAAAGCAGAGGAGCCACCTTCTTGGGGTTTCCATCTCAATAAGTATCTTGTGTGAGTTATGTTGTGTGGTGTGACTTTGTGGAATTTCTTGTCTCCTGATTTCCAGGATACCTTTCAGAGTAGAGCTGTAACACTTGCATTGGGAAACCTCCCCCTACCAGAGCAGAGCTGTTACATTTGCACTGGGGAAACCTTGCCTGCTGGGGCCGAGCTGTAACACTTCTGTTGGGGAAGCCATTCCCCATAAAGCTGTAATACTTACACTAAGTCCCAAGTGGAGGCCTTGAGAAGAAGAAGTGCTTGGAACCTTAGTAGCTCTGAAAGATCAGGGCAGCTATCTTCAAGCTGGGGCACATAAGCCACATCTGGGTCCCCCATCACAATGGCTAGATATGTGCCTCAACACCCACTGCAGTCCCATGGGCCCTGGAAGCCATGCTGGTTTGAAGTACAACCTCAGCTCATATCTGAGGTCGTGCAGGAAAGTCCTGGAGTCCATAGTGCTTAGCAGCACCAAGCCTTGACCATCTGTGTCTAGTACCAAGAGCAACTGAATGGCTGGAACCTTGGTGAATGCCCAAGGGAGTTAATATACCTGTTATTATAATTAGATATCCATGGAACATAAAGGAATCTGCTGAGGGTGAAGTTCAGTAACACTCTATCCTGACAGAGATTTCTCATCTATCATCCTGTGCCTCTTGATGCCCTGTTTCCACTCTGAATGAAATTAAGGAGCTCACCTAGCACAGTAGCTGCAGACTTGATAATTTCTAGATCTCTGCCAAACTAACCCCAGAAATCCTTCTCTGTGACTGCTATTTAGGAACCTAGAGAAGCAGCATAGCCCCATTGTTTCCCAAAGTATCCCAGGTGCTGAGCCCCATTACTGGAAGGCCCAGCTCAAGTCCTACCTCCTCCAGGAAGCTCCCCATCCCCTGCACAAAACTCACTGTACCTTCCCGGAACAGTTATTTCTTGATGTTTTACCCTGAGACAGTTGGCCAGCTTCCTTCTGCCTCTCTCTCTTCTCTAGACTGTCCATTCTCTCTCCCAAGTAGCTTTCTCAGTCTCACCAATGTGTCTTTGTGACTCCCAGAGGCACAGTAAAAACACCCCAAATGGCAGTTGGTGTTTCTTCAACAGTGGTGAAATCAAGAGGATGCTCAGGGCTCTCCAGGGTAGAATAGAATGTTCAGGGAAGGTACTGTTAGGGTCACTGCCAACAGCCTTCACCTACATGCCACTGAGCTCTTCCCTAAATAACCAATAGTTGCCCTTTCCAGGAGCATTCCCATGGGCACAGGGGATACCATTCTGCACCTCCTCCTCACAAAACCAGAGGTCTCTCTCTCTGCCTCATTAGAACCTTTTCATTACTTAACTATAGGGAGATCAAGACTCACTTTTCAAAAACAGCCCAGGGAATGGCTCTTCCCTTCCTAAGATCTCTAATCAATTAGATGAGAAATAAAAGTTTCTAGAAAATGAGGTTAGGAAGTGTACTTGTTTGAACCCAGAACAAATGAGTGACATGAGGTGTACTGTGTCCTTTTAGATGGTGTATTACACTGACAAGCCAAGATTAGCTCTCTCAGGAATACCCGATTCCAGAAGCCAAGGGACAGGACCTGCCCTACACACTGCTTCATCTCAGGCAACCCTGGCACACAGAAGCATACACATTCAGGAAGTGACTGGCAGAAGAGACTCTGCCCTAGCAGGATCTGAAAGCCCAGTGGAGTCTCACCCCACTCCGTGGCTATCAATTCACCCACCCCTTTATAGGTAGGGGGTGTCTCAGAGGTCAGCTGCTTCTTCTGCCTCCCTGCACAAAACAATCTCCTTGGGATGATTCACAGTTGCACAGAATGCAACTTGGCTTCAGAGTCTTCAGTCCTCTTTTGTCAGAGCCAGAGGAAAACTGGTACTATCCACAAGCACTTAGGGAATGCGGTGGGGGGTTTGCCCAAGTCACTTCCTGGATGCTGCAGACCTTCATATTGATGGAAATGTCATGCAGGACAAAACTTAGTCATCAGATTCACCAACACTTCCTCACCCTGTGCTGTCAGGAAAGGGACTGTCTCTGTCCTAATACACTGCCTCTAAAAGCTCTCAGGCTACACTGGAGATCTAGGTTGCCACCCATACAGCTGGGACCTCAGACACCTTAGTACTCACTGGCAGACAGCAATGCTTGGTGACTCTTGCCCTGCTAGTGGTTGTGATATAAAGTATGAGAACCTCAGGCTTTGCCAGGGCAGTTTCCCCTCCCTGTTTTTAGTGCAACAATCCCTAAAGGAATGGAGTGGGGATGAAGAGCAGTGATGGTACTAAAATAGTTCCCCTGATTCCTTCCTCACTCAGAGGGAAAGCAGAAGACCTCCAGCAGAGCAGTCTGTCAGCTCCTGGCTGTGCCAAACTAAACATCAGAAATCCTTGACTCTGGGTCTACTCTTTAGGAACCCAAAGAAGGATAGGCCTATTGCTTCCCAGAGGAGCTGCTGAGCTCTCTTCCTGGGAGGTCCATGTCAAGTCCAACTCCTCCAGGAAGCTCCCAACCCCCTGTCGAGGAATCACAGTGCCTTCCCCTGGAACATTGATTTCTTGCTGTTTTACACTGAGACCAAAGCACACCTTCCTTTGGTGTCTCTCTGATATCTCTGTGCTTTCCATTCTCTCTCTAGTAGCCTGCTCAGTCTTTTCAACATGTCTTCGGTTGAAACACATAGGACAAATGCCCCAAGGGTCTTTGGTATCTGCACAGCACTTGTAATATCAGAGATGATGCCAGAGCTCTCTAAGATACAAGAGACTGTCTGGGGAAGTAATTGCTAATGTCACACCTTACAGTCCTCACCTCCCTGCTAACTATCTCACACCAAACTGACCTGCAGCCAAGGTGCCCTTTCCAGGAGTCTCTCCATTATCATAGCAGAAGGATAAGAGAGAAAGTGTCACCAGCTAGACACAGATGGAGCACTGATTTCTACCAGATCCTGCCCCCTCAGTGAGCTGAAATGAGATGGAGGGCAGGAAGGCCGCAGGGGCTGCTGGGACTGCACTCACCTGTGCCCTCTGAGGACTCCTGAGGCCCGTGGTGCCTTTCAGGTAGAGAATGGGCATCAGGAAAGACTGTGTCTTCTCCAGCACAGCATCCAGGTACTAGAAGTGGTCCTAATGACCCCAGCTATAATCTTCTTTATTTTCCCGACCCCTGGCACCTCCACAGAAGTATCCTGTCAATGAAGAAGGAACTACTTCTGCAGTTTTATAAAGCAGCCAGAGGGAGGTTTACAAACTCTCTCTGATGCCCCTGAAAGTGGTGGCAGGTGGGAGCTTGCCATAGCACCAATAATTATGCTGGACTCAGTTCTGCAACCACTGGTGTGCAAGACAGAAGTTGCACTCCTCTTCCCTACAGATCCAAGCACAGAAATATGACTAGAATATTCTGCTAAAGGTCTAAGTCCCTATACTCTTGCTGTGAAGAGACACCATGACCAAGGCAACTCTGATAAAAGAAAGGATTTAATTGTGGGCTTGCTTACAGATTCAGAGATTTACTCCATTACCGTCATGGTGGCACCAATGCTACCGCAGCAGTAAATGAGAGCTACGTCCTGATCTGTCAAGAGAGAACTTGTCCACCCCTGGCTTCTGAAACCTCAAAGTCCAACCCCCAATGACACACTTCCTCGAAAAATGCCACACATCCTAATCCTTCTCAAATGATGCCACTCCCTGATGACTAAGCATTCAGATATGGGAGCCTATGGGGACCATTCTTATTTAAACCACCACAATATCCCTGTTCCCAATGCGAGATGGAGCTCATCCACAGCATAAGTCACTAGGCATCCCTGGATGGCTCAGATGTCCTATGCATAAAATAGAATGATAATCCTAAACACAAATCTTGTAGGAGAAAGATGCCATGAATTTTTTGGGAGCCACCTGGTACTTCCCCACTCCCTGCTCCCCTCTAACCTCAGTTCAGCTGCCATATAACACACTTCCTCTTACTTTGAGCATTCCAGAGGTCTGGGCACTTTCCTTTTTATTTCTGCAAGGAACCTGTCCTCCAGGCTGGTAATATGCTTACTATTGAAGGTGGTGCAATTGTTACAGCTCTGGAGGGAAAGGTATCCTGACTTGTAGGGTAGTCAGGCTATGCCTGCAAGTGTTATAGCTCTGGAGGGAAAGGTATGCTGACTCGTCAGGAAGTCAGGCCATACCTTCAAGTGTTACAGCTCTGGAGGGAAAGGTATCTTGACTTGTAGTAAGGCTATACTTACAGCTGGGAAGGAAGGAATCCTGTATAACTACAGCTGTGAGGAGAAAGTATACTGACTTGTTGGAAAGTCAAGGTATAATTGAAGCTGGGATGCAGTGGGAGATGGTCTTCTGATCGGATGTAGCAACGTTACTTCCTTCTGAGAGAGAGTCATTACAGATGAGCTCTGCTCTGCCCCTTCCCCCTCAAGAGAGCTTCCCAGCAGAGGTATCCTTTTCTTCTGCTGCTCTGCTCCCCTATATGGTGGTATTTTATTTGTACTGAAATGTGATTTTAATTGTATGTTAATAAATAAAGTTGCCTGGGGGTCAGAACTAAAAGCAAGCCATCACAGAAGCTGGGTGGTTATGGTGCATGACTTTAATCCCAGCACTTGGTAGGCAGAGCTAGGTAGATCTCTGTGTGTTCAAGGATACAGCCAGCATTGGAGACAACACACCTTTAATATCAATACCAAGCATAGAAGACCTCAAGGTCTGTACAGGCAGGCAGTGACTAGAAGGTCATGTGGTTGGGTTTACAACCAATGAGGAGGCAGAACAGAAACTCTATAAAAAAAGACAGACACAGGAAGTGGGTCTCTTTCAGAGAGGTAGGACCACCGCGACAGTGAAGGGTAAGGTGTTTAGCTCTTAGCTATATTGCTCTGACCTCTTGGCTTTTATCTCTGTATTGGCTCTGTGTTTCTTATTTAATAAGACGATTGGTTTCTTCTACACCGCTATGGAAATGTCCCAGCAGAGATATCCTTTTGTTTTCATCTCTGGCCCAAGGTGTTACTTCTGGTTTGCTCTGCCAAAGAAGAACCCGTCCCAGAAATGTAGCAATATGCTCGGGCTCTGACACAAAGTTGTTAATTCTGCCCACTACCAAGGGAGCTTCCCAGCAGAAGTATCTGCTTCTTCTTCTGCGCTGCTCTGCTCCCAAAGGAGCTTCCCAGCAATCAAAAGATCTTCACCTAAAAATCTTTTAAGAAAGAGATTTATTTTTGAAGGAGGAATCCAAGAGATTCCTCTGCAAGTTTGGAGAAGAACAGCTGATAAATGAACAGACATAGGTGCTTAGGGATGGAGTTTTTTTCAGGGAGAAGATATTTCTGCTCAGGGATTGGTTGATTTTCCTGCTCAGGGATTGGTTGCTTTAGTTGGTCAAGGACAGAGTTGGCTCTGGTTTCAGGGCCAAAGTGTGTTTCTTTAACTGACCCTTTTTAGACTTTTGGCTCTAATTTCAGGGCCAGGGTGTATTTCTTTGACTGGCTCTGGTTCCAGGGACAAAGTGTGTTTCTTTGGCTGTGGTTTCAGGGTCAGGGTGTGATTCCTTGGTTCTGGTTTCAGGACTAAAGTGATTATTTCACTGGCTTGGGTTTCAGGGCCAGGGTGTGTTTCTTTTACTGGCTCTGCTTTCAGGGCCAGGGTTGGTTTCTACAAGTGAGCTTCTCCAGAGGTCTCTACACAACAAGTCTTGGTCCTGGCACTCCTCTCTACTGATCAGAAAGAAAAACAAGCTCATAATGTTTGTGGGAAATTCTGACTGTTCCTGGTTATCCCTATGAGGAGAAGCAAAGGGTCTCAGAGCGGGCACACACACAGACATGAGTGATTCTGGAAGCTTTACAACTACAATCTAATACCAATTGCTTGGGAAAACAGTGCTGTCATCCCCTGTCATTTGATTTCTCTGATTTCAAGGATTGTGAACTGAACCTGCTGTCTATGCTTCCATTATTCATGCAGGCAGCTTCTCTCTCCCTGGAATGATGTCTACCTAAGACTGTCACAGCATTCAGAAGGTTGATAACTACTGCCAATGATGGTCTTGGTGACATGCAGATTCCTGAGCTTTGGCCTAGACACTTTGGCCAGGCCAATAATATAATAAGCCTTCTCTGCACACTGTTCACTTTATCAGTAAGACTCCAGAGAGCCAGGGCCACGTGAATCCCCTCTAGGAAGTATCCAAGATGCTTATGACTGCATGTACGCTTGGAGAACATCCCTGACTTACACCTAAGGCTTTCATGTCCAAAGGCCCAGCAATTGTCTCCAAGGCCTTGGCTCTGCTGGGTGGCTAGGGAGGGTTCTGCCTGCTGCAGGATCTCCAGGTTGGTCTATCAAATAAGAGGCTTCAGCTCCCCAACTGCTACATGTTCTGGGAGACAGAACCGGACAGCACACAGGGCCAAGTCAGGGATGTTTCCAAATATTGCTCTGTCAGCTCTCTCTCCACTGTGAAGACAGGCTGTTCTTCATTTTTATTTATATTATTGTCTTAGGGATTGCCTTAGGGAGGGTCTCTTGTAGCCCAAGGTTGCCTCAGACTCTTGATTGTTCTGTCAGTACTTCCCTGGTGCTGAGATCAGTGGCATGTCACCACACCACCATGCCTTTATTGGATGTTCCCTTCAGTGTTATCCTTTGTGCCTGCTGACGCTTATAACCTCCCATAAATGTCAGCTGAATGAAACTATTAAGGGAAGAAAAAGACAGATTGTTAACAGCTAACAATAGTATAAATAGAATGCAGTAAGTGCTAAATGGTAGTGGAATGTGACAGAGACAGCAGGGAAGGAAGGAGGAAGGACATTGTCTCCCCTCTACTGTCACAACATTGTCAATGTTTCCTCACTGAGGGTTGCTGTCCGTTTAGAAAACATCAGAGGTGTGTGTGTGTGTGTGTGTGTGTGCGCGCGCGCGCGCGCGCGCGCGCACTTATTGACATGCACAGATCCAAGTCTTCATCCTTGCTGTATGTGAAACAAACCTTCCAGAACATCCAAAGCCTTTAAGGTCCACTCCCTAGCATCATTCTGACAGCCTCATGTTCTTTCATCCAACATTTGTTTAGAAATCTGGACAGAAACATGGTTTTTCTTCATCATTTCCCCAGAAATGTCTGTGTCACTTGACAAGACTAGGTTGAGAGTTGCCTGGTATGGAATTCTGTTCTCAAAACTTTAATACATTTACTCATCTGTATATTTATATATGTGTTTGCACACATGTGCCAGAGCATTGTTGAGGTTCAATGGACAAGTTGCAGCCATTAGTTCTCTACTCTCACCATGTTCATCCCAGGGTCATACTCAGGAGTGCTAATTCTGTGAATTCCTTGGCTCTGGGTGGTGTATAGACTGCTCACAGCTAAGAGGAATGTGGATGACAACAGAAGGCAATGATAGTGACCTGGACCAAATTTGAATCATTCAGAACATGTCATCCTCATTAGAGGAGTCTGTCAGCGTCAGTGAGGCTCGGCAAGTCTTAGAGACGATCCTGACATTCAGCATAACATATGGGCTCTTGGAGAGAATAAGAGACAATAAATAATTGTTAGCCAGGCATCTATAGAGGATGTGTTGGGGCATTTGGGGAGTAATAAAGGTCTTAGCAAATCTACAAATTCAAGATGACCACATTCTCTTAATCTGTTTTTCTCATAATGATTTGATATTGGCCTTCTTTATTTCTATGGTTCCTTGTTGCCAAACTAAAATAAGAAAAAGTCCAAAATCACTCAAATGGAACACGTAGTAATATATTGATATGAGTGCATCAGATGGAGATATTCTAGCATAAATGAGAAAAGGGAAGACAGTTGTCTTAGTTTCAGTGGGTCAAGCCCTGGCACCCCCAACTACATGCAACTCAGAGAACAATTTCTGGCAGGTTTTTTATTCTTTCTATCAATAAGGTGGGTCCCAGGGATATAAATGCATGTCCCAGGCTTGTCTGCATTACCTTTACCTGCTTAGATATTTTCCAGTCCATCATCAAAGCCACAGATTTTAATAAGCTACATATCTCTGTATATGGTCTCTGTGTATATCTATCCTACTTTGGAAATATTTATCCTCAAAATGTATGTTTGTCACAGTTAACAAAGGGCAAGAATCAGAGATGGGCGAATTTTAAAGCTTCTACAATAACTAATAGTTTGATGTATTTCACTTCATAGGCTGTAACAGTGTGAATTTTCCATCCCTGTCATAAATAATGTACTAATTTTGAACCTAACATATTGCACGTGCTAGGGAAGTATTCTGTCTCCAAGTTGTATTCCTGGCTTGTAACTCCATTCATCTGCTAAGCTACTATAGGGCAGACATCAAGATGAGCTTTAACTGTCAATTTAGCCCTCATAAGAATGGCCATGTGAGTAGCTGACAGAATGCTTTGAAGACTAGGCATGTTTATCTGAGATAGAAGAAGAACCCCAGTCCACATTACACACTCTACACAGTTTAGTCTGAGAAAGGTTAATAGTAAACTGTTATCTCTCTCCACAAATTCAAGGAGAAAAAACAGTGTTAATCTATCTGTAGCATTTATCAAAAGAACCAAAGCTATGCTGAGGATTCACATGGAAGGCATGACTGAACATAGGCTCCTTCCCAATAATTGAAAGATGGACAGGGAGACACATGCCACAGTTCAGTGATTGGTAGTGTAGGATGAATGAAATCTCAGCTGGTTCCAGTGTGTCTACAGGTATTATGTCAGAGTCAGTGAAGAATGAGAAAGTGACCAATGAAAGGAAGGAACTGAAAAGAACCACCTGCTTCTCTGGCTTTAGAGATCTTAAAAGCTATGGTTTGAGAGAAATAGACTTGAATTTACAAGGATAATTGCTTCACATATTAACTCTCTGACTTTCATGAATCTCAGGTCAGATCCATTCCAGGAGAACTTCAGAAGAATAAAGCCCACATCTAAAAGAAACCTTTCCTCAATACACTGTGACTTCTGCTGTGGTGAAAGAGTAGCATCAACCATCCCTCTCCCTTTCAAGCCTTGCAGAGATACACTCTCCACCAGAGGCATGTGGCTTTTGCTGTAGATACCATCCACCCAGATAAATGTGAAGTTTCCACTTAACACTGCTTAGCTGGTGCATCACAGGTATATCTTACCCCATCTCCATCCCCAGGTGAGTCTTAAAAGTCTGCAATTCATCTGATGGGCCTACTCTGCATTGTCATCTAAATGAGAGGTGACATAACTGCTCCAATGCTGACTTAAGAGATGCTGAGTGATGATCCTGAACCCAGGACGACTCTGCTTGAATGCCTGGAATCCAAAGCAGTCTCCCATGCCTTCCTCATGGTTCTGTCCCTACAGTTCTCCAGAAAAATCCTCTTTGGTTAGGTGTAATCCAGTACAACTAATACACTAGAGGCTAGAACGACAAAAGTCAAGTGCAGGGACTAGAGAGATCACTCATCCTTTAAGAGGATGTGTAGCTCTCCCAGAGGACCCAGAAATCAGCTAACAATCTTCTGTGACTCCAGTTCCATGTGGAATCCATTGCCCTTTCTGGCTTCAGTGCAAATTGATTCCTTGTGGTGCATAGAAAACAGGCAAAATACCCATATTCATAAATACAAGTAAACAAATCTCAAAGATTTCCATGCAAAATGAATAGTCAAGGCAACAGCACATTAAAAAGACCACATCTCAATATGTCTTAGAAGGTTACTACCCCTGCATTGTCACTGTCACTGGTGCTGTATTTCAGGAAAAGAAAGGTAGATGTCTATAGATTTCCTGATTTCTTCTATACTCCTGTAACAAATGTTCTCACTTCCTGAGATGCATTAGAAAACATAGGTGTATTTCTAAAAAATCTGATATGAATGATCACGTCATGAACATGTGTGTATCTATTCTCCGTTTTTTGAAGTAGCTAGACATGTGAAGTTAGGTCTTTTATATGGATTTTTTTCCACCATGAAGTGGATATACATGAAGTAGGCCATGGAATTCACACCCAAGATACCATCTTGGTTTGTAACCCTGTCTAGCTGAGAACTCACAGTGTAGCCTAAGCTTCCTGGGACTTGCAGAGATCCACCTCTGTCTGTTGAGTTCTAATGTTACAGGAATGTGAAACCACACCTGACTACAAAGCTACTTTCAGAATGAAGAGAATGTACCACGTTAGCTGTCCCCTATGGGAGAACTTACCCTGTTGGAGCAGGGCAGGAGGGGTGGGGGGAATGTGGTAGGCAGGGGAGGGAGGAGCGATGAGAGTTGGATGTGTGGTTGGTAAGTAAATTCAATAAAAAGTTTAAAGGAAAGAATGAAGAGTTGGAAATTAGTTTTTATTTGTGAAATTACAGAAATTTGACAGAATAGGGCCTTAAAGGGGTGCTTAGTATATCCAGTGTAAAGCTTTAGCAAAATATAAAATCAAAGAGAGAACAAAGAACCAAAAAAGAAAAAAAACAGCAAAACAAAACAAAGAACAACAAAACCTAAATTCATGCAAACTCCAAAACAAACCAAACTATTTACATAAGAAGCTTTCTCTTCATGCAGATGTCCTACACTCTGTGGCTGGCTTTGGACACAAGTTGGAAGACAACCCTGAATTGAAATACCCTCCTCAAGACAAGTGTAGTCATGCCACTTTGGGGCTTCTAGGTTAAGTCCTTGCTAAAGTTGATCTTATGCCATGTTGGCCACTATATGATTCTGTCTGCCAACATGTGTCTGTGTGCCCATTCAAGAGCAAAAAATGACACAGAGAGCATCTGTTACCAAAAGACATAACAGCTCATGGTGACATCCTTCCTAAATCATCTCTCAGAACAATTCACTTCACCATCACATGTGCATGAAATTGAGTAGTTCCCGCACTGGACTGGAGCGTGTCTTTGTGTGGTCTGTCTGGATAGCAGCATGACATCAACACAGTCTCTGTTGACATATCTCCCTCCGCATATGAAGGGCTAATTACTCAGTCAGCTACCAAAAGTTTGTAGCAATAAACTTTCAGAGTAACTATGAGCGGAAACATATTCTCTCCATGTTGTTGTGGCCCTCACTGGGAACACTTGCTGGTAGATGTCAGCTTTCTCTGCATAACTCTTGGTGTTTATTTTTTGAATCTCAAGCATCTTCTTGATGGTTTCTTTATTCTATAACTAGGGAGTCAACAGTCACGTGGATCAGATTATTGATGGATGACCTTCAGGGCAGATGATATTTGCCTCACTGGTGATTTCACAACTAGTAGTACATGTCTTGTTCTGAGGAGGCCTTGATCATAGAGTGGAGAATGTCAGGGTTTCTAGTTGACTATGGATTCCTTCAGCCTCCTCAGTTCTCATAAAGGGTGCTGTGAGAGAAGAAAAGGCAATCAGATCTAAAAACAGCCTTGCTGGATCACTAGCTAGATAAATGCAGGGCCTATTCACACATAGGAAACCAGAATCAAGGAAGAACTCCACCCCCACAAATGCCTTATTGCTGGGGATGGGATGTCATGGTGGCTCACTTGCTTATGACACTTAGTGCTCCTGCTGCAGCAGCTCTGTCGGCAGGAGGCTCTCATCCTGAGCTGTGGAATGTTCCAGCTCATGTTGGAGATTTTCTGACCTAGAGGAGGAAGTTAGTAAGGGCAGAGTCCTGGTGGGAATCCAACACGTCACTTGTCATTCAGTGATATCACAAAAACTCAATTGTGCTGGACAGTCAACACTTATCTTTAGCAGCAGTCATTGTATGTACACCTAAGGAATAAGTGTCACAGAATAGTTGGGCCTTTAATTATTTTCTGCCCTTAACAAGTATCAGATGTTGATATGAGTACTGTATGTACTGTGCTCTAATGAGAAAGAACAGGATTTTTTCCTACAGTATAGAGACATCATCTAAATAAAAGGAGTAGCATATTAAAGTCATATATAATAGCACAGTGGAGATACACAGACTGTTCATGATGAGTTTTTCATCAACTACCTCATTTTTTTCTTGTTCAATTTCTGTTTATTTCTTTCTAGGCAGGGTTACAATATGCATCTCTGGCTGACTAGATACATATTCTAGGATGGCTACAAGAGGCCAGAGATTTCCTTCCTGTGCTCCCAAAGAGCTTGGATTAAAGACATGAACAATCACATACACCTGTCCTTAGTCCTGATTTTAACTGGTATTAATTTATTTTCCTCTCCATGTTGTACAATGCTGTCACAGGTTTGATAGAGAAAACCTTAAAATTCCAAGCTGTGTTCCTTCTTGTCTTTTTTTTGAGGGATTACATGAGTAAGAGTGGTAAAGATCATGATGGGGATATCTACAGAAACAACTGAACCAAGCTCAAAAGAACTCAGGAAATTTAGACTGACAGTTGTGACCTTCTGCATATGGGCGACAGTTGTGGAGCTGGTTGTGTCTGAGGGGCCCCTGGCAGTGTGATCAGGATCTCTTCCTGGTGTATGAACTGTCTTTCTGGATCTCATTACCTATGGTCGGACACATTGCTCTTGCTTGATAAAGTGGGGAGGGGCTTGGTCCTGCCTCAACAGAAAGTATCAGGCTTAACTGTCCTACCATGGGAGAACTTACCCTGTTGGAGGAGGGGGTGAAGGGTCAGGGAAGAAGGTGAGTGGGGTGTAGGAGGAGGGAAGAAAGGAGGATCTGTGGTTGGTATGTAAAATGAATAAAAAATAATTTTAAAAAGACCACCTCACTTTATATACATAGACTTAATACAACTTTGCACCCAGGTAATACACAAGATGGAGCCTGTCATGCTAGAGCAGTATTTCTTGAGCCATGTGTCTGAGAACATTGTCACTGCATGGTCTCTGGCAATAAACAAGAAGAGCTGTGTTATACTTAGGCCTACAGCTGGGAATCTACATCCTGGCACTCTAGAGGAGTCTGTTCCACAACACTCGGTGAAGGTTCAGAGACATCTACCTTGGTTCATCCTGCCAATGACTAAACGTACTATGTCCCCAGTACACTTTACATGGGAAATGCTCAAACAATGAGGACAGCCAGTGTGACATCAAATAGTGACAAGGGTGCAAATCTCATCCTACAGGTACTAATTCTGAATAAAAATGTAATTTCAGTCAGATATGGTGAGGCACACCTTTAAATCCCATCACTTGGGGGGCATAAGCAGTTGGAGCTCTGTGAGTTCAAGGAAAGCCTGCTGAGAACATTCCAGAGAGATCAGAAGGGAGAAATGGGACACAAGTGTACAGACCCAGGGAGTATCAAACATACTGTTTGCTGGACAGAAGTTCTTGTTGATGGGACCAGCATAATACTCTGAGTTCTGAGTTGCTCTACCCATGCTTGGAGCAGGGAGTCTTGCTGATATGCAAAAGCCCACAAAGGACATAGAGCCCAGGTAAAGGGGACCCAATTGGCTCCATACCCCAACTTCAGCCTGGGTTCCTACCTCATCTGGGAGACAGTCAAATGATGCTGCAGCTTTATTGCCAGGTGTTTTTGCTGTGTGACCAGCTCCCTCTGCTTCAGCAGGCTCTGGAGTCTCTCTTCCATTCTTTGCTGCTCCTGTTCAATACAAGTTTGTGTCCTTATTGGAGGGTTGAGTATAGTATAGTCAATACATTCTCACACACACAGAATCCCAAGAGCTTATTGGTCAGTCAGTCTCACAAAATTTCAAGCTCATGGGCACATGAGAAAGCATGCTTGAAGTTCCTAAGACAGAGACTGACAAAGAGAAACCCAGTGGTCTCCTCTAGCTGTCATCCACATGAAATATGCACTGCACTCCCACATGCCTCTATTACATACACACACACACATAAACACACCACGGAGAGACACAAAGAGACAGAGAAAGACGTGACAGGAAAACAACAAAGTGATAGAGGAGTAGTTGTCTTTAAAATAAGCACACCAGCCTTTAAGCAAACTCTCAAAACTCAGCTTTCCATTACTGGGAACTAAAATGGCCTAGGGGAACATACTCTTGAACTAGTGGAGGAGTACTCCACCTGTCCTAATCAGTCCACTGTCATGAGGAAGCACCAGCAGGTAATATGCAAGTACACTTGGGGAAGTAGGAGACTCAAAGGGTGATCCCATTGCAGTCAGCTCCTGTCTGACACCCCTCCGGAGAGGCTAATTGATCTTCTAACCAGTGGTTCTCAGTATGTGGGTTGTGAACCCTTTGGGATCTAAGGAGCCTTTCACAAGGGACACATATTAGATGTCCTATGTAGACATTTACATTAAAATTATTAACAGTGGCAAAATAAACTTAAGACAATGCTACAAAATAATTTTATGATTTGGGGTCATCAAAACAATGAAGCAATGTATTAAAGTATCACAGCATTAGGAAGGTTAATAACCACTGATCTGGAGGCTACTGAATGACAATATGGTGCTTCGAAGAGCTAATAGTCTCTTTAAACCTTAGCAAAACTGTGTAAAGGGGCATAAGTCCAAAGGCTGCTTGCTAATGCTGCTGGCTAAGAAGCAGAAAAACTAGAAGCACATCTACAGACCCTGTAGTTCAGAGACAAAGAAACTCAGAGTTGCCCATTGTACAAGAGTTGGGGTCCCTGCCAAGATAAGCACTTACCAAAGGAAGACTTTCTCTTTGGTCAGTTCAATGAGCTTCTGTGAGGCCTCCAAATTCTCATTCTCAAACTTCTGCAGGTGTGACATGACCTGCTGATGTTCCATCTTGAGCTTTTCCCAGAAAGGATTTGGCCTGTGGTAGGGCCTGGACCCAGAAACAAAGAATTCCATGAATACAGGCCTCAAGGATCACATGAATTCAGTGTGTGTTCTATATTACTGGAATTAATAAGATGCCACATAATGGCTCCTATGTACTGTGACCTCTGGCGGCTTATTACACTTGCTCTTCTGCCCCAGGCCAGCAGAGTCAGGGTGTTAAGAGGGATGCAGCTGGGACTGAATATGCTCCCTCAGGAGTCCTGCACAGCTTGTTATGGAGTTCCCACAAGTCTATCACAGGTCTGGGCCCACCAGAAACTGTGATGTTTCTGCTGTCTTCAAATAAGAGATACTCATTCCAGGGTGCTTATATTGACATGGCAGCTAAAATCACATCATGAGCACATTTCAGAGGATGGGACTCAATATTATGACAGCTTCATAAATTCCCCCAGGGCATTCCCAGTTGACACCAAGGTGAACACACTGCAAAGGGCTATGCTGCTCAAAATGGGGCTCCCAGTACACCATGTAGACAACACATAGATACTGAGACAAGCAACACTTCATGTGCAACCTTAGACCCTTGATTGCAGGGTGAAGAGGGACACATATGCACAAACACACAAACACATAGATACAGAAAGATGGAGGAGAGAGAGAGAGAGACAGAGACAGAGAGAGAGAGAGAGAGAGACGGAGAGAGAGAGAGAGAGAGGGAGAGGGAGAATGAGAGGGGGGAGAAAGAGAGAGAGAGAGAGAGAGAGAGAGAGAGAGAGAGAGAGAGAGAGAGAGAGAAACTGAAAGAGGGAAAGGTGATAAAATGCTCTCATTGAGATGACAAATTAATGCATGCAATTGTGTCATCTTAGAGAGGACCAAGAGCAGCAGACATCAGTACCAGGCCTTGCTGCCACATATTAAGATGTGGTACAAAAACTCTCTAGCCGCTACTAGAAGCATCCAGCACACAATGTCTTTCCAGCAAGTAAAAAAAAATTACAGCAGTCTCACACTAGCCACCACTTGACAGGATCTCTCCAAATGCATGCTTGGAATTCACACACTACTGCTTCAATTCCTGAGTGATTCAGGCCAAAGGCTCTGATTTTCCTTTGGAGGAAGCAGAACAGTCTAATGTCCCCATCTCACTCCTACCCATGTGTCAGGTTTGCTTCAGAGAAGCATTTAGAGAAACAGTGTTGGGCAAAGGGACACCCAACCTCCCAGAAGCCAATTTCTTAGACAAAATAAACTAAGGGTGAAATTGTGGAACCGAGACGGTCACCATAGATTTTGAAACAGTAAATACTTGTTGTCCAAGGATCCTTCGGCTACTAAGATGAGGCGATCTCTCAGATCATTCCATTGAGCGGTCATCTCCAGGAGCTGAGTGGTCAGACTCTCCACCTTCTGCTTCACTTGCTTCTTTGTGAGGCTGGTTAGAGTGGGTGGTGGCTCCTTGGAGGCCCCTGTGGGTAGATGAATGAACAAAAGTGAATATACATTGTGACAAGACATAGAGAATGAACAGGTCACCCTGAGACCTGAGAAGGTGTTTGAGAATGGATGTAAGCAAGCAATTCAGTGACACCCCAAAGAATTTTGTCCTGGACTGAGATGCCCCCGCTGGGCATCTTAGGTCTCCCATCTCTGTGACAGGAGATAGGTGTCTCAGCCAGCTGATTTCCTCTGCTCCTTTAGCACATATTTTAGGTAACTAAGGAGAGAGCTTCCTCAGGCTTATTAACAGCTCTGGACTCTGCATTCAACTTGGCTGCAGGGTTCACTAGTCTGTGGCTTTCAAATGCAAGTAAAATTGACACAGTCCACAAGCACTCAATTCATTAAAGATGCAAAAATATCCTAACAGGTCACACTAAGCACATGGCAAAAATGGAGAAGCCACACAGGGACTGAATATGGTCACCATCCTCACCAAGATGGCTCAGTGACAAAGGAGGGTGCATAGAGCTGGTGGGCTGTAAATAAATGAAGACACTGAGGTTGAAGTACATTGATTACCTGCTTTTTGCTGGGCACAGTTCACTTGAACTTCCTACCCTAATGCTGGCCTTTTTGTCCCCTCTCAACCCCTACCCTCCTGTAGGATTGAAAGACAAGAGCTCCCAGAACAACAGCTTTGGCCTTACTCGCTCCTGTTTTCTGGGACAGACAAATTACTCTTCTGAAATCCTTGAATTTCAGGAGCCATGACAAGCAGGGAAGTCCAGTTGGATCCCAGAGACTCCTACCTCCTGTGTTCCATTATTGGAAGATTCAGCTCAAGCCCAGGTCCTGCAGGGACATCCCAATTTCCTGCCCACAACTTACTGTACCATCTTCTGGACCATTTCTTTCTTGATCGTTCACATTGGAATGGCTGAAGGCCAGCTTGTGTCTGCCTCTCTCTGGTTTCTCTTCCCTCTCCTTTCTCTCCACCCAATAGAGACCTGAGTCTTCCCAACATGTTCATGGCTGAACTGTAAGGGCACTGAACCAACTGTCCAAAGGCAGTTGGTGTTGCTACAACACAGGTGACATCAGATAACATTCTAAAGTCTTCAGGATACAATAGAATGTCCAGGCATGACACACCCCTGATGTCATGGGGAACTGACATTGCCTCCCTGCTAACCAGATCTCCTCATAACTCTTCAGAAGTCAGGTTTCCCATTCTAGGAATCTCTCCTGGGACTCAAGAGAAATGCTTCAGTACCCTTTTGTTCCATAGCCAGAGATTTCTCTTTAATTTTTTTGGAAATGCATCAGTACTTCCATGTGGGAAAGAAAGTGAGTGTTCATCTCCTATTAAAGTATATATCCAGAAGGTAACAGTATTATAGACATTGATGTGAGGTATGATTCTCCACAAGTACCTGCATCTCCTTATAATCAAGAAATGATGGACTTAATGATAATGGAAAGGACACTTTTTAAACACCTTCCCGGTATGGAGCCTACAGAAATTACTGCCAGTAGAGAATATGCAGCTTATTTGATTTAAATTGATGACCAGGTCAGATTGCATTAGCATGTTACATGGGATCTATATATAATCACTACCCAGTACATCATCTTTTAATAGTTTCTGAAAATGCTCAATGGGTATGACCCAAAATTACATTTAAAAATCCTGTAGAGTTTGCTCTTAGTGATTTTACAGATTGTTCTTCAAAAAAACAAGGACCATATATTTTATGCACAAATTCTTCACACTCCTCAAAATGGTTAGTACCATCCCCTGACTGTACAGCTCAACAGTCAAAACTTACTATATTCCATTAGTTTTTATTAGACATTGCTCAGTAATAGGTTACTTTTAACTCACTTCATGTATATATTTGCACATGAAGGATAGAGTTATACTAAAAATGGAAACTGGCCAACACTGATAGAAAAGAATTGTTACAAAAGTATTTTAAATTTTAAAAAAATGTAATGAAGAGATGAAAATCTCTAAGCTCTATCTACTTTGTACTCTAACACATTTTATCTCTACATTTCTTTGCTTCCTAATCTCAAAAAATAATATCTTATGATATAATTTCTTTAACTTTGGATGTGTAAATTCCTGGGGAATGGTTAAAATTTGTAAAATGCATACCAAAAATTAGCTGAAAACTTGCAACAAAAGGTTATCACTTTTAAAATCTATATATAGGCAGCATGTATAAAAGTTATTATTCCTACTGTCCCCTTTGGTTATTATTGTATCTCCTTTATAGACTAAATAGGCAATCACTGCTCCTCAAAATATTTTGGAGAAAGGTAAAATTTAATATCATGAGATATTCCTAAGGAAATATAGGTCTACTCAGGATAGAAGAACCTGACTCAAAAGATGTATGTCTAACCACTTATGTATTTGCAAACTGTTCAACACCAGGAGTCTGGAAAATTTAAATAAGAATCAAATATGTGATTGATAAATTTGGTATATTTGATAAATAAGGCTCTTAAATACCTAAGGTCTATTTATGAGAGCAGAATGCACTTGAAAATAATATATCTAGTCTCTTTGTCTTTCCAAACTTTGTTAATCTTTAGCTCTTTGCATAAACTGAGTCATAGAAACTGTGATATTCTCTAATGGCATACCCTGAACGAGTGAAAAATAAAATAAAGTTCAATTCTGTGGACTGTATTTATTTAAGTTTATATTTGAAGCCGAAGGATCTTAAGTTCAATCCAAATTTTTAAAACTCAAACTCAACAGGGATAAAATTGTAAAATCCTAATCATAAACAAAAGCTTCCTTGTAAACTGTTAAACACAGTTAGGTCATAAAAGTTAATGATAATCACCTCGTAAATAATAAAATTCTTTAAAGTGTTCTAAAACTATGCTTGTAGTCATACAAATTACAAATCTATTTCATTTTACAGGGAAAAGCTTCAGTTAGAATGCTGTTCTTATTTTCAAGATTAGGCCAAAAGCAATGATTAAAAATGAATAAAGTTTGTTTACACAGACTGTTTACCTTGCTGACAGACTTTAGGTTGAAAGAAATAAACCCTCATAGTGTGTTTCAGTGGAACTTCTCTCTATTCCTTTATTTCAGGGAACTTGTTATGCAATCAGGTAAATAAAAAAAATAATAAATTCAATTCTATTAAAACATGGCAATAATAGTGAACTGCTCGATCATTTGTCACAGAAAACATAGAATAAAGAGCTTGCTCAGGAGAAAAGCTAGAAGCAGCCTTGACTCAGGTTGCTGGCAGGAGGCTTAACCAAAGGCTTGGTGCCATGAATTGTCTGTTACTGAGACTGTAGGAGCTTTCCCTGCTTATGCCTGGTCCAGTAATGAATGCATCCAATGTGTACAGTGCTGGCAAAAGAAATTTGGTCTTCTCTTTAACATAAACAATGGAGACAATTTCTTTGTATGTCTTTCAGAAATTAAAAGCAAGAACACCACCCATATTTCTTGTATTTGTGATTACTAAAACTTAATTCTTTTAAATTTTTATTTTTGTATATCATAAGAACTTAAAACAACGTAAACAGGTTTAGCCAGGTTTAAACATAAGAGTGAATTTTTTAAAAGAGTTTTAAAAATATTTCTACTAAATAATATAAATATAATGGCCAACAATTCCAAAATAATTTCATGTTGCTCTAATTCCCTTGGAGGCCAAAAATGGGTGAAACAAAAATGCAATCAGTAGAAGTTAGAGTATTTGGGAGTTTTCATCTAAAACTATTCTTTCTCAGCTGTCAGTATCTAGATGTCTATGCTCAGAATTGGCTCACTACAGGCATGCATGAAGCCTCTCTCTAGCTAATCAGATGCAGAGCACAACCTATGTTTAGCACGGGGCACTGGCACTTCCACAAAAACACAATAGTGTCTTATCTAAAACTTGACTTTGTCAAATAGCTCTTTATGGGTGTTCATTCTAGGAATCCTGTTACAACTTAAAACTGGTAATGGTCCTGATTATACTAGCCAACACCTTCAAGAATTTTACATTTTATGGAATATTAAACATGTTACTAAAATCCCTTACTATCCATAAGATCCAGATGTTGTAAAATGCTGTCTAATAATTAAATGGGCAAGTTTCAAAAATAAAAGGGCAATATTTCTGAACTTAGGTAAAACTACACACAATACTACATTTAGCCAAGTTAACCATTAATTTTTCCACTTTAAAGTATAATTGTTTTCTGCTTCCCTTAAAGCATTTTGCCTTAAAGTATACACCGCCTAAAGGAAATGTTAAGTCAAAAGATATACAAACTGATTGATGGAGAGGGATTAATAATCTAACTGTGAGGCAAGGATATGTTTATATTTTTCTGGGAAATTCATAAAATCCTAGATGGTTTTTGATCTGACCAGGATAGCATCCCTGAGACCACCTAATAACGAAACAACTCAATGTAGACAACAAACCTATGACTGTGGGATGGAGAGTAAACCTATTTTTAACTTGGAGCAAGAGACATCAAGATGGTTTCTGATCACTGATATTTTGGGGTGAAAACAAGGACACTTAAATTACTGAACCAAGAATGATGTTTTATTTCTTGACTTATTACATGTTAACAATAACCTTCTCAAAGAAAGACATATTTTGATAGGAGGGATAAAAGGCACACCTATAATTGGAAGCACTATGATGTTGTTTTGCCATGCTAAGGTTCGTTTGTAAGCATTTATAACCAATCCTAGGAATGGTTACTGGAATATAAAGAGAGGTGTCAAATATGGCCTCTATGATCTGTAAAAATACCATTACAGCAAAATATTAGCAGATACTAATCAAGAGACAGATGAAATGATCAATACCCAAGCAAGGGACCATGACTGGTAGAGTGTACTACTTTATTAAATCTGACTACTACTCACAGTCATGAACACTACACTAGACCTTACTTTGGGAAGCCTACATCAAAGGATTTTGCAGAGCTCTCACCGAGGCTAATTCATTTCAGAAGACACCAGGTAAACATTCCATCATTAAGATTTTAAGAAAAAATTGTAAGAAAACTTTTCCTGATAGAAGGAGCCCTAACTCTTCCTGTCTGGACCTGAGAAAACAGTAGCTGACATTCTGCTCAGCAGGGATCTGAATTCTTGCACATTTTACCTTGTTCACTGGAGTAATAACACTGCTCCTCTGACCAACACTATCATCTTTGTCTACACAGGGGACAACATCACCTCAGTACAGGATTTGGGAAGGCTCTGATCAGTCTGGAGGAGGCAGGAAGATCCTGAACACTCTGGATATCTACAGTTGCTGGTCTATAACCAGGAACAGTGTTTTTTCATTTGATGTCTTTCTTCCACAAGACTTAGTAACAGGTCAAATGATTTTTACCTGTGAAGCACTATGGTGTATCTTTAGTTCTTCTAGTATCAGGTATCCTGAATAGCTGGGTGAATCACTAGGGGCTTACAGAAAATGGCTATAAAGCAAGCAAGAGAAGTAGAAATCAGAGTTATTTGGATTGTAGGAAAGACACCAAATGGCTGAAATGTCTACTGAGGGTGTTCAATGTTCCTAGCTTATTTAAAATTTTCTCTTTCATGTTACTTATAACCATGAAGCATAACAATGATGCTGGGGCAGTGTGAGTATTACTTTTTTATTACTCATATAATTACTCAAACTAGAGTCCATGGGAAGAAGGAGCCTCAATAAGGAATTGTTTGGATTAAGTAGACTTTGAGCACATCTGTTGGAGATTTATAGATCGTTAATTAGATGGAGGTCTCACCCTATAGTATGCAGAACCACTTCATTGCTGGGACCTGAACTGTGTAACAGTGAAGAAGCTGGAGCATATGCAGAGGCAAGCAGGCTGCATGGCTGCATTTCCATCTCTCTGCTCTTGACTGTGGATGTGATGTGACTGAGTTCCTGCCTTGATATCCCCCAAAATGGACTACTACCTGGACCTGTGGGCTAAAATCAATTCTTGTCCTGCTGTGCTTGGGAAATTAATATAAAGAAGATGCTAAGAAACCACTATGTGACACAGGGGTTTGTACAAGTCAGGGAGATGTGAAAGTAATTCATGACATGCTCAACAGCAGCATATCTGTCCAAGAGCAGGAGATCCTGTTTTTTCCTGAACCCAAACCTATCACAGATTTATAAAGAGACACCCATTGACTCAAACAGCATCACCTTGTCAAACAATGGCTCTGGGTAGTGTCTTGCCCTCTCAATTGCTGTTCTAAATTTTTTTGGTTTGTTTCGTTTTTTCCGAGACAGGGTTTCTCCGTGTAGTTTTGTGCTTTTCCTGGAACTTGCTTTGGAGATCAGGCTGGCCTCGAACTCACAGAGATCAGCCTGCCTCTGCCTCCCAAGTACTGGGATTAAAGGCCTGCGCCATCACCGCCCGGCCTAAATTCTTTTCATCTATAAAATAATGCAACATTAATTTCAATATAATGTATTTTTCTATGGGTTTCCTGACTATTAAAATTTGGGGATATGGGGAAATGGATATGAAATCACAGTCCTAGAGATGAATCTCAACCTTATCTATGTCTTTCTTTGGAGGTCAGGAGAAGCTCCTTAAAGGCCAGATCAGGGAAGTACCTCAGCTGCCAGGTATGCTGAGTGTTAGTAATGAGTGGCAATGTGTCCACTAATTACCTTAGGCCAGAGATTAACCCTAGGGTTGATGCACACACATGCCTGTGAAGAACTCTTGGTTGCCCTCTAATTCTGAGCTTCTTCAGCAAGATTTCTGGAAACAGATCTTTGACAAACTTCCTTCTTCAGAAATAAATAGAACTACTTATAAGGGAAAAGTCATTTTGATTTTGTCCTTCTTATAGAACATGTGACAGCCCCTTCTGTGCAACTTCAAAGGACTATAGAGGAGGCTAAGGTCTCGGCCCAGGAACTGCAATAACCATAGTTACAGGGACAGAGTGCAGGTCTGAGGAACAGAGTGCAAAAGCCAGAAGTTCAAGGAGGAGACAGCAGGGACACTCATGAAATGCTCTGTTATCTGGTTGCCATTTTAGCCTCTCTTTATGTGAATTTCTTCCACCTAAAGAAAGGAGGGTGGAGATGGACCATGGAGATAGGTGCTGCAACCAGGAACAACTTGTAAAATAACGTCTTTCATCATTGGGACTTTTTAATGGACACAGAAATATGTCTTCTTAAACTATAGTCCACAAATTGCTAAAGGATTTTGGTTTTGTTTTGCTTTTGTTTTTGCTTTTTATTCTTTTTTTCCAGCTCCCTGCATTCTCTTTCCTTTACCAGCTTATGGCTATTGCTTTTGTTATGTGGATTAATTCACACTTAAGAAGGCAGGAATCACAGAAGTCTCACTCACATGCTCTTTCAATGGTTGCATGTATTAAATATGCAACACATGAAATTTCAAATCTTGGCATTAAATCCTTCTTGAGCAATTTAACCACAGCAGCCATAGTTTACTATTTTGTTAGAATATAAATAATAGAGAGAGCACATACAAATAATGGCATTTTGACGTGATAAGGTGAAGTTCCTGCAAGGATACACACCATGAGTGTGAGCTCTCCTCCTCCCTCTGCTCTATGCCTTCCACTCTCAGCTCAGTCAGGACAAGCCTATCATCAGGAACAAACTCCCAGAAGAATCCCTCACTGAATATACACTCATGAATCAGTCACTTCCACATCAAGAACATGGTTCCAAAGGACAGCAATCACATGAATCAGTCACCATCTCTCTTCCAGTGGGATCTCAGCCCTCAGGGAAGGAACTGAGCCTCATCAACCATTATAAGATTTTCACATGCTACCATGTAACTTCCTAAACTGGGCCATTACTTCCTAAAGCAAAGTGGGTATAGCATTGTGCATAATTCACAGGTAATCTGGACCAGAAAGGATATTGACCTCCAGGAAGCAGGAAGGAATAAAGCACAGAGAGAATAGACACTCGTGATACTTAAACGGATAGGCAGGATCAAAACTCAGGCTTTCTACCCTTAGTGTAGAATCTCTTCTTACTGATTTCAACTTCTGGTGAGGAGTTTGAAAAGAGGGCGAACCACATCTTTCCAAGGTGTTCTACCACCTCCACATGACACAGGACATCATGGCCCACTGAGGAAAACCAGGACAGGAAAGGAAAGGCTTATGCTATTGTTATCTTGTTATTGTTGCTTGAGAGAATCAGAACAGAGGCAGTAGGTATAAATTCATGTCCAGCCACAGGTCCCTTCCCCAAGGGCTAAGAGAGAAGGTGTCACCCTGGACATTCAGGTAGAGTAGTGGCCACTGCCAGATCCTAGACACACTGAGTGAGCTGCAGAGAGAAGAGGTGGGTGGCAGTCCAGGGGAGCCCCAAGGAACTACTACTCACCCATGCCCTCAGTGTGCTGTGGCAGTCTGAAGATGCCCTTCAGGCAGAGAATGGGCAGCAGTTGAGGCTGTATCAGCTTCAGTGAAGTAAGCAAGTCCTGCAATTCATCCTGCCTCTTAGGAGGGTGCACCTGGAGCAGCAGCTACTCTTTGGTGTCCCCAGCCTCCTCATCAAGCTGCTGCCACTTGCCTGGGCTCAGAGTGACCACTGCCTTGAAGCATGGCTTCCACCTTGGTCATGACCTGGGCCAGGGTCTGAGGCCAAATGCCTAGCAGTTCCTGGTGCTGAGTGTCTATACTGTCTGGCCAACCTGCCTCACCTTGTCCGGCTCTGTTGGATGGCACCAGGGCTATCAGAGACCTTGGTGCTGTGGGCTGAAATGGGTGGCTTCTTAGTGTACTGATAGGCCCGAGACAACAGGGGCCATGGGCTGGAGTCTGTGGGCCTGGGTCTCCAGAATTCCAGTGGTGCTCAACATGTACACCCTGGGATCCCAGGCATAGCCAAGATGACTGAAAAGGAAGGAAGATTGGAAGAGGAGGAGGAGGTGCAGAAGACAGAAGGGACCCTGGTGGGGATGGTAGCTAAGTGGGCCTTAATGTGCAAAATCTTACTTAAAAACATACGATAATGTATAATATAGAGCAGCAACAGCAAAATGATGTTTAGAATGATTTCATTTGAGTATAAGATGCAAGGGTCATCTCCTTATTTTCTTGGCTGCCTATAGTGGGTGAGGTTTAAACTCTGTTCATCCCAAATGTCAGCCTACTCCCTGGTTGAATTGGCATAGTTCTAACTATCACTATTCCCAGAACACTGTACAAATTAGGCAGGATTCTGTGTTAGACCTGTGCTTGACCAACACAGCTCTCCCTTACCACCCACAGCAATAATTTCATATATTGTCTTGTTGGAGAAAATGAGGTCTCTTCAATGATCTTGAATTATTGTCATGGTGTTTTTTTTATCATGACAACAGGAACTCCTTGACAACAATTTCCTATTTCCACAATAGCTTTTACTACATTTACTATTTATACTTATTATGCTAGTAACAATTAAATGACTTTCTGTGGGATGTTTTTTGTTCTAATTATTCATAGTTAATACTATCATAAATACTGACAGAAGAGGAAATACTGATAACTAAGAAATTGGTACTTCCTTTTAGCATGGAAACATGTCATTATGAAGGCTTTAAAAGATTGTCAGAGTTTTTGGCCAAACAGCCTATCTGTCATGATAGAACTCTCATCCAGTGACTGGTGGAAGCAGATGCAGAGATCCACAGCCAAGCCCCAGGTGGAGCTCCAGGAGTCCAACAGGCGATAGAGAGGAGGGATTATATGAGCGAGAGATATCAAGATCATGATGGAAAAATGCACAAGGACAAATAGCCCAACTAGTGGAAACACATAAACTGGGAACCAATAGCTGAGAAGCCCCCATGGAACTGGACCAGGCCATCTGGATAAGTGAGACAGTTGATGAGCTTGAACTGTTTAGGAGGCCTCCAGGCAGTGAGACTGGGACCTGTCCTTGGTGCATGAGCTGGCTTTTTGGAACCTGGGGCCTATGCTGCGACACTTTGCTCAGCCTTGGTGCAGGGAGGAGGGGCCTGGACCTACCTCAACTGAATCTACCAGGCTGGGCTGACTCCCTAGGGGAGACCTTGCTTGGAGGAGGTGGTAATAGGGGGTGGATTGGGTGGGGGGAAGGATGGGGGTTGGGAGAAGGGAGGACAGGGGAATTCGTGGCTGATATGTAAAATTAAATTAACTATAAAATAAAAATATTTATTAAAAAATAAAATAAAATGACCATACAGGTATCTCTGAACTGAGAACTTGGCCAGAGACAAGGGGAAGAAACATTCAGTTCAGATTTCAAAATCAATTCATCAGAAGGACGGTTTTGGTTGTAAGAACAATTCAATGCAAGCATTCATTCCAAGCCAGTTCCTCTTTATTCTCCTGTTCTACTTTATATAAGTGCATTTTACTTTCAGGTCACTTTTGAAGAAAGAGAAAGCAATACATTTTCATGGAGAAATGGAATCAGAGCTCACATGATTTCATTTTGTTAGGATTATTACCACAAAATCACACAGGCCTACTGCTTTTGTTGCTCATCATCTCCGTATTTTTTGTTGATTTGCTTGGCAACTTAGCAATGATCCACCTCATTCGTGTGGATCCCAAACTCCACACCCCCATGTACTTTCTGCTCAGTCAGCTCTCTCTCATGGACCTGATGCATATCTCTATCACTGTTCCCGAGCTGGCATTCAACTTCCTCTCTGGCCAGAAAAGCATTACCTTACTGGGCTGTAGAGTGCAATCCTTTTTCTTTCTGAACATGGCAGGTTCTGAGGGCTTGTTCCTGGCCTCCATGGCCTATGACCATTTCGTGGCCATCTGCCACCCTCTTCATTATCCTATTCCCATGAGCAAAATGATGTGTCTGGAGATGATCATAGGATCTTGGACACTGGGCTCCATTAACTCCTTATCACACACAGTCTATCTCCTTCACATTCCTTACTGCCATTCTAGGTCCATTAACCATTTCTTCTGGGATGTCCCTGCCATGTTGCCCCTGGCCTGTATGGACACTTGGGTTTATGAGTACATGGTATTTGTGAGTACAAGCCTGTTCTACTTCCTTTCCTTGGCATCACAGCTTCCTGCGGATGGGTCCTTTCTGTTGTCTTCTATATGCGCTCAAAAGAAGGAAAGAAAAAGGCCTTCACCACATGTTCAACTCACTTAACTGTGGTGACATTTTACTATGCACCATTTGTCTACACTTACCTCCATCCCAGGAGTCTCCGTTCCCCCACAGAAGATAAGATTCTGGCTGTCTTCTACACTATCCTCACCCCTATGCTCAACCCCATCATCCACAGCCTGAGGAATAAGGAGGTCCTGAGGGCCATGACAACAGTCTTTGCGACATTCTCTTCCACAAAAACTTTGTCATTTCCTCTCTACTCATATTTCAGTCCCTGGAGAATGACAGAGTAGTGTTGCCTATTGGAAATGTAATGTGTCCCCCACACATGTCATACCTTTCTGGTGACTTATTACTGGTTAAGATTAAATAGTATGTTCATTATTACACACTATAGCAATTATTCACATGTTTAATTCATAACATTATAGTCAATTATATCAATAACAGAAATTTGGCAATTACTACTCTAATATAATATGACACATTATACTTTATGAGTGTATAAATATTACTGTAAAATGATATTGTAGGCTGATATTGACTTGTTTCTACAAAATCAACATAATTAATTGCTTTGATTATATGTTTTGCTTTCATTCTTTTCATTATTAAAAGTTTATGTATATTGAATATTTAAAAAAGATTGTCAGAGTTTTAATGATTATGATTTGTAAAAAATATTCTGAGAATTGATCTATATCCAACTTTTAAAGTGACAATTAGTCTAATCTTTAAAACAACACTTGGGGTAAACTTCATTTACTCATTCAATAAATAGACTGTGAGTAGTCACTTTCTGCATGCTAGGCCATTACCTAACCAATGAGGTTACAGTGGTAAGTAGACAAACACCTACTGGAATTGAAGTATACATAAATTACAATAAATGAGACAGGCACACAGGTAGACGTGTAGTAGTTAGAGGACAAAAAGCAATTTTTCTGGAAGATGGAAGGAACTTAAACGAGTAGGACCAAGTGGGAGAAGCTAAGAGCATGGAATATCAGCAAAATCGAAGGGAATATAAGAAAAACCTTGTTTAGCCTTGATGCATGTGGGAGGGGCTTGGTCCTGCCTCAACTGAATGTGCCAGGCTCTGTTGACTCCCCATGGGAGGAGCCCTGACACTTTTGCAGGAGGGAATGGGAAGGGTGGGTCGAGGGAAAAACTGGGGGAGAAGCAGAAGGAGGGATGAGACAGGGATCTATGTTTGGCATGTAAAAGGAATAAAAAAAATGTCTTTAGAAAAATACTTTAAAAAAAAGAAATGCCAGACAAAAAAGATTCAAGAACAGGAAGATGCTGGGATATTCAGTGTCACTTCCCTCCAGGGAAAGGGACAGATAAATCCAAGTTCAAGTCAGAGATGAAACAGGAGCCAGATCTATCTGTGTTAGGAGACACTGGTAGGTACTGTGAGTGGAAGTGGAGGCAAGTGGGTTCTTGGTGAGGAACAACAGTTTGACTTCTGTGTGGATGAATTCCTTTAACCACACTCCAAGGCAATGGGCTTCCCTCACATTTGCCAGCTGTGATGATTGTATTTGCATAACACTGCTTTACATGTAAGTAGAAATGGGATCCAACTATGTAAATGATTGTGATACTGAGAAATGCCTGACTATGGCCTTGAGTATAAACCCATCACAATAAAATATGTTCATCATGAATATTATCTCAAAAGAGAATTTGTTTTGTAAGTCAAACATGATTATCTATTTTCAACACATATCACAGTCTTACTTATTCTTTTCTCCTGTCTCTTTTTTTTTTTTCAAGGTACTTTCTCACTTTTATTTATAACAAATATTCCCCGATCTCTTCTGGTCAAAAGTTCTTTGAGACAATTCCATCAGCCTTAGCCAATCGGAGAATAGAGTCATCTGATTCACCCATCCTTCGAATGGCCCCACAGATAGCATAGATTTTAAACTGGCCATTAAACCGGCCTGTGACCCTGTCAACCTCGGCCACATTCATCTGGATGGATGCGTGGTCCTTGGCAGCAATAATGCGGTTGCTCGCGGAGCATTTCCGCGGCACGTACAGGTCCACGAACTCACCGGCGTCGTTCTGCATGTCGAGGCCGTGCCTGCTCACTAGGCCAGCGGGAGCGCAGAAAGCTTCTCCTGTCTCCTTAATAACAGAATCCTAGCTGTGAGTATGCCCACTGTGTCTTTGTAGAGTGGGTTCATTTACCTTGTGCTACAGCAGCAGTAACAACAGCTGTAAACACATGCAGCAGAAGCAGCTTCAGCAGAGGCTGGAGCCTCTGGAGAGGAAGCAGAAGCATGAGAAGCAGAAACAGCAGAAGCAGGAGCAACAGCAACACATGTGGAAGTGGAAACAGAGTCATAAGCAACAGTTCAAGTGTTTCTGTGACCAGAGTTCTCCAGTGTGACCTCTGGTTCATGGAGTCTGTTCTTACTCACTTCTTGAGCCTTTAAGGACAATTTGAGATGTGTTATGTTTCATAAAAAGGGAATGTTACACTTTCATTCATTTTATCACTTGTCAATGCCATGGTCTTGATTTTAGTCCACAAATATCTGTGTATCCCTTTCAATTTTATCATTAGAGACCACTAACATTTTTCAACCTCTGCTTAATGTCTACTTGAGTAAAAGACCCATGGTTTCATAAATCTCAAAAGCAGATATGACCAACTGGTTTTAAAAAAAATCTGTACTTTTTTAACTAACACATTCATTTCCAGCATGATGGGAAGACATATACAGAAAAGGTCAAAATGTGTCCTCTCTAGTCTGCATGACCTGGTTGTTGAACAGCCAGATTGAGAGAATGTGACAATGAAGGGCTTCTAGAAGGAAAGGAACCTCTCCCTTCTGCATTCCATTTATCCTTTCCCATAGCCTTTCACAATTGCCCATTGGGATCCTGGGATAGCAAGAGTGAAGGTGAACTCAAAATGCATGAACAAAGTGTGTCACCAGCTGCTGAGCTGCAAGTATGGATTCTGCCGATGCCTTCTGGCTTCTCCCTCCTTTTCCATGACTGTTAAACTTGTGAGATGTAGACTAATGGCCTGCTCCAGCAATATCGTCTGCTTTGAGTAGGAATATTGTGAACAAAGCCTCAAGAATTCCTTCAAAGCTCTGAAATGGTGCTACCCATCCATTTATGTCACAAAACAGTTGATAGAATTTCCACAATGCTGACTCACATAGGTTACCCAAAAACCCATTCTACCTGCTAAATTGAAGAGGTGTGTTCTCGGGTCTTAGTGAGATCACTTGGTATTTAAGATTCCTTGAATTTGGTTCCTGACACCCAGCAGGGGGCTCATATCTGTCTAAAACTCCAGTCCTGGGGGATCCAGTTCTTTCTTCTGTCCTCAGTGACTTGCACTAGGCTTGCACAGGGTGCAGAGACATATATACAGGGAAATCATTCGCACACAAGCATGCACAACAGTACAATCAAGTGGGAGTTTTACAAACTGACTCAATGCTACTTGGTAGATGAGCAGTCTCCTCTGCTTTTACATAATGTCTCTAGATTTCTGTCAGTCTTCACAACTCAGTCAACATCAGAATTGAGGATCCTATTTTGGCATCAAATACCACATTTGCTCATTTTATATGCTACCTAAAGTTTAAAACAAATACAAAACTTGCCTAAATAATAGAGCCTAAAGTGGTTATAAAACAAAAAAAAGACAGATTACTCCTAAAATAAACACATGGAAGTGTATATACTTGTTAAAAGTACTTAAAGTGTCTTCATTTTCATTGATCTCTAGGAAGTCTTTAATTTCTTTCTTTATTTCTTCCTTAACCCATTGGTGATTCAGGTGGGTATTGTTCAGTTTCCATGAGATTGTAGGTTTTCTGTAGTTTTTGTTGTTGTTGAAATCCAACTTTAGACCATGGTGGTCTGATAGAACACAGGAGGTTATTCTAATTGTTTTGTATCTGTTTAGATTTGCTTTGTGACCAAGTATGTGGTCGATTTTAGAGAAGGTTCCATGGGGTGCTGAGAAGAAGGTATATTCTTTTTTGTTAGGATGGAATGTTCTGTAGATGTCGATTAAGTCCATTTGAGTCATGACATCAGTTAAGTCCTTTATTTCTCTGTTAAGTTTCGATTCGGTGGATCTGTCCAGTGGTGAAAGTGGGGTGTTGAGGTCTCCCACTATTAATGTGTGGGGTTTTATATGTGATTTAAGCTTTAATAATGTTTCTTTTACATATGTGGGTGCCCTTGTGTTTGGGGCATAAATGTTCAGAATTGAGACTTCATCTTGGTGGATCTTTCCTGTGATGAGTATGTAATGCCCTTCTTGATCTCTTTTGATTGATTTTAGTTTGAAGTCTATTTTGCTGGATATCAGGATGGCTACACCCGCTTGTTTCTTAAGACCGTTTGATTGGAAAGTCTTTTCCCAGCCTTTTATTTTTAGGTAGTGTCTATCTTTGAATTTGAGATGTGTTTCTTGTATGCAGCAGAAAGATGGGTCCTGCTTTCGTATCCATTCTGTAAGCCTATGTCTTTTTATAGGTGAATTAAGTCCATTGATATTGAGGGATATTAATGTCCAGTGATTGTTCATTCCTGCTATTTTTTGGTGGTGATGTGTGTGTACTTTTCTTCGTTGGGGTTTACTGCTGTGGCTTTATCTATTGCCTGCGTTTTCGAGGGTGTATCTGACTTCCTTAGGTTGGAATTGCCCCGACCCCATCCCTGGGCACCAGCCACTCCGGGGAAGACCTGCCCAACTTGGCCCCAGGTTCTGCTCACCGGGCAGGTTCCCTTCTAGCCCCACCAGGAAGGATCCCCTTCTCTAAGACCCCTGGCAGACCCTGCAATCTCCACGCCCTGCCCCCACTGGACTGCTACTCACATCACCAGGCAGGCTACCTGGAAAACAGGACCCCAAGAAAGACACAGGGATCGCCCAACGACAGAGAAATGGAATGAGATCTACATGAACAGCCTGGACATGAGTGGGGGTAGTGAAGGGCGAGGGTCCAGGGAAAGAGAGCTTGGGTGAGTGGGAGATCCCAGCTGGATCAACAACAGAGAGGGAGAACAAGGAATAGGAGACCATGGTAAATGAAGACCACATGAGAATAGGAAGAAACAAAGTGCTAGAGAGGCTCACAGAAATCCACAAAGATACCCCCACAACAGACTGCTGGCAATGGTCGAGAGACAGTCCGAACTGACCTACTCTGGTGATGGGATGGCCAAACACCCTAATTGTCGTGCTAGAAACCTCATCCAACTACTGAGGGATCTGGATGCAGAGATCCATGACTAGGCCCCAGGTGGATCTCTGGGAGTCCAATTAGCGAGAATGAGGAGGGTTTATATGAGCGAGAATTGTTGAGACCAAGGTCGGATAAAGCACAGAGACAAATAGCCAAACAAACGGAAACACATGAAATATGAACCAATGGCTGAGGGGTCACCAACTGGATCAGGCCCTCTGAGTGGGTGAGACAGTTGATTGGCCTGATCTGTTTGGGAGGCATCCAGGCAGTGGGACCGGGTCCTGTGCTCATTGCATGAGTTGGCTGTTTGAAACCTGGGGCCTATGCAGGGTCCCTTGGCTCGGCATGGGAGGAGGGCACTGGACCTACCTGGACTGAGTCCACCAGGTTGATCTCAGTCTGTGGGGAAGGCTTTGCCCTGGAGGAGAGTGGAATGGGGGGCAAGCTGGGGGGAAGGTGAGGGGGGCGGGAGGGGGGAGAACAAGGGAAACTGTGGCTGATATGTAGAACTGAATTGAATTGCAAAATAAAAATTAAAAAAAAAAGTACTTAAAGTGGTCATGGTGAATAATCTCAAAGGTCCTATTTAGAGATGAACTTAAAACACTATGGACACATGAATTTGATGGGAGGTTTGTCAACCTTAGATACATTTTTATAGTTCTCTGAGTCATTATTTTCTCTACATTATGCAGTTTATCATAAGACAATAAAAAGGAAACCCCTGTATTTATAACACTTTTTGCATCTCCCTCTAGTATTTAGACAGAAGAGACCACAGTACAGACCTCTAGTTACTTCACCATTCCATACACCAGTTGGAAAACAGAAACAATGAAGTCAATCAAGAAATATTTTCCTCAACTCCTGTGTGGAGGTCCATGACTTTAATGTTAATACTAGCAAGGCAGAGGCAGGTGGCAATTTGAGAGTTCAAGGACAGCCTATTCTACATAGCAAATTCCAGACTACTTAGGGCTATATAACAAAAGGATATTTCAAAAACAAAGAAATCTATATCTAGACATAATTTCTTGAACAGATAAAGTAGCTGATTTCTGTAAGCAG
The DNA here is from genome assembly GCF_949786415.1 of Peromyscus eremicus. NCBI lineage: Eukaryota > Metazoa > Chordata > Mammalia > Rodentia > Cricetidae > Peromyscus > Peromyscus eremicus. The sequence continues at coordinate 789,010 of NW_026734312.1, forward strand.
AATACACTTGACAGAGAAAATCTAGGACCAGCTGCTCCACCAATACAAGTGAACTTTCTCTTTTCCCAGAGCTAGGAACCATCCTTATAATCGTCCTGTGTCGTTGTCAACTTGGACTGTCTTGTTGTAATCTTTAATGAAGACAAACATTTGATGTCTTGTTAGAGTTCAGTGGAGAAGAACTGACAGTGTCTCTCTTGGTCCATCAGTTTACACTTTGCATGCTGCCTATACCAGGTAAACCTTACTACTCCAAATCTTGTATTGGTCTGGGCTTAAATGTGTTGAACTGCAGAAATATGGTTACTTTTATATCAGTGTCATGATATGTTTACAAAGTGTGTAAACCACTGCCATTTTGGTTTACTAGATTTACATATGTATTCACTATGACATTTTGTTAGCGATATTTTGGTATGCTGATTTATCATTTGGATAACTTTTTAAAAGAAAATTTTAGTGGGGGGAAAACCACCAAATATTAACAATACCTTGACTAGAGTCACAATTTGTAGTCAACTGATTCCACAAAGTATGTTAACTTTAACTGACTTACTTTGTTACATTCAAATCCTACTTCATTCAAAGTAGTGCAGACTCCACACAGGGTTCTCCAGCTGTTCGTACATACACACTAAGTGACTGCTCATTCATCCACCATCCAGTAAAGCCTTAGAGACACTCCTATCATTTTACATTGAAAGATGACAGGACAACTTTGGACTGTCATTCAACAAGACTTATTCATGTACTACAGACCATTTCAGCACTAGGAGATGGCCTCTTCATAACATGCAGTGTTATATAAAAAATGGTAAAAAATATTTTCCATTTGTACAGGCAAACCCCTTTGGCATTCCAATTATATCAAGCACTAATGAAAATCTTTTCTGGTTGAGAAAGATTTAAGTCAAGTTCCGGCCCTATGAAGGCACTGAGATGATTTCCCCATTATTGCTACATGTCTTTATACTCAATGTCACAATAGATCTGGTCGATTCAGCAACCATTTTTTTTCTGCTGGTTTATAAATCTGGAAGTAGAAAAGCAAGCCACATGTGAGCCAAACTGCAAAGTATGTGGTTGTTCTTTTTTCTCTTTAATTTCTGATGGGCTACAACCATTCTACATTCTAAGAAAAACTCAAAATGCTCCTCAAACTACTTCCAGAGATTCAAGATTGTATGATTTCCTTTCAATACCGGGGTGGTGACACATGCCTTCATTCCTAGCACTTGGGAGGCAGACAGGCAGATGTCTGTGTGTTCAAGACAATCTTGGTCTTCAGAGCCATGTTGGTGATAGTCAGGCCTACACAGAAAAACTCTGACTAAAAAAGCAAAACAAAAGGAAAACACAAACCACCACAACAAAACCTGAATGTGCTTGGTAGCTGCTGGTGTTTGGCTGATTTTTCTAACATTGTTTCAATCTAATCTGAGATCTGAGCAAGTGTTTGGTCTGTTTTCTTCTTCCTGCATCACAGCTGCCCTGTTCTGGAAATTTTGTTCATCCATACAAAAGGTTTGTTGGATTTTATGTGTACAATAACAAAACTTTGTAATTCCTACTGCTGTTGCTGTTGATATTAATGATGATGATGATGATGATGATGATGATGATAATAATAATAATACTGAAGGAGAAAACCCGAAAGGGAAGGAGTTGGGCCACTCCCAAGAGTGTTTGAGTCCAAGGCCTGCAAGTTGGCCTTCTTTGTGCCATCCCAGCCCAGTGCTGCCTGCAGCATGTCTCCCATCCTATAGAGGGCGCCCCCTTGCTTCAGTCCTTGGAGATGGAGAGGTGGGTGAAGATGGGGTGGCTGAGACCTGGGTCTAGGCTGGAGGAATCAGCCTGAGCAGCCTGAGCTCTGCAAGAGCTGTCTTGATCCCATAAATTCTGCATCTCTGGGCATCGCCTTGATCATGGGCAGATGGGACAGACAGGAAGGCAGCTGGAAACCAAAGTTAGGCCAGGGCATGCAGGTCAAGAGAGATTTAGCAGGGGGTAGCACCTTGCATGACATCCCTGCTGTCTGCTGTGGTAGTCAGTAGGACGTAACCATAGCCTCTAATCGTTGGGTCTAGTTGGTCTAGCATTTGATGAGATGCTTGGCCCTGGCCCGAGGCAAAGATTTATTGTCATGGGAGGCCACACATCTGGTTGCTGAAGGGGCACCATGGAGGCACAGCAGGCTGGGGGCACCCAGGGGGCCAAATTCACTGAAATGGAGCAGAAGGAAGAGGTAGATTTGAAACAGGATAAATCCAAGGAGGATGAGCTTGGCGGTGGCATGCATGAAGTAGGTCTAACTAGCAACATGGGCAATTCCAGATCCCTAGGCTGTTGGTGCTGGCTGGACTGGGAGCCTGAGAAACTGAGGCTGTGCTGCACACCAAATGCAGGCCAAAAGCTCACAGGTCTGTGGAGACGCCCCCACCCCACAACTTCCCACAATGGTTCGGGCTGCCACTTGTCTGCTGTCTGGATAATATGGCAGCCTGGACCAGAGGGCAGGAGGTGATCTGTGGAGGGTGTAGAATAGTCTTGAGCCCCATGACCATAACTGTAATAATGCCAAAGCCTCCCAGCACTGGTGTCATTGTGGGCTGTAGCTGATATTACCATCTTCAGCTCTTCTGATATTGGAGCCTCCATCTAACCTGGGTGTGTTTCATTTTGCTTGCTGTCCATCTCCCAGGGAGGTGGAAGCAGAGTGAGGTTTGATTTGTTGTCTAGTGCTCATCCTCAATGCTAGCACAGGACCCACTGAACAGTAAGCACTTTAAACATGCAAGTCAGAAGTAGGACATGGTGGCCCATGCCTTTGATCCCAGCACTCAGAAGGCAGAGGCAGGTAGATGTCTGTGAGTTTGAGGCCTGTTTGTCTACTGAGTCCAGGATAGCCAGAGCCTCATAGTAAGACACAATCTCCAAAAACACACAAACAAAGAAAAAGTGGGTTTGAGAGTTGTATCAGCAGTTAAGAGCACTGGCTGCTATTGTGAAGGATGAGTGTTTAGTTCCCAGCAACCATACAGAGGCTCAAACACACTCTTTCAGCCTCCTCAGGCACCAGGAACACATGCAGTGCTCACACATACCTGCAGGAAAAATATCCGTATACATAAAAAATGAAATAAACATTTAAAAGGGGGAAAATTAAAATGATAAAAATGCAAGTCAGGGCCTTAGGAAATGGCTCAGCATGTAAAGAGTAGCAAATCATCAGCTCTTCCAAATTCTTTTTTGAGCCAAGGATAACCTGGTTTTGAGAGATGATGACAGGTAGATAGATGGATGGATGGGTGGGTGGGTGGGTGGGTGGGTGGATGGATGGATGGATAGATAGTAGATAGATGGATAGATAGATAGAATTATAGGCCTATAATCATAATGAACATATAAACAGAAATTCTCAATAAAATACTTGCAAATAAAGTTCAGGATTACATTAAAAAAATCATCCACCGTGGTCAAGTTGTCTTCACCTCAAACATGCAAGAATAATTCAACATACACAAATCAACATATTTACTACACCACATAAAATGAGTAAAGGACAAAAACAATACAACCCTCTGAATATATGAAAAAAAGCCTTTGTAAAACCCAGCTTTCATCAATGATAAAAGTCCTGGAGAATCTAGGGATATAGAGGATATAATTCAACATAATAATTGTACAAGCCCACAGCATCATCATAGAAAATAGAGAAAAACTCAGAGCAATTCCAAAAAGGAGGAAGAAGAAAAGGATGTTCACTCCTTCCACTCCCATTCAATATAGAACTTGAACTCTTAGCAAGAGCAATAAGACAAGTGAAGGAGATAAAGGGGATACAAATGGAAAGGGAGAAGTCAAAATGTCCTTATTTGCATATGATATGATTCTAAACAAATAAAACTAAAAGTTTATCAGAAGTCCCCTAAGCCTAACAAATAGATTCATAAAAGTGAAAGATTGTAAAATGAACACAAAAAAGTTAGTGGCCTTCCTGTACACCAATCACAAACATACTGACAAAGAAATCAGGGAATCAGTTCCACTCACAAAGGCTTAAAAATGTATGATAAGACATTTTATATAAGCACACTTTAAAAGCATGCTATTAATAAAAAGTGCTATGAAGTACCCAAGAGCAATCCTAAATACATGCAAGACTTTCAAAGCTGATGTTCTGAAAGATGCTAAAGACTTAAATGAATGGAAGTTTTAAAAGTTTTGTGGATAAGTAGGTAATATAAAAGGTCAATTTTGCTAAATTAATAATACTAATGCAATAGATACTGAATTAGAAAATGTGAATACAATACATCACCATTTCTGTGGAACTTCATAATGTGACCATACATGTTCTATTATTGGACAAAGGATAATTTTTAAAGTGGAACAGGCAGGAACATCCAGAGATAATTTTAAAGGGTAAAGTAGGGAAACATGTCATATCAGAGAGAAACATGACATATGAGATTAAAAAAATAAAAACCACTTTAATGGAGATATGTAAGCAGTGGGTGTGATTGATGAAGTAGATATTGCAACAGATTGCAGTGTCCAGATGTTTGTAATTGCTGAAAAAAGTAGCTATAGGCTGGAAGGAGAAGCATGGATATGAGAGCATACCCCGAGAATATGGCAAGTATTCTAGCTAGCTTTCTATTGTTGTAATAAAAGTCCAAAGAGCTAAATTGGGAAAGTGAAGGGTTTATTCATCTCACAGGTTGCAGTCCATCATCAAGGGAAGCCAAGGCAAGATCCCATGGCAGGGGCTTGAAATCACAGAGAATTCTGTTTACTGCTCTGCTCAGCTAGGTTTCCTCTGAGGTTCAGGTTCACCTGCCTAGGAATGCACTACCCACATAGGGCTGAGCCATCCCCCACTGGTTACCAACAAGAAAATGCCAAAGAAGCATGCCTGCAAGGCAGTTTGATGGAGTCAAATCCTCAACTATGTGTCAAGTAGACAGCCAAGATTAGCCATCACAGCAAGTCAGAGGGGGAAAACATAAACCTCGCTTAGTGCAAAGAATGTTGACCCTCCATGGAAAGGATTCTAAGTCAATAGTAAAATTTCAACTGTAGGAAGGATAATTTAAAAAGATTTATGTCAGAAATGAAACAATAAGTCAAATAATTAGTGACAATAAGCCCAAGTCACAAAGGAAAAGTTGGTAAATTTGACTTCTTAAAGTCCCTTCTGGAGGCTGCAGGGTGGACATGGGGAGGAGCTGTTGGCTGACAGCACCTTTGACTATCCTTCCACTGTTTTGGTGGAGGAGTTCTTATCAGAAACCGTACCCTTTACTACAGAAGCTAGGTCCCAAATACAAGACTCAATTACCAACTGAATGCCAGAGCTTATGTTCTAGAGAAATGGAGTCCATTCTGCTTGATGATTTGGGGAAGGCTGCAAACCATTTTCAGAGCCATGGATGTTGAAAGCTTCTAAAGCTGCACCAGGCACATTGTCTATGGTCATTACTCTTGGTTACACATACTGCAGTGCCCATGCTCATCATGCTAGTGTCAGTGGTGAGATCTGTAACATGATTTAACTCTGGAATATGATTTGTTTCCTGTTGATGCTGTCTCCAATCCTGCCTCTTTGACCATCAAAGAAACTTCAAATATTAGTAAATCATTTTTGTTCTTAAAGCAGCTGGAGGCTTCTAGCTCCTGTTTACAATGAAGACCCCACAGAAGGCTTTCCTGGGTTATCCTTTTAAACTGGAGTTTTTCCTTTCTGAGAATGCATGGAGTAAGCAAGATGTGTTCTGGAGGAGTTCGAGTCCAAATTCATGTGGCTCTTCCTGACACCCCACTCTCGAACAGATTCAGTCTGTTATTCTTCTCTTTTTTTTAAAGACAACCCATTTTCTATCTCTTGGACCCTTTTTTATCACAGTTACTACCAGCCATAACATAATGATTTGAATTTCAAATCTAAAATTATAGAAAGAGTCCAGATTGTTTTGTATCTGTGTTTCTAGCTAATCCTCTCCTAAGACTGGTATTTCATCCTATTATAGCCAGACCAAAAAAAAAAAGGCCACTAAAAGTCATCATGACTATGAGATCTACAGGTGACTCAGATGTGATTTTTGATTATTGTCACTCCTTCCTTTCACTCTCTAAGTGAGCCTTTTTCTCATGAGTATTAGTGAAGGGGGAATAAGACTGTAATGATTATTCTTAGTTTTCAGCGTGACTGTATCTGGATTAACAAACAACAAAAAATAGAGGGCACACCTGTGGGAGAGGTCTGCTTATTTTGAAGTATGAAGATCTAATTCTAGTTTGGATCTTTGAGGGATGAATTCACAGCTTTAATTCAGATCTTTAATCCAGGTTTAATCTGGACTACTCTTTTGTTGGAAAGACTTGGAAGAATGGATCTCTTACTCTTTCTCTGAAGCATGAATCTTCAAAGTTCTTATTAGTAAAAACAAATCTGAGCTAGTTATTGGGGTAAATGCTGGAAGATCAGAGAAGCAGAACAAGCCGTAGCTACCTCACCTTGCCATTTCCTCAGCTGATCCTGTTTCCTCAAGCTGGAAGCCTTTGAATCCTCATCCAAATGGATCTCAGCTGAACTGATTCTCAAAATCTTAACGAGCTCAAGTTCCTGGTCCTCACGCCTTATATACCTTTCTGCTTTCTGGGATTAAAAGCTCACTTCCTGGGATTAAAGGCTTGAGTAACCATGGCTGGCTGTTTCTAGTGTGGCCTTCAACTCAAAGAGATCCAGAGGGATTTCTGCCTCTGGAATGCTAGGATTAAAGATGTGAGTGCCACCATTTTCTAGCCTCTGTATCTAGTGGCTGTTCCGTTCTCTAACCCTAGAGAAGTTTAATACAGTGCACAATATTTTGGGGAACACAATACCACCACATTTCCCCTTTTTTGTCTAAAATTAAAAAAGGTTATAACTAATACAAGAAAAACTATCCAATAAGTATATACAATATATACAGTCAAGAATTACATTAACAATATCTAGTTCACCAACATTTGACAGATTCAGACAAAACCTCCATTAATATATATTAACAATGTCCAGTCCAGTAACATTTGATAAACTCAGACAAAAAAATTTCATTACTTATCCTATTTAAAACAAGTAGTTCCTTTTTAAAAGTGGATTCAAAAATTGACCTTTTTATCTTATCATATTCATATCCTCTCTTTTTTCTTTTCATAATAGATTCAGTAATCTACCTTTTTGTCATTTTTATATCTTCCCCTTTTTCTTTTTAGTGTAGATTCAATGACCTACCAATTTATCCTATTATTTCTTCATCCTTTTCCTCAGAGTAGATTCAATGATATACCTCATATCTATATTCTCTTTTTCTTTTTCTTTCTCTTTCTTTTGGCTTTAAGCAGCACTGTTAAGCTGAGATTCATTCTGGATGAGGGCTGAGAGGCATCCATTCTGAGGAAACAGGATCAGCTGAGAAACTGGCAAGGTGAGGTGGCTGTGGCTTGTTCTGCTTCTCTGATCTTCCAGTGGTCACCCTCAATTCCTGGCTCCAGATTTGTTTTTATTAATAAGACCTTTTAAGATTCATACTATATATCACTGCTTGCTGTTAACTTGTTAGCAAAACCATTCCTTGACTGGCATTAAAGCCTACTTACTTCTTTAAGATTCCAGCATATACTGCAGATCAACTGAGTCATCCAGTCTTGAGGAGTGGGCATCTACTGGATTATTGGGCTTTCCATTCACAGCCAGATATTGTTGTATTAGATAGAGCACTGATTGTAAGCCATTTTAACAAATACACTTTCCATAGAGAATCATTGTATTACTTCTAGAGAATGCTGGTTAAGACACCAGGTATGTAGAGAAGACATTCTAGAACAGTTAGGGTCTCATAACAGTCTCAGCTCACTTAAAAATTCCCAATAGTTACCTAAACCATAGCCTTCCCCAGGTGCTTGCTCACTTCAGAGAACTCAACCCTCCTCCTCGATGATCACGACCGAATACCTTGGCATGCTTTATTTTTTCATATTATTGGGTATGGATATGAGGAGGGTAAGTGCCAATTTTAGGCAGTGTTTATAAAGTGAGTGTTCAACACCCCATGGGTGAATTACTGAAAAAATTCTTATGAAGCAGAGAGAAATGTCTAGCTTTGGAAGGAGGATATGCTGAATGACTTCCCCTGTGTCACAGGAGAGACTCCTGCAAAGGAAACCACAGCTTCTGGTCAGTTCATGGAGAAGTAATTAGTAAGGAGGCAAAGGCTTTGCCCCATGACATCAGCAGACCCTTTGCTGGGCATTCTATTATATCCTTGACAGCTCTTGGAATCCCCAGTGATGTCACTAGTGTTGTAGCAACACTGACTGCCTTGAGGTCATTTGTTCAGTGACCACAAGCTTGGCCTCTAGACATGCTGTCCGGACGTAGAAGTCTGTTTGGCAGAGGGAATGGACAGCATGGAGAGACCAGAGCGAGGCAGAAGGAATCTGGTCCAAGGTCTCCCTGGAAAACATGGAAAAAATGGTCCTGGGGAAGAGGCAGTGAGTTTTGGAAGGGGCTGGGGAGCTTTCTGGATATGGTGGGCTTCAGCTTTCCAGGGCTAGGGCTAAAGAATTGGGAACTTCTGGGATGGAGGCACAGAGAAATTAATGAGATTTCTGTACCATGACTGGATTTCACTGCCACTGAATTCCTTTATTTATGTGACAGTGATAATAGGGAAAGGAGAGAACCCTGGAAAACCCTGAGGTTCTCATACATGACATCATAGCCACTAGCAGGGCAGGAGCCCCCAAGTTCTGCTGTCTTCCAGTGACCCCTGAGGTTTCTGAATTACCAGCTGTTGATATCACACAGATCTCCAGTTCAGCCGGAAAGCTGTTAGATTCAGTGGACCTGGACTGAGACTGTCACCTTCTTGCCAGCTGTGGGTGTCCTGGAGTGTCAGTGAGGATGATTTTGTGAATCTGGTGACTATGTTTTACCCCTGCATGGCTTTTCCATTAACAGGAGACTCTGAAGCCTAGAGCAAGGGACTTGGGCCACCCTATACTACCCAAGTGATTATAACAGTAGCAATTTTCTCCATGCATCTGAAAGCACATGGCTGAGGGCTCTGTAGCCAAGGTGCATTCTCTACATTGTGAGTAAACCTGAAGAGGTTGTCCACTGGGTCCTCTTGTGCAGGGAGACAGAGGAGACCAGCTGACTTCTAAGACATCCACCTCCCTATAGAGAGATGGGAAACTGACATCCACAGAGGGGAGACTCAAGTCTGGGCTTTCAGAACCTGCGTGGGCAAAGACTCATCTGTCAGTAACTTTCTGTGCATCTTTCAATGTCTAGCATGACTTGTCAGTGTGATATAACATCTTAAAGGACACAGTTTTCCTCACATCACTCAATTGTTCTGGGGTCCACCAAGTACACTTCTGAAGCCACAGTCTAGACTTCTGGTGAATTGTCAATCCAGACCAAACAGGGTGCTAGTTCTTCATTTCAGGACTGTCAATAAATTCCAAAGTGTGGCTCTGGGAAAGGTCTATGGTAAAGGACCCCTAATAACCTGTCCTCTTGTGCCCTTTGCCGGCCTCTCTCATGCTCCGAAGGATGTTGTAATTTAAGCTGGCTGTGTCACCTTTCCTAAGGGCATGCGCATTGTCACAGGAGGCTCCAATCAAAGCATTTGGCTTTTGTGTACCTCTAGGGGTAGCACCACTGCAGTGACACACTACATATTATCACCATGACTATGACACATTTGATTTTCTGTGAATGCCTTTGTATATCTGTATGGAGCCTCTCACTAGCCATTCATCTTTCCTCAAACCCCAGTGCAGGAATGGAGCCTTACACTTGTGGGAGTGTTTGCTCTTACATCTGAGGGCTCCCTGGAGAACTCTGGTTCTTAGTATCCCCAGGCAGACATGTCACAAGTTGATAAGGTTTTGGTATTTTATGAGGGCTAGAATGTATTCTGCTGATGATTCGGCGTAATTTTCCTCATTGTTTATGAGACTTATCTTTGTTCTGACAGGACACCCACAATCTCCCACCACATCTGCATACTATAACAGCCTTGAGGTTTCTCCACAATGTGCTTGTTTACATCTGGAGACTGATCTTTCCTCCCCACTATCCTGACCTAATACCCTAGCAACCTTTATTTCTCATGTTATTAATTAGAGATCTGAAGAAGTGATGAGCCATTTCGCCATATGTATTTGGAATAGAGTCTTCTAATTCCCGTACTTGAAGTACTAAAAGTATTCTAATGAAGCAGAGACAGAATTATCCCTGGCTTTGTAAAGACGATGTATTGAAGTTCTTTCCTTATGTTTCTGGAAAGGCTCCTGAAAAGGTCAACATGGCTTTTTGTGCATTGCTGAAGAGCTAGTTAGTAGGTAGGTGAGGTCTGTGGAGGTGACCCGAGTAGTCCTTTCTCTAGAAATTCTATCTTATCCTGTAGAGACCTTGATATTCTCTGTGATGTTACCAGTGTTGTTGCAACACCTCATGCCTGTGGGGTATTCGTTCAGTGCCCATAGACATGTTAGCAAGACTGAGATGGCTGCTTGGGAGAGAGAATAGAGAACATGGAGTGACCAGAGGAAGGCAGAAGGAAGCTGGCCTTTGGTCTTAGTGTAAAGTCTGGAGAAAGAAATGGTTTTGGAGAAGGCATAGTGAGTCCTGAGCAGGGGATTGGGACCTTCATGGAGGAGGTGCAGTTAAGCTGGGCCTTCCAGTATGGGGCTCAGCATCTGGGAGCTTCTGGGAAACAATAGGCCTATCCTGCTTCTCCGGGCTTCTTAAGAACAGACCTATATTCAAGAGTCTCTCATGGTGAGTTTAGGAGAGCCATGAAGTATTCAGGCTGCAGCTGCCTTTCTGGGAACTCCTTCATTTCATTCAGACTGGGAAAGAGGGGCAGGAGAAACAGATTTTCTAATGATCTGTCCCTCTCTGGGTAGGGTGTTGCTGTACTTCATCCTAGTGGATTCCTACTGTTTCCATGGGAATCTGATGACAATAAGAAGGGAGGGAAACTCCCCTGGCCATCTACCACAACCTTAGACAGTCAGATGCTTTGGTCCTGGGGAAGTATGATCAGGACTTGGTGCTGCTAAGTTCTAGGCACAACAGGACTTAGCTGCATCACATCACATATGAGCTAACACTGTCATGGAATTCTACATGGCTGGGCTAGCTTACGCCTTCCAGAGTCAGGGGACTGCATTTGGGAGGGAGACACAAGCCTAGCCATGATTCTTGACACTGTAGTGGGGACATTTGGAGTAGCTGTTGGCTGCCAGCAGCTTTAACCTTCCTTGAAGTGTTGTGGTGGAAAAGTTCCCATCAGAGGTCCTTCCCCTTATTACAGAGGCAAGGTCCCAATAATAGCCTGTTACTCATCTGCATGCCAGAGATTATTTTCTAAAGAAATGGAGGAGTCAATTCTGCTTGATTTTGCGGAAGGCTCCATCCCATTTTCAGAATTATACATGTTGCAAGTTTCTGAAGTAGCACCAGGCACACTGTCCAATGCCAGTGTTCTTGGTGACACACACTGCAGTGCCCATGTTCATCATGGTGGTGTCAATGGTGTCAAATCTGGAGTAGTATTTGTATCCTGGTGCTGTCTCCTGAAATCCCACTTGTATGACCCTAGAGAAATTTCAAATCTAAAGGGACCCTTTTTGCTTTGAAAGCAATAGGAGGCATCTAGCTGTTGATGACAACGAAGACCACACAGTAGTCATCCCAGTCCTTTCTGTTTTAGGAAGGAGTTCTTTCCCATCACAGGATGTATGGAGTAAGCAATACACGGTCCGGAGGTGTTCAAGTCAAAATTCACATGGTCTGAGACACCCTCCTCTTTATGACAGATCCAATGTGCTGTTATTTTAGGCCTTTTTTCTTTTTCTTTAAAGAGCACCCCTTTTTTTATCTATGGACACTTTAAAAAAAACACAGTTACTATCAAACAAAACATAATTATCTGAATTTCAAATCTTCAATTATAGAGGAAGAACAGATTCTTAAAGTACTGGGTTTCTAGCTGCTCCCCTCTTACTCAAAAAAACACAAACTGGTATTTCATCCTATTTTAGCCATGCATGGCCATAAAGAGGCCACTGAAAATCATCATGACCATGAGATCTACAGCTGATTCCCATGTACCTGTTGATTATTACCACTCCTTCCTTTCAATCTCTGATGGAACCATTTGCTCAAGAATATTAGTAGATAGGATTAAGAATTTGATGTCTATTTTTAGATGTCAACATGATGGCATCTGGGAATAATATAACCCCAAAATAGAGGGAACACCTGTGGTCTATTTCTGCTTAATTTAATGTAGGAAGAACTACTTTATTGTGGAACTTTGAGGAATGAATTCACACCTTTAATTCAGATCTTTAATCTAGATGTAATCTGAACCGTTCCTTCTGCTGGAAGCCTATATATGTACATGGAAAAAGGAAGCTTTTACTCTTTCCCTGCTTGCTCTCTCCTTGTTAGCACATCCATTCCTTCACTGATATTAGAGCCTACTTCTTTAAGATTACAGCATAATATTGCAGACAGCTGAGACACCCAGTCTAAGGACTAACTACTAGATACTTGGACTTCCCATTCATTTCCAGCCATTGTTGGATTAGCTAGAGAACAGGCTGTAAACCATTCTAACAAATCCCCTTTTAATATAAAGATTCATTTTTATAACTTCTGTTACTCTAGATAATAGAGCAGGCACGGAAAGAGGACATTGTAGAAGAGTTCGGGTCTCATAACTGTCTCAGCTCACTTACAAATTCTCAATGGCCATCTTCCCTTAACCTTAGCCTTCCTCAGGTGCTTGCTCACTTCAGAGAATTCAACCCTCCTCCTCCACATCATCCTGATCTAATTCCTTGGCATGCTTTATTTCTCATATTATTGAGTATGGTTGTTAAGGAGAGGAAGGTCCATTCTTGGGTAGTGCTTATAAAGTGAGTGTTCAACTCTCCATGGGTAAAGTAGTGAAAAGATTCTAAGGAAGCAGAGAAAAATTCCCAGCATTAGAAAGAGGAGGTACTGAATGGCTTCACCTGTATCACAGGAGAGACTCCTGGAAAGAAATCTCAGCTTCAGGTCAGTTTAGGGAGAATTTATTAGCAAGGAGGCAAAGGCTGTTCCTTGTGACATCAGGAGTACCTTCTTTGGGAATTATAGTGTATCCTGGAGAGCAGAGGTCTTGGAATCCCCTGTGATGTCAATAGTGTTGTAGCAACACCAAGTGCCTTTAGGATGTTCATTCAATGCCTATACGGTTTGCCTATAGACATGTTGTCAAGACTTAGGCATCTACTTGGGAGAGAGAATGGATTTTTTGGAGATACCAGAGAAAGGCAGAAGTAAGCTGACCCTAGGTCTCACTGGAAAGAATGGAGAAATCAATTGTCCTGGGGAAGATGCAGTGAGTTCAGGAAAGAGTCTGGGGAGCTTTTTGGATGTGATGGGCTTGAGCCTTCCAGGGTCAATCAGGAACTGGGAGCTTCTGAGAAGCAATAGACCTATCCTGCATCTCTGGGTTCCTAAAAAGCAGATCCAGATCAACGGTTCATGATGGTTAATATGACATAGTCAGGAATTGACAAGACTGTAGCCTTTGTGCTGCGGACCCTCTGATCTCACTCTGAGTGGGGAAGGAGGCACAGAGGAATGTTTAGATTTCAGTACCATCATTGCACTTCACTCCCACTGGAGTTCTTAGGTTGTGTGGCAGCAATAACAAGGACAGGAGAGTGCCCTGGCAAAGCCTGAGCTTGTCTTACTTTACATTGTAGACACTACCAGGGCTGAGGTACCAAGTGCTGCTGTCTTTCACTGATCCCCTAAGATTACTGACTTCCCAGCTGTGGGTGGCACCCAGGTCTCCAGTTCAGCCTGAGAACTGTTAGATTCAGTGGATTTGGAATGACACTGTCCCCTTCTTACAGGATCTAGGTGTCCTGGGATGCCAGTGAAGATGGCTTTGTGAATCTGTTGACTATGTTCTACCGCTCATGGCTTCTCCATTAGCATGAGACTCTGAAGCATCATCCAAGTGATTTGGGCATCCCTATACTACTTGAGTGCTTGTGAGAGTAGCAATTATCTCCAGGATTATGTACAGGAAAGGACATGGCTGAGGGCTCTGAAGCTTGTACATCTTCTGTAGCTGTGAATAAGCCTTAGGAGGCTGTCCCCTAGGTCACCCTGTGCAGGGAGACAGGGGAAGCCAGGTAACTTCTGAGACACCCATCTCCCTATAGAAAGATGCGAGAACTGACATCCACAGAGGGAGAGACTCAAGTCTAGTCTTTCAGAACCAGCTAGGGCAAAGTCTCATCTGTCAGTCACTTCCTGATCACCCTTTAGTGTGTCAGGATTGACTGAGATGAGGTAGTGTGTAGGGCAGGTGGTGTCCATTGATTTCTAGAATTGGTGATTACTGAGATACCTAACCTTGCCTAACATGTTTGTCAGTATGATATAACATCTGAATGGACATAGTTTACCCCACATCACTCATTTCTTCTGGGGTCCACCAAGTACACTTCTGAAGCCACAGTCTAGACTTCTGGTGAATTTTCAATCCAGGCTGAACATGGTGCTAGTTCTTCATTTTAGGACTGTCAGTAAATTGAAAAGTGTGAATTGTGGCTCTGGGAAAGATCTATGACGAAGGACCCCTAATAATCTGTCCTCTTGTGCCCTTCGCCTGACTCTCTCATGCTCAGGTAGATGTTGTAATTTAAGCTGGCTGTGTCCCCTTTCCTAAGGGCATGCACATTGTTACAGGAGGCTCCAGATCAAGGAATTTGGCTTTCATGTAGCTCTAGTGGTAGCACCACAGCAGTGACACACTACATACTATCCCCATGACTATGACACATTTGATTTTCTGTAAATGGCATTGAATATCTGTGTGTGGCTCCTCAATAGCCATTCATCTTTCTTCAAACTTTCATGCAGGAATGTCCCACCATTCTTCATGGGAGTTTTTGCTCTTATGTCTGAGGGCTCCCGTGGGGAACCCTGGTTCTTGTATCTCCAGCCTGACATGTCACTAGTTAATCACACTTTTGGTAGCTATGATGGCTGCAATGAATTCTACTGAAGGTGAGGGGTAATTTTCATCAATTATGGAAGTTATCTTTGTACTGACATGAACCCCCCAATCTCCCACCACACTAACAGCCTTGTGCATCCTCCACAAGGTGCTTGTTGCTTTCAGGGGACTAAACTTTCCTCTCCACCATTCTTACTTAGTTGCCTAGAAACTATTTTTCTTGTGTTATTGACTAGAGGTTTCACGAGTTGGATGAGCCATTTCCTGGAATGTGTTTGGAAGTGAGTCTTCAACTTTCTGTACATGAAATAGTGAATATATTCTAATGAAGCAAAAAGAGATCCCTGGGTTTGTAATGAGGAGGTGATGAAGGTATTCCCTTACATTTTTCAGAAGGCTCCTGGGAAGGTCAGTATGGCTTCCAGTAAATTGCAGAAGATACACTTTGTAGGGAGGTGAGGGCTACTGCTTGTGAACCCAATAGTTCCTTCTTGGGGCGAGATATTGTATTCTGGAGAGCCCTTAGCATTCCCTTGATATCACCAGTGTTGTGGGAACACCAGGTGACTGTGGGGTGATCTTTCCCTGCCCATAGACATGTCAGCAAGACTGAGAAGGCTGCTTGGGAGAGAGAATGAAGAACATGGGAGACCAGAGAGAGGCAGAAGGAAGCTGGGCTTCAGTCTCAGTGTAAAACATTGAGAAATAAATGGTTGGTGAGGAAACAGTGAGTCCTAGGAGGGGGTGGCAGCTTTCTGGAGGAGGTGCAGTTGAGCAGGGCCTTCCAGTAGTGGGACTCAGTATCTGTGAATTTCTGGTAAGCAATGGACTTATCCTGCTTCTCTGGGTTCCCTAAGAGCAGACCCAGAGTCAACAATTTCTGATGGTTAGTTTCAGAGAGACATGAATATTCAAACCTTAAGTGGCTTTTCTGTGAGATCCTTAATCTCATTCTGAGTGGAAAGGAAGGCCAGCATGAGCAAAGTGGTAACTAATTAGGTGTCCTTCTCTGGGTAGGGTGTTGCTGCACTTCATCCTAGTGGATTCCCTCAGTTTCCATGGGAATCTGATGCCAATAAGAAGGGAGGGAAGCTCCTTTGATCATCCATCAAAGTCTCAGACTTTCAGATACTTTGGTCCTGGATACATGTGATGAGGACTTAGTACTGCTATGCTCTAGGGACAACAGGACTTACCTGCACCACATCAGATATGAGGTGACACTGTCCTCCAAATCTACATGGCTGGGCTATCTTATGTCTTCCAGGGCTGGGGGACTGCATTAGAGAGGGAAGCACATGCCTAGCCATGGTGGTTGAGGACAGATACATAAATCATGGGTACTAATTTGAGGATAATTGACCTATTGTGGTTCTCAGTGGGGCCCTAGCATTTCCTCTTCCTGGAGGTTCCTCTTGGGACTAGCATGGATTCTCCTGCCCCTATGCCATTCAAGTGTACAAGTTCACTTTGCTTTATCTTCCTGCAGGGACTACTGGGAAGTCACCAACTCAAACCTCCACCTCCACTGAGCAGGAGCAGCAGATGACAAAGTTGGAGAAACTCACCCTTCAGCTACAGAGTATAACATATGAGCAAATTGAACTGTATGGATTCCTGGCCAGTTATACAGACAAGGATTTGCAGAACAGATAGTCATTATGTGCACTTCTCTGCTGACAATCTTGATCCCACAGTGTGTAGCTAAGCTTTCCTGAGGAACAGGAGACTGAACCTCCAGGGTGTCCTGGTGCCTAAACTAATTTTCCTGAGTGCACAGAATTTGGAACCTGGGTAGGTGTGAGATGGAGACATAGGCTATTCTTATTCATCCAAATGAATAGCAGACCATGTGGCCTGAATCACAGTCTGAGGATAGGGACATTAGTGTGTGAGTTCTCAACATGCATTTCAAGAGGCCTTGGCAGGTGTTGGCTTGTGGGAGATGCTAGGTTCTGTGAGTTTGTGGTGAGTCTTTGTAGTTGACCAACAGATGATTATGTGCTGAAGGCTCCTGGCAGAGCTGGAGGGGCCTGGTCCCATTCATCCATCTCAGTTTGTGGCTAGAAGGTCTGATGTTTATCAGTGGTTCTCCCTTGTCCTCCTCCTTATACTTTGAGGCAATTCCACCTACCTGAATTTCATGGGCAACCTGACTGTATGTGGTGTTTTTGTTTGTGTAGGAAGTAATAGCCTGAAGCTTTTCTTGGCTCCTCCTTATACTCTGAGACAGTGCAAACTCTCTGTATTACATGTGCATTGTGAGTATATGTTGTGTGTGTGTGTGTGTGTGTGTTTGTGTGTGTGTGTGTGTGTTAATGTGTGTGTTTTAGAGGGCACGAGGGTATGTGTGTGTACTCCTTGGAGTCTAGGTTCTGTGGCACAGCCTGAGGATTTGCCATTTTCATGTTTTCCATGGGATGCCAGTGATAACACCAGAGAGCTTTATCTTGGCCACTGTTCTCACTTTGGTGGAACTTTGGAATCCCTTGTGGAGTTTATAAAGCCTTCCTGAAGTTGGGACTCCTCCCTGGAAATACTCAATGTATGCTCTGGTCCTCTGTGTATAAGGAGGAGTACCCAGGCACGGGAATCCCTGTGATAAAGACAGGAAAAATGTCACTATAGGTTTCCGGTGGCACCAGATATGTGGCACAGACTCCTGGGAACTTCTCAGGTAGATAATCTATAGCTCCAAGTTCACTGAGGGTGCTCATGCAGCCCTGGATAACTCTCTTGAACAACCTTCTTCTTCTGTCCTGAGGACATGATAGGAAGTTTAATAAGCACCAGGAGGTCCCAGTGTATAAGTGCCAGGCTGTGGCATCCATGGGGCTGAGGTGTCCAGAACATAGCCTGATTCCATATGATCCTTGTGGCCTGAATTCATGGGGTTCTTTTCTCCAGGGGCCATGCCCTACTACAGGCTGAATTCTTTTGGGATGCTAAAAACGGAGCATAAGCAGGTGATATCGGACTTGCAGAAATTGCCCATGGAGATCAGTGACAGTGTGAAAAAAATCAAACAGCTGATTGAGGAGAATGTATCCTACAGGTATGTGCGGGATTTATCTTGGGAGGGACTGATTCTACCATCTTTCACCCAAAGTGAGGGCTCTGGTTCTTGCCTGTGTGCCTCTTAACAAGCAGTCTGACATGTGGTCCTTGGCTTTGTGCCACTTGAACTCAGTTTTGCTAAGTGTGAAAAGACACTGAGTCCCTCCAAGAGATGTCCTGTCATTTTTGGGAGACCCTTAATAGAAAAATGGTTTGTACCATGAAGAGTGTCAGGTATCCTAGGACCTCTGGAGCTCTGACCAGGGCTTCACAGAGCTGTTTTCCATGTCAGCCATAGACAGAACTGATTCTGGTTGGGGCTTTTTCCCTCATTTTGAGAGTGTTTTCCCTCTACCTGCTGCTGCTTTTCCAATATCATGAACAGTTAAGAACAGGTGTGGACTGCACGCTGTTCTAGAGGCACTGGATACCTTTTGGCATCAGGGTTTTCAGAAGTAGTTTGAATCTTTTTGGAATTTGGTTATTCTCTGTATTTGACCTGCATCTAAGTGATGCTGGCTTGGCTACTGAGAGCTCCATTTGTGTGCTCACTGGGCATCTGGGACTTTTTAGCACTGGTGGTACTTGGACGTAGGTAGGGCAAATGGGGGCTGGCTGGGACACACCATGTTTTTGTGGATTTTCAGTTAAATCCATGGCCAGATCCTCCAAGATTGGACTCATCGGAAGGAGAATGTGCATGTGTTGAGACTCAAGAACAGACTGCTGTGGAAGGAGCAGACTGAACTGCAAGAGTCCTGTGAGGATCTGAAGAGGCTCCTGATGGAGGGTCATGAGATGATCTGTGACCCTCAGCAGGTAGGCAGAGACAGCGGGGGCAGGCTGCCCACCTGTTCAACCATAAACATAGAGACACCCATATAACCATCGACCCATCCATCCAGACTCCCACCTACAAACCATCAAATTGTTGATTTCTGTGATCATTCCCGAGTCTTTCTGGAGAGGTAGCCTCTTGCAAGAAACTGGATAATTGTCAAGCAAACCTTCCTGCTCTCCTAGAAGCTGCAGTACAGAGAGCTGGGTCAGCCACATATCACACACCTGCCTGTCATTATGATCAGAGGGCTGCTGTGCAGTGAGGTACTTTGGGAACAACACAAAGCTTTCATTGATGATGTCAGTGGCCTGTGGCTCATTTGATTTGCAGGGGTCTTGTGAGATCACAGGTAGGAAGCAAACTTCAAGGCCTAGAGTCCAGCCCCAGTGCCAAGTGAGTGGTTCTCATTGTCAACATTTTGGGTGGCATGTGGTCTTCTCCTTTTTTCCTGCACCCCAGTGTGCTCTCTTCCTCTTTCAAGCTCTTGGTTCATAGTGACAGAAGCCTGAGTACCACCTTTTCAGTCCTTTTTCTGTGTGTGGTGCTAGACAATTCTCCCATCCTGGAGCTTCCAGTCTGGAGCTGACTGGATGCCCATAGATGTGGGAGGACTTTGACAAGCTGATTGTTAGGGTGACTGATTTGAGGCTATATGAGTACATTTTCTGCTATCACCTCAACAGAGTCTGAATAACTTGTGTGCTCTCCTAGGAATTTTTAGTCCCCAAGGGATGGATAGCCATGTAGTGGGTGTCAGTTGAAACACCTGATGTGCATATTTTATTCAACTGTTCATACAGCATGATATCCTCTTTATTGTTTTCTGCTCATTCTGATTTCTGTGGTCTGTGTGAGATCTATGCAGGTATGTGTAAATATGTACTTTGGTGTGTGTGTTCTGAGGCTACATAATGAAATCCGTGTTGTCATCTGTTGCTCACTCCCTTATTCCTTTGAGCCCAGGTCTTTCACTGACCCTGAAATGTTCTCTTTGGGTTATTCTAGCTGGCCAGCACTCTTTGGATCTCCTGTCCTCCAAGGTAGACCTTCTGTCTTGTTTTGTCTAATCCAATGTTACACATTTAATTGCTCAGAAAGAGGAAGGACAAATTTGCTTTCTCTTTTGTCTCTTTACTTTAATGTTTTGATGCTAATGTGTTCTCTAACAACAAAAATCAAACAATACAGCTATTTTAAAAATAAACAGTAGGCTTCTTTCCTTTCAGTGCACAGAGCTAACACCACAGGAAATGTCTGGTTTGTCCCTGGCTTCTCAACAAAGAATCCTACAGTGCATCTCCTTGCTGACATTGTGTTGCTGACTATATCATGTGCATGGCTGTGTCTCAGAACATATTCCCTCTCATAGTTGTGCAGAGTGCTGTGTTCCTGAAAAGCACTGCAGGTGATGTCACTGGCCTCCTTCTGACTGACACTGGGCTGAATTCATATCATATGCACTGTCATCTGTTGAAAATTTCCTGGGTGTTGACTGTGGGTCACTTTATTTTTCTTGGGCTATCAAGGTCATCTGTGGAGGAGCAGGATAAGTTTAGTGAAAAGACTATGATGGGTCAACTTGGAACCTGTGGCGTCAGTGAGTTTTGTGATGGATAAAATTCATTCAAGGAAAAGTAAGAGCAGGCCGAGGTAGCAGTGCATTGCTGGGTGTAAGAGCCTTGTAGACAGCATAGAGGACCCACTACCTCACCCCACATCAGAACAGGTGCAGCAGTCTTCTCATTGACCATTTTAGGTTCAGCAAGTATTTTTTTTTTGTGTGTGTGTGTGTGTGTGTGTGTGTGTGTGTGTGTTGCTTTTCTGTGCATCTCTGTATGTATGTGTGTGTGAATTTCTCCTCTGTATGTGTGTTTGTGTGAATACTGTCTATTGCTTACACAGTAGTGTTCCTTTGTGTGTGTATGTGACCATGTGTGGATGAGTGTATATGTGTGTGTGTCCATGTTTCCTGTATGTATAGGGATAAGTATTTGTGAGTAGAGGTGCTAATAGGTCCAGGTGTGTGTTTGTACTGTGGATTTTAAACTCTCTTATTTGTTTTTATTTCTACATATTTATATATTCACTTACTCATCTTTAATGATGATGAAACCAACTTTGTTGAAAAAGTTCTGTGCCCCCTCACTTGTCATCCATCAAATAATATATGCTGCTGCCCATCTTTCCTCATGTCCTCCTAGCTCACTAGAACAAAGGGACAAAAACTACTGTACCTCAATGTTTTTCAGGTATTTTAGAGACAAAAATATTTATCTGCCCAGAAATCCTTGGAGCAAACCAAAGGAATGTGGTACATGAAGGTGAGGAGGAGGTCGCTGTGGCAAATCAAGGTGTCTGAGAGGCAGGATAGCCAGGCTGAGGGTTTTTGTCCTTGTCTGCTCTGGGTGAATGGTGACTGCACACTCAATGGTCAGGTGACTTGCTGTGTCTTCTCTGTATCCTGTTTTGTCCTCATCCACATTGCCTGCTACCACTTGCTTTACCCCTTTGTCTAACCTTGGCTCAGTTAACCTTGGCCTTGGAGCCTGGCCTGCATGTTAGTCCTTGAGAGATTCTGACTTGCAGTGTGCTTCCAGCTGCATCTCAGTCTGGCAGAAGTCCCCTAGCCATGCTGTGGTGTGAGAATGGGGCTGTCTCAGTACACCCCACTGAGGCTCCTGAGGGTCTAAAGCACTCACCATGTGCTGTGTCTGTAACATTCAGTAACTTATTTTCTCCAAAGTTGTTTACTCTGAGTTAAAATCAGCCTCATGGAGGGTTTGCAGAAATGAGAACCCTCAGACATTGCTGGTAATGTAAAATGGTATAGCACAGTGAGAAGCTACACACAAGTCTTCAGAAAGTTGAATTGCAATCCCCAGGTGACCCAGTGATTCCAGAACATGAAGTAGGTGTCCACATAGTCCCAACATAGCTAGGGGACATCAAGGTTTTATCAGCACTCCTTGGAGCAGCCTCCTGATGCCCATCATTCACTGAGTGGAATAGTACACTGTGGTTGAGCTTTTCATGGAATATTGTTCAGCATAAAGTAATACATACAACCATTTGGTACTGACTTAGTCAGCCATTTGTTACTCAAATAATTCCCTGGCACAAACATTTCACAGGAAGGAACTGTTTCTTTTGCATCCTGGCTATGGAGATTTTCTAGTTTCCTGAGATCTTTGCTTTGGGTCCAAAGTGAGGCAACCTGTGGTAAAGGGAGCCCCTTTTGAAGGAAGTTGCTCACTTTGCGGGCAACTGAGAAACAGTGAACAAGACCAGTGGGTTAGTCCATGACCATCCAGTAGTCCTTTGCTGGGGAACATTCCTATACTGCACAGCCTGGGGAACTTCTTAAGCAGACTTTGTTAATGGTCCAGGACCCCAGAGGGCCACCTGTCTGTGCATTAGATCGCAGGACAGACACTTCAGTGACTGAACTGCCTATCTCTCTTGCCTTCTGTGTTATTCTCTCATCCAACAGGTTTACCTTCTTCTCATTAGTATCCCTTGTGGTTGCTCCTTATGTTAGTATTAACTGTGAAGCTAAACATGTTAGTGCATTACAGTGTGCTTGTATGTTTGCATACATGTACTTGTGTGTGTTCATGAATTTGTGTGTGCATGTGAGTGAGCAAGCCTCCACTGAGAACACAATCTTCTAATGAACAGGAGCAAGAGAGCCTGGATGAAAGATTTGAAGGACCTGCTGAAGCAGAAGGAGCTGGTCACCCAGCAAGGGGACTTGGCAGAAAAGCTGCAGCATCACTTCAATGTCTTTGAGATGAGGTGGGAGCCCAGGCTGGGAGGAGTGGTTAGAACCATGTACATCACCTGTCCCTGGATCTCTGTCCTTTTAGGATTCCCACCACCTGAATAGTTCCCAGCCACAGCCAGAGAAAAACCACCTCAGGATATTGTACTGGCCCGGTCAACAAGAACTTCCTTCTCATGTAGCAGATCTTGAGAGAACTGAGGAGGCCAAAGAAGCCACAGATGCCTTGAACCCATGACATTCTATACTCTGAGATCAAGGCTTCATCCTCATGAGACCTTAATAGCTCTGAACTCCCCAGTGAGGAAAATACCAGCTGTCTTCCAGGTGATCCAGCCCCCATCAAAAACATGGGTCTGTTGACTCAGTACTCCTAAAGAAAAGAAAGCATCAAAAATGAGCTTGAGACACAGAAAACCTGAGCCAAGAATTACTTAGAACCCTGACATTCAATAGCAAGTGGCCCCTGTGAGGGGTACTACAACATGGAGGGAAGAGATGGAGTGAACAAGACATTTCCTAACAGTTTAATATCTATGGCTTTGGCAAGCTGACTGTGTTCTCAGCCCTCTCTATGTGGTGTGAAATGTGTCTAGAAAGATTGTTGATGTCAGGTTTTTCCAGACAGACCTCATCCAAAAGCATCATATTTCATTCTCCAGTCCATTGTTGAAGCTGACACCATGTCATGCACCAGTGTTGCTGAAGATAATGCACCAACGAGATCTCCACAGTCCCTCATTCCCCGGGTTAGACACTTTTCCCTCCATATGTAAAATGAGTGGTTATTCTTCAGTTTCACAGCCTGGCCTGAAGTGACTTGTCCTGAGAAAGGATTTACAGAAGGCATCTGAGTCATCTTTGATGTTCATGGGTTCTCAGATGCTGCCCATGGATTTGTTGGGTCTCCAGTAAGCACAGAAGTATCTGAAAGAATCAAATAGAGACCAAGACATTACAGGATCAGCAGTGGGTGATAATTTTTCAAATGCTTCCCAAGGAGCACAAATTTTGCTCTAGAAAATGTCTCATCCTTAGTCTTGGTGAAGGCTTGACCTACAAAGCCTGAAGGAGGCATGGCTATACTAGCTTTGAAAAGGCTTTTTACAATCATGGACTGCCTTCTTACCATGTTTCCAAGCCCAGCCACAGGCGTGGGTCTGTTTTGCTGAATGTACAGCAAGAGAATGCTGCTGACCTTAATTTTTTTTTTTTTTAGGTTTTTGGTTGGGTTTTGTTTGCTTTAGTTTTTTTTTTTTTGATGGGGGGTTCTATGTTATATATTGAGGTTTTGTTATTCATTTGTTCTTCCTTTTGTTCATTTGTTATTTGGGTATTTTGTTAAGGCTTTTCACTGTTTATTGACTGTTCCCTTTAAGCCCCTATTGAGTAATATTACTGTATTTTTATTAATAATAAAGTGATTTTGAACTCTTCTATCTTAGAACCGATTTCTTTGATCAGGTATGTTGTCTCACTCTAGTAGCCCCAGAACCTCCTGTAACATCAGAACTCTGTGTGCCCAGCTTGAGCTACAGAGTGGGTTCTCAGGCAGCCAGGGCTCCACAGGGCTTTGGAGGTGGATGGTGTTGTCATCTCCATGGATTCCCATTGCACGATGGAAAAAGTATCCATACTGTATCCTTGTGGTCATATATTTAGCTATCTCTAACTATAGCATTCTGTATACCCACTTCATGATGTGATCATGTGCACCACATTCATGAAAAGTACAACTGTATTGCTGTAAAGCCTCTCAGGAAATGAAAACATTTACTAAAGGAGTATGAAAGAATCCATGACCTGCTTGCCACCTGGAGCCATGATGATGTCCATGCCTGGTCTGCTGCTAAGGGCCATGTCCTGTCCATGACCCTGACACAGCTGTGGGAGTCTGTGTTGATACCCATGCATCCTCTGTCAGTGAGAGCCTGGCAACCACCTGCAGTTGGGCCACCACATGTGACCATGTTGTTGTCAAAGAGATTTCCCCTCCAATCCCAAGGGGACATTTGTGTCTTAGAAGCCTGTGCTGCCCACTAGGATCATAATGACATCAGGGCAATGGCTGTAACTGAGGGTCATGTCTGGGTTCATGGCCCTGTTGCAGCCAGGTTCTGTGTTGATATCTCAGGCCCCTGTTGCCATCAAAGACAGTGCCTGGAATCTGGGCTACCACCATGGAACATGGTGCTGCTGGGTCCCTGCCAATCTGTGTGACCGTCATTGCCAACCAGAGCCATGGTGACATCCAGGTCTGGGCTACAACTTTGGAACATATCTGGGTGCGTGTTACAAACACAGGCAGGATCTGTTTTCATATCCATGGCCTGTACAGCCTCCAAGGGTCACACAGAGGTACGTGAGGTGTGGGCTGTCACCTAGGACCATGATAATGTCTAAGGTGTGTGTTCCTGAAGGAGCCATACAGATCTGAGTGGCCTGTGCTGTCACAAGGGACCCTGGTGTCCTTCAGGCCTAGGCTGCTGTCAAAGGCCATGTCTGGATCTATGAACTAGCCACAGATCACTTGGTCTGAGTTGATGTCAATGGCTCCTGTTACTGCTGAAGACAGGATAGGGATGCAAAGAGTTAACCCCACCATTTACTGGCCTTAGCCCTAGTGAGAACTAGACCTGCCCCTCACCCACTGCAGTGCTGGGGAGAGTGGGTTCTGCACATGGACTGAGCAGCATAGTAGAGCCAACCCTGTTGGTTCTGGTGTCAGTGAGCTGGCCCTGAGACTGTGAGAGAAGACCTGAGTCTACCCTCTTCTTCTGCCTTATGTTGGCAAGGGTAAAGGAAAGATACCTGCCTCACCTGAGCAAATGCCACCTGCAGCTGGTGGGAGAGTGGGACTTTGGGCATGAGAACAGAAGAGCTGGGTCTGCAGCAACTGGGTTTGTGGGCCTGGTACATCACCTCAGCAAAGCACTAGAGCTGTCCCTTTACTCTGAGTGTGGGTGAGTCAGATTTGAGTGCATGAGAACAGGACAATTGGCCTCTCTCCATTCTGCCCATTGCATGGAGTGAGCTAGGTGAGGCAGTGCTGGAGAGCTTGCCTGGGTGGAGAAGATAAAGGAAAGCTGGCAGTCTGACCATCCCAGGTACCCCCAGCCCAGAACCATGGCTATGAATTATCCAACCCTAACATCGTCTTTATCCATGGAATCCTGGAGCATGTAAATGGCTCAGTTCTGAAGATCTAAAGCTGCAGGATCTCTATGACACAAGGCATCAACAGGATCTCCAAGAAGAGTACAAGTGAAGGTCCATTATCTATAGTGTAGAGAAGCCAGAGAGGCCTGGAACATTTACAAGAAAAGATGTATGGACTAAAGGGTATACTCTGTGACTCACTGGGCCACACTAAAACTTCCTTGCCAATGCTTTTGTTCATTTGTTTTTAATTTTGGGTTTTCAGTTTTTCTTTTAAAATTTCTTTTGTTTTGGGGGGAGTTTCAAAGGCAGAGCTCAGGTGTGTAGGAATAGATAAGGGGTAGAGATAGATTGGGATGCAAGATGTGAAACTATCAGGGAATAATAAAATGTTTAAAATAAAAAAAGAAATTAAGAAAACCAGAGATATCTGGGCATGGTTTCCTTGGAATATAGCATCAGTGATATGAAGACTGCAGAGAGAATGAATTCCAAGGTATGTTGGGACAGGTTTTTTTTTTGTTTGTTTTTTGTTTTTGTTTTTGACGCTTTTGGCTTTAACTAGGAATTTGTGCAATTTTTTTAAAAGATTTATTTCTTTTATTTGTATCTATGGGTGTTTTTCCTGCTGCAGGGCTAAACACCATGTGCATGTAATTCCACAAGCGGCCAGAAGAAGGCATCAGATTCCAACTGAACCTGGAGTTAAATAGGCTTTTTAGCTGTTCTCAAGAGAACCAACTTCTTTGGGAGGGAAACTGCTCAAAATGGAGGCGCCTTCTCTCCAGACCCTGCACTTGACTTTTTTCCTTTTAGTTATGTATGTTGTATTAATTTGAGTGAATCAGCCCCAATCAAAGAGAGAAATTTCAAGAGACCAGTAGGGACAAGCATATGTTGTAAGCATTGTAAC
Organism: Peromyscus eremicus; assembly: GCF_949786415.1. Lineage (NCBI taxonomy): Eukaryota > Metazoa > Chordata > Mammalia > Rodentia > Cricetidae > Peromyscus > Peromyscus eremicus. The sequence continues at coordinate 815,856 of NW_026734312.1, forward strand.
TGTCTTAGGATACCAGGCATCCATGCAAGGCGTTGGTGGGTTCAAGATCCTGCTCCAGCATCACTTATTGTCAGAGTTGGAGCAGGTCTCTCACATCTCATCCTGGATGACAATGCAGATTAGGGCCATCTGATGAAATGCAGAATTGAGAAGACCCTCCGGGTGGTAGAGGTGTCGATAGGACTCCCTCTTGATGGTCCAGCTAAGCAGTGTTGGGAGGAAGCTTCACACCAGCCAGAGTGGATGGAGCCTGCAGCAAAAGTGACATGCCAGTCATGAGGAGAATGTCTGTACAAGGTTAGGAAAGGAGAGGGATGGTGGATGGTGCTTTTTAACCATAGCTGATCTCACTGTCCTGAGGAAGGGTTTCTTCCAAGGAGTGATTTATTTTTGTGAAGCTCCCCTGGACCAGATCTGCCTTCTGAGACTGACAGTGAATCAGAGAGTTAATATGTGGAGGAAGTAATCCTGTGGGGTCCCAGACTGGTGTTGTCAATCAAGCATAGAAATAATCTATTCTTTATGAATAAAAGGCATATATACACACACAACATCCATATAGATACAAACCCCATCAATTCCATGGATGATGTGATCAGCAGGAGAGATGGCTCAGTGGGCAAAGGCAACTGCTGCTAGGCCTACAGGCCTGAGTTACTTCCCTAGGACTCACATGATTGAAGGAGAGAACAAACCTCTGAGAAATTGTCCTCTGATCTTCATGTGAGTTGGCATGGCATGGTCATGGTCCACAAAAGCTAATACTTTCTGTTCCTAAGGCTTTCTATTTCTTAATTACCCTAGAATCTTTCCATCTGATGCACTCTTTTAATTATGTTACTCTGCATTCCATTTGGGAGATTTGGGACATTTGCTATTTTACTCTTGTTGCTGTGATGTTACAAGCTCTAAGAAGGCCAACACCAAAGCATCACCTGAAGAATGGTTAAGGAGAGATGGCCACTGAGAACTTGTGACATACCTGATATACAAACTACTCTAGAATGTCTTCTCTGCCTGCCTGGTGTATTAGTCAGGGCTCTCTAGAGTAACAGAAGTTATAAACTGAATATCTCTATATCTAGAAAGCAGATTTTTTTAGAATGACTTTCAGGCTTTGGTTCAGCCGATACAATGATGGCTGGCTATGATGGAAAGTCCAATAATCTAGTAGATGCTTAGTCCACTAGACTGGATGTCTCTACTGGTATGCAATATATGCTGAAATCTTAAAGAAGTAGGCTCTAATGCTAACAAGATGTGCTAACAAGGAGAGAGCAAGCAGAGAAAGAGGAAAAGTGTACTTCCTCCATGTACATCCACAGGCTTCCAGCAGGAGTGGTCCAGACTACATCTGGGTTAAAGATCTGAATTAAAATTGTAACTTCCTGCCTCAAAGATTCAGACTGGAAGTAGATCTTCCTACTTCAAATTAAGCAGAAATCTCCCATAGGTGCACCCTGTATGTTTTGGTCTTAGTCAATACCAGATGTATTCATGCTGACAACTAAGAATAGTCATCAAAGAAGTTTTTCCCTCTTCTCTAATAGTCATGAGCAAGTGACTCCCTTAGAGAGTGAAAGGAAGGAGTGACAATAATCAAAAGGCACATCTGAGTCAGTTGTAGATCCTATGGTCATGATGAATTTTATTGGCCTCTTTATGGCCATGGATGACTGAAATAGGAAAAAATACCTGTCTCTGGTTTCTTGGGTAGGAGGGGATGAGCTAGAAACCCAGTTACAAGTCTCTGGCCTTTCTATACAATTGGAGAATAGACACTGAAATAAGTATGATGTGTCTGGTAGTGACTGTGGTGGAAAGGGGTCTAGAGGGACAAATGGGTCTCTTTAAAGAGAACGGGCGAAAGGCCTCTCACAGCAAACATACTGGACCTGTCAGAAAGAGTGGCCACATGAGTTTGGACTTTAAGTCTTCCAGACCCCTTCTTGCTCACTCCATGTATCCTGAAAAGGAAAGAAAGACAAAAAGAAAAAAAAAACACAAAAAAGCCAAAAACTCTCTTAAACAGTGGGGCTCAGGGAAGACTTCCGTGGGGTCTTCATTGTATACAACAGGTAGAAATCATCAATTGTTTTCAAAGCAAAATGGTTTATTAGGATTTGAAGTTTACTGAGGGTCAAAGAGGCAGGATTTGAAGACAGAAGTAACAGGTAATAAATCATACTCGAGAACCAAGTCATATTCCAGAGCTCACCACTGACACTACCAAGATGAGCATGGGCACTGCAGTGTGTGCCACCAAGAATACTGGCTTTCTACAATGTGCCTGGTGCTGCTTTAGAAGACCGCAACATCCAGGGCTCCTAAAATGGGATGCCGCTTCCCCAAATCATCAAGCAGAATGGACTCCTTCATTTCTCTAGAACCTAAGCTCTGGCAAGCAGTTGCTGACTCAGGTTTGTATTTGGGTCCTGGTCTCTGTAGTAAGAAGTAGGTCTTCTGATGGAAACTCCTCCACCAAAACACTGGAAGGATGGTCAAAGGTGCTGTCAGCCAACAGCCCCTCCCCATGTCCACCTGCAGCCTCCAGAAGGGGTTTCAATAGTCAAAGATACCAACTTTTCCTTTGTGGCTAGGGCTTATTGTCACTCATTATTTTAAGTATTGCTTTGTTTTTCCTCCATAAATTGTATTAAATTACTCTTCCTACCATTGAATTTTCACTTTGGACATAGAATCCTATTCATAGAGGGTCAATTTTCTTTGCAGTAAGCTGAAGTTTATATTTTCTCCTTTCTGGCTTGCTGTTATGGCTGTTCTTGGCTGTTTACTTGAGACATAGTTAAGGAATTGACACCAAAAGACTGGCTTGCAGGCATGTTTCTTTGGCATTTTTTGATTGCTAATTGATGGATGAGGGCTCAGCCCTCTGTAGGTAGTGCCATCCTTAGGCAAGTGAGCCTGGGCCACAGAGAAACGGTAGCTGAGGTGACTAGTGAGCAGCGCTCCTCTGGTTTCAAGCCCCTGTCTTGAGATCTTGCCTTAGTTTCCCTTGATGATAGACTGTAAGCTGTGAGGTGAAAAAACTCATCACGTTCTCAAATTGGATTCTTTTTTTACTTTTATTAAAACAATGGAAATCTATCTAGAACTTGCCATATTCCCAGGACATGCTCTGACGGTCCATCCTTGTTCTGCCAGCCTCTATCCTCTTTTTTTTTCTCCTCTGTACAAAGTTTCTGGACACTGCAATCTGTTGCAATATCTACTCTGACAACCATACCCACTGCTTATGTAACTCTATTACAGTATTTTGTTAGTCAGTTATGACAAGTTTCTCTAATACAGTATGCTTCCCTAATTTTCCCTCTTTAAAATTATCTCTGGATTTTCCTTCTTTTTCCACTTTTAAATTAGTATCCTTTGGCCCACAATAGAACAGTTATGTCAGATTATTAAGTGGGTGATTTATTATTCACATTTTCCAATTCGAGATTTAGAAAAGCAAATTAGAACACTGTATATCTTGGTGTGTGTGTGTGTGTGTGTGTGTGTGTGTGTGTGTGTGTGTGAAGATGGGCATTCATATCATACAGCTGATATATTGTGAGGTCCAATTTTATGACAACCTGACAAAAGCTAGGGTTCCAAGAGGAGGGAGCCATATTTCTAAAATTTTTCACGTGATCAGGGTGTGGGAAAGCCTGTAGAGCATTTTCCTAAGTATTGATTAACATGGGAGGGACCAGCCCATTGTGAGTGGGGTCACCCCTGGTCTGTTGGCCCTGGGCTGTTTAAGAAAGTAGAGTGAGGTTGGGGATTTAGCTCAGTGGTAGAGCGCTTGCCTAGCAAGCACAAGGCCCTGGGTTCAATCTTCAGCTGAAAAAAAAAAAGAAAAGAGAAGAAAAGAAAAGAAAAGAAAAGAAAAGAAAAGAAAAGAAAAGAAAAGAAAGTATGGTGAACAAGCTGCAGTGAGCGAGCCAGTAAGCAGCACCATCCATGGGCTCTGCATCAGCTCCTGCCTCCAGGATCCTGTCCTGTTTGAGTTCTGGTCCTGACTTCCTTCAGTGAGGAACAGTGATGTGGAAGTGTAAGTCAGATAAACGCTTTCTTCCTCAATTTGCTTTAGTCATGGTTTTTCATTGTAGCAATAGAACCCTGACTAGGACACTGTGCATATCAGAGGACATCGTTCAGGATTTGGTTCTCCCCTTACACTGTGTTGAGGCAGGTCTCTCTTGTTTCTAGGATGTACTGTGTACTCTAGTCCAGCTGGCCTTCCAGCTTCCAGACAATTTCCAATCTCTGCCCTACATACCTCTGAGAGGAGTGAAGCAATCACAGATGTGTGCCACTGTTCTGACTTTTTAAGTGAATGCTGGTGTTGAACTCATCAGACTTGTACAGTTTCTTTCTCAATTAAGCCGTATCCCCCAACCCCAGGCCTTGCTGTATTTTAAAAGCAAACAGCTAAAACACCCAAGACAAATGCAGCATTAAGTGACTCATGATAAATGGATGTCTCACAATCAACACGCAGATTTAACAGAGAACTTTCTGGTCCCTCAGAAGCCCCTCAGGTGCCCCATCCAATGGCAATGTTCTTTCTCCCATCAGTAGCAACCACTTTGCTGAGTCTTATAGTCACCTAATATCTTGGCACGAATCTGCTACTGAATCCTCAGGCCAAATGGATGGTGAGATCCTATCTCCAGGAATCCTCTGACTAAAAGCCTTTGAGTCCTCAGCTTGAAAGGCTCTCCATCTGAAAAGCCTCAAGCTGAAAAAAGACTAGTTCCTGTCTCCTCATGCCTTATATACATTTCTTTGCCCAGCCATATTACTTCCTTCCTAGTGCTGGGGTTAAAGGCATGTGATTCCCAAGTACTGGCATTAAAGGTGTGTGCCACTACTGTCTAGCTCTGCTTCTCTCCTAGACTGAATCAATCTCATGTAGTCCAGGGTGACTTTGAACTCTCAGAGATCCAGAAGGATCTATGCCTCCGGAGTGCTCGGATTAAAGGTGTGTGTCACCACTGCCTGGCCTTGCTTTTTAATCTAGTGGCTTGTTCTGTTCTCTGATCTTCAGGCAAATTTTATTAGGGTACATAATATATCACCACACATGACTGTCTTTATTGTCATCAAACTCTAAATCCCGAGTCACTTTCTTATTCTTGAAGTTTACTGTTTTTGTTGTCATAATACTCAGAACCCACACATTTCCTTTCTGTCTCCTATGTCCTTGACAGTTTTCTGGGGTGTGGAGGAACTCTGACTATTTGGTATGTAGTTCCTCATGGTTTAGGTTTTGTGACTGCATGCCCTATCTATGAAGTCTAAAATGTCTGTCATATGTCCTGAGCACTGGCAGCTGAATGGGGATAGGGTTCATATTGCTGGTATAACTCAAGTCCATAACAAGGGTACATACAGGCTGGATGCTGTGCTTTTTTATGAGAAATCCCTGTAATTGCAGTTGGTGAACTTACTCAAAATTGACAAGATGAACAATAAAATTACTCAAATATTTAAACCTATAATTGACATAATTGACATCTGACATTTGGACTTGAACATTTTAAAGTCTTACAATGCTATTACATTTGAGATTTTTCTATATATAAAGAAGATAAAATCTCTTTGTGTTCACATTGATACTTGGAGTTCAAAGCCAGGGCTTTGAATTTTGAATTTTTGGTTCTCAGGGATAAAAGTGATAATAGTATCATAATATTAATATTTTTAGTTTTTAGGCACAGCATATGCATATAGTAACCAAGACAAGGTAAAGTATAAACAATCTGTGTTGTATATCTAATGAAATTACTATTACATCTGTAAAGTGATGTAAAATTGTATATGTGGAAATTAGTATACACACCAATGTCTTTGATTCATCTGTGACTAAAATCAGAATTAGCATCCAAGAAGAGGCCACACTGTTTCAAACAGGACTTACAGGAGATTGTTAGGAAGTTGGTCGTCCAAATGCTCTGTGAACTGAAAGAGTGTTACTGCCATTCAGCCTTTGTCTAGATGAGTAAGGAAGACCTTAAGTAAATATTTATAGTGCCATTTGCCACACAATATAACTTGGATCCATTATTCTGCCTCTTGTCATATTATTGCCCCTAAGCCATCAAAGTCTCTTCACTAAGGGGAGCAAGTACTTCCTCTAATATTTGAAACTGTTTTTAATAGTTTCATGATTACTCAAGAATGGATATTTGATAATAGTTTTGGAATGAGTACTATAGGGAACTGGGCTTGTTTATAGAAAGCTGTAAGGTATGTTTGCCATCTGAGGCTGTACTTGCCATGAATCTATTTTGCTTAGGTAACTGATTGACTCTGATCTCACTCACCTGACATTTTCAAGTAAAGTTAAAAGATGACCTTGTTCTGTACTCATAACAAATACTTATCTCTACCTCATCTTTTATATGAATTACACCAGGTAGCAAAATGTACATTAGCTTTTCCCATAGCAGATGCTACTACTGTGTATAAACTTGATGTTAACTATTATTCAAGCTTCTCTATAAAGACTTAAGAGGTAAAATGATATGCTGGTTTCCTATAGTAAATTACCTGACTTGACTTCTATCTACAATATTTTATCCTATTTTATAAAACAGTTATGCAAATCCAGAAAGCATGGCTTAAGGGAGAGGTTCTCAATTTGTGGGCTATGACCCCTTTGGGGCAGTGCAAGGACACTATCACATGGGTCAAGTGTCAGGCATCCTGTATATCAGATATTTTCAATACAATTCATAACAGCATCAAAATTACAGTTATGAAGTAGCAATGAAGTAATTTTATAGTTGGGGAGGGATCACCATGACATGAGGAACTGTATAAAGGGCTGCAGGGTTAGGAAGACTGAGAACAACTGGCCTAAGGAGAGACGTGTTTATCCTGGTGCAATTCCAGTGAGTTCAATCCCCTCCCTAGCCAACCATCCCCTGCAAAATCAGCAGCCCCTGGCAGCACAGCATCACCTGCACCTTTTGGAGGAAGAGTTGAGTGACTGGTCTTGCAGATGAACTGCCCCAGTCCCTAGGCCTTAGGCCCTGGGACACAACCCATGCCCCACTCCCATCTCAGCCCCAGCAATGAGCCAGCAAGGAAGAGTCCTGCAGCCAAGCCTCGCCACCACAGCTGCCACGCATTGGACCCTGCAACCTCCAAGACCCACTCGCACCCAAGCCCACTGAGTTCATCATCCTGTCCCTGGCCAACCATCCCCCTCAAAGTCAGCAACCCTTAGAGCATGAGCACCAACTGCCCCAACTGGAAGAAGAGCAGTGTGGGATGACTCATCCCTAAAGGGCTTGAGGGACAGCCAGCCCAAACCAGTAATAAAAGATACTTTCTGAGAGCCAACCTGGGTCTGCCTAAGGGCCTTAGCAACAGCAGCTGAAATGTGATCTGGGGATGACCTGGACCAATGAGAGGCAGCCATGTCACACCAGCAGCTGTATATTCATCAGACCTCCCCCCAGGATAGTATGGAGGGCAGATAAGGCTTGCCTCTTCCTGAATAAATTGAGCTTGTTGTTTCAACATCTGTGTCATAGATTCTGTGCCTACTTGGCCCCCTTTCCCAAAGGGATCAACAGCACAGGACCCTGTCACATCTGATGCTTGGCAGCAGGGACCGTTTGTCTCCCTTTCCTCATGAGTGGCGCTGGTTGAGCAGCCACCTTGAGTGGTGTATTTCAGTGAGGAGGCCCCCTACATATTGTGCTTTCAGTACCTTCTCTTTTTCCATCATGAAGTTGGATATTCATGTTGTAGGCCATGTGATTCACACCCAAGACACCATCCCTGTTTGCAACCCTGCCTGGCTGGGAACCCACTAGCCTAAGCCTCCTGGAACTTGCAGAGATCCATCTCTGCCTGTTGAGTTCTAAAGTTAGAGGAATGTAATACCACATCTGACTACTAAAGCTACTATAAGAATGAAGAGTTGGAAATTGCTTTTTTATTTATGAAATTACAGAAATTCGACTCAATAGGGGCTTTAAAAGGGCATTTAGTATATCCAGTGTATAGCCTTAGCAAAATATAAAATCAAAGAAAGAACAAAAGAACCAAAAAGTATCAAACACCAACAAAAACAAAGAACATCAAAACCTGAATGGAAACAAACACAACAGCAAACCAAAACTCTTTACACTAAGAAGAATTCTCTTCTTGCAGATTTAGTGGCACTATCCTATACACTGTGGTTGGATTTGGACACAAGTTGGAAGACAACCATAATTGGCATTATGGTCTCTTCAAGACAAGTGTAGTCATGCAACTTTGGGGCTTTTAGGTTAAGCCCTTGCCAAAGCTGAGCTTAAACTATGTTGACCACTATGTGATTCTGTCAGGCAACATGAGTTTCTGTGCCAATTTAAGACCAAATAAGGACATGGGGAGCATCTGATACCCAAAGACATAAAAGCTCATGATGGCATCCTTTCTAAATAATTTCTCAGAACAATTCACTTCACCATCACATGTGCATGAAGTTGAGTAGCTCCAGCACTCGACTGGAATGAGAATATGATGCTTCCTTTGTGTGGATTGTCTGGATAGCAGCAACACAGTCTCTGTGGACATATCTCCATCCACATATGAAGAGCTGAAGACTCTGTCAGCTAAAAAAAGTTCATAGCAATAAACTTCCAGAGCAACTATGAATGGAAACATATTCTCTCTCTATGTTGTTGTGGCCCTCACTGGGAACACTTGCGGGTAGATGTCAGCTTTTTCTGCACAATTCTTGCTTTTTTTATGTCAAACGTCTTCCCGATGGTTTCTTACTCCATAACTAGAGAGACACATGAATTAGATTATGGATGGACCACTTGCAGGGTGGTTGATATTTTCTTCATTTGTGATTCTACAGTTAGAAGTACATGTCTTGTTCTGAGGAGGCCTTGACTGTAGAGTGGAGAATGTCAGGGTTTCTGGTTGACTATGGCTTCCTTGAAACTCCTCAGTTCTTGCAAAGGATGCTGTGAGAGAAGAAAAGGCAATCAGATCTAAAACAGCTTTTCTTGGTCACTGGCTAGACAAATTGAGGGCCTATTCACACACAGGAAACCAGAATCAAGGATGAACATCCACCCTACAAATGCCATGTTGCTGGGGATGGGATGTCATGGTGGCTCACTTGCTTATGACACTTAGTGCTCCTGCTGCAACAGCTCTGTTGGCAGGAGGCTCTCATCCTGAGCTGTGGACTGTTCCAGCTCATGTAGGAGTTTTTCTGACCTGGATGAGGAAGGCAGTTAGGGCAGAGTACTGGTGGGGTCTGCCATGTGACCTGCCAATCTCTGACATCACAAAAACTCAATTGTGCTGGACAGTCAACATTGAACTTTGGCAGAAGTCATTGTTTGTATCCCTAAGAGATAAGTGTCACAGAATAGCTGGGCCTTGAATTATTTTCTGCCCATAAGTATCAGGTGTTTATATGAGTACTGTATGTTCTGTGCTCTATGAGAAAAACAGGACTTCTTTTGTACTGTCTAGGGACATCATTTAAACAAAAGGAATAGCATATTAATGTCATACATAACAACATAGTGGAGATACACAGACTGTTCATGATGAGTTTTTCATTGACCAACTCAATTTTATATATAGACTTAATACAGCTTTGCAAACTAGACAGCTGAATAAGGTCATGTGGAAAAATCAGCTCTCCTGCAAAATGGAGCCGGTCATGCTAGAGCAACATTTCTTGATTCATGTGTCTGAGAACATTGCCACTGTATGAACTCTGGGAATAAACAAAAACAGCTGTGTTATCCTTAGGCCTACAGCCTGGAATCTACATCCTGGTACTCCTGAGAAGTCTATTCTACAACATTCTGTGAAGGTTCTGAACAATTTTCAGCAGAGACATCTGCCTGACTTCATCCTGCCAATGACTAAACTTATTATATCCCCAGTACACATAACATGGGAAATGCTCAGACAATGAAGAGGGCCATTGTTACATCACATAATGACAAGGATGTGAATCTCAGCCGTACAGGTGATATTCCTGAATAAATATGTAATTTCAGATATGGTGAGACACACCTTTAAAGCCCATCACTTGGGAGGCATAAGCAGGTAGAGCTCTGTGAGTTCAAGGAAAGCCTGCTGAGAACATTCCAGAAAGATCAGAAGGGAGAGACGGGACACAAGTCTATAGACCCAGGGAGTATCAAACATATTGTTTGCTGGATATAAGTTCTTGTTGACAGGACCAGCATAATATTCTGAGTTCTGTATTGGTCTACCCGTACTTGATCAAGGAATCTTGCTGATAAGCAAAAGCCCACAAAGGACAGAGAGCCCAGGTACAGGGGACCCAATTTTTAATTTTCTCCATACCCCAAATTCAACCTGGGTTCCTACCTCATCTGGGAGACAGTCAAATGATGCTGCAGCTTTATTGCCAGGTGTTTTTGCTGCGTGACCATCTCCCTGTGCTACAGCAAGCTCTGAAGTCTCTCTTCCATTCTTTGCTGCTCCTTTTCATTAGAAGTTTGTGTCCTTAGTGGAGGATTGAGTATAATATAGTCAATAAATTCTCACACAAGTACAAGAACACACAGAGGATCCCAAGAGCTTGCTATTAAGTCAGACTCACCAAATTTCAATTTCATGGGCACATGAGAAAGCCTGTTTCAATTCATAAGACAAGAGACTGACAAAAGGAGAAACCTAGTAGTCTCCTCTAGCTGTCATCCACATGAAATATGCACTGCCCTCAAACGTGCCTCTATTTTACACACACACACACACACACACACACACACACACACACACACACACACACCACAGAGAGAGACAGAGAGAGAGAAAGGATGAGACGAAAACAACAAAGTGATAGAGGCGCAGTTATCTTTAGAATAAGCACACCAGCCTTTAGGAAAAGTCCCCAAACTCAGCTTTCCATCCCTGGGAACTAAAATGGCCTAAGGGAGCATACTCTGCTTACTCAGTCTGTGTGGAGGTGGTTAGAGAATTTTTTATTCTTGAACTCAAGTCTGTATACAGCAATCCTCCCATTATAATCACATGTAGCTGTGTGATGAGTGATTGGCCTGTTTCCTCCCTTTGACTACCAGTTCAAGAAGAGTATCAGGGATTGCATGGCAATGACAAAGATTCTCTGAGGAGACTCACTTCCCAGAAATACTAATGCACAGACACAGAATGAACAATTTTATGTCATGAAGTGGGTGGATGGATGGGTGTATAGATGAGGAAAGTGATGAGATAAAGCACAGGTGTCTGGATCGGTTAGGTAGACTGGGTAAGTTTAGGTAAGTAAATGATGCTGAACTTAACTATGACTCAGCTGCCTGTCCTACCTGCTGTTGCTGGTTCTCGAGTCCACGGGTCTCTTCTTGGACCTTACTGAGCACTTGAAAGTCACCCAAGTGGTGCTTGAGCAGGACCCAGTCTTCCAGTAGGTTCTCCTTCTCTTGCCTCAGCATGTCCAACTTCTTTTTCAACTGACTCTGCTCCATCAGGAGCCGGATCTGTAGATCACTGGAAACACACTCCAAATAGTAAGACTTTGCCAGCCTGCACTGTTCACCCCTGACTCCATGCCTCAACAACCCAACCCTATTCCAGGTTCACAGGAAGATGTAAACAAGAACCTTCAACAGTAATCAGAGTGGTACACAAGACCAAAAGCAGAGAACAGCTATTTCCTGCAAGAATCAAACTATTTCTGAAAACCCCTTAAAATAACAGAAAGCAATGCACTTCACAAACAAGAGGAGTACCCCACTTGTCCTAATCAGTCCACTGTCATGAGGAAACACCAGCAGGTAATGTGCAAGTACACTTGGGAAGTGGGAGACCTAAAGGGTTCATAGATCCTATAGCAGTCAGTCCCTGCCTGACAACCCTCTCATGAGGCCAATTGCTCTTCTACCTAACCAGAGGTTCTCACATGTGTGTTGTGAACCCTTTGGGATCTAAGGAGCCTTTCACAAGGGACACATATTAGATGTCCTAGGAAGACCTTTTGATTAAAGTTTATAACAGTAGTAGTTATGAAGTTGCTACAAAATAATTTTATGGTTCGAGGTCATCAAAACAATGAAGCATGTATTAAAGTGTCACAGCATTAAGAATGTTGATAACCACTGATCTAGAGGCTACTGAGTACGACAGTATTGTGCTTGGAGGAGCTAATAGTCTCTTTAACCCTTAGCAAAACTGAGTAAAGAGGCCTAAGACCAAAAGCTACTTGCTAATGCTGCTGGCTAAGAAGCCGAAAAACTAGAAGCAGATCTGTAGACCCTGCAGTCCAGAGACAAAGAAAATGAGAATTGGACATTGTACAACAGTTGGGGTCCCTGCCAAGACAAGCACTTACCAAAGGAATACTTTCTCCTTGGTCAGCTCACATAACTTCTGTGAGGCCTTCAAATTCTCATTCTTGAAATTCTGCAGGTCTGACATGACCTGGCTGATGTTCCATCTTGAGGTTTTCACAGAAAGGATTTGGCCTGTGGTAGGGTCTTGACCCAGAAGCAAAGAATTCAATTAACACAGGTCACATAGCACATGAATGTAGGGTGTGTTCTGTACTATTTCAACACATGAGATGTCACTTCCTGGCTCCTATGTACTCGAGCTCCTAGGTACCTCCAGCTGCTTCTGACATTTGCACTTCTGGCCACAAGCCAGCAAAGGCAGGGTGTTAAGAAGGATGCAGCTGTGACTGAATGAGCTCCCTCAGTAGTCATGCCAGCTAGCTTGCTATGGAGTTCCCACGAGTCTATCACAGGTCTTGACCCACCAGAAATTGTGATGTTTCTTCTGTTTTCAAATAAGAGATTCTCATTCCAGAGTGCCTATATTGACATGGAGGCTAAAAATCACATCATGAGCATTTCTGAGGATGGGATGCAATATCATGAGAGCTTCATAAATTCCCCCAGGGCATTCCTCATTGGCAGCAAGATGAACAGACTGGCAAAGGGCTATACTCCCCAAAATGGGGCTCTTAATACACAATAGAGAGCACATCTAGATACTGAGATAAGCAACTCTTCATGGTCAACCACAGACCCCTGATTGCAGGGTGAAGAGGGACACATATGCAGAAACACACAAACACATGCACAAGAAAGAGGGATGAGAGAGAGAGACATAGAGAGAGAAAGAGAGAGAGTCTGAGAGATACAGAGAGAGAGAGAGAGAGAGAAGAGAAAGAGAATCAGAGACTGAGAGAGGGAAGGGGGATAGAATGTTCTTAGTGAGATGCCAAATTCATGCATGCAGTTGTATCATCTAAGAGAGGACCAAGAGCAGCAGACATCAGTACCAGGCCTTGCTGCCACATATTAAGATGTGGGACCAGGCCTCTGCAGCTGCTACTAGGATCATCCAGCACACAATATCTTGCCAGGCAAGTAATACAAATTACAGCATTCTCACACTAGCCACCACTTGACAGGATCTCTCCAATTTTATGCTGGGAACTCACACACTACTGCCTCAATTCCTGGGTTATGTGATTCAGGCCACAGGCTCTGGTTTTCATTTGGAGGAAGCAGAAGAGTCTATGTCCCCATCTCACTCCTGACCAAGTGTCAGGTTTTGCTTCAGGGAAGCATTTAGAGAAATTGTGTTGGACAATGGGACACCCTAAAGGTGAACCCAGCCTCCCAGAAGCCAATATTTTAGACAAATGAGCTAAGGGTGAAATTGTTAAACCAAGACAGTCACCATGGATTTTGAAACAGTAAATACCTGTTGTCCAAGGTTCCTTCGGTTACTAAGATGAGGCGATCTCTCAGATCATTCCGTTGGGCGGTCATCACCTGAAGCTGACTGGTCAGGCTCTTCACCTTCTGCTTCACTTGTCTCTTTGTGAGGCTGGTTGGAGTGGGTGGTGGCTCCTTGGAGGGCCCTGTTGGTGGATGAATGAACACAAGTGAACTTGCATTGTGACAAGACATAGAGAATGAACAGGTCACCCTGAGACCTAAGAAGGTGTTTGAGAAAGGATATAAGCAAGCAATTCAGTGACACCCCAAAGAATTGTGCCCTGGATTGAGATGCCCCTGCCAGGGGTCTCAGGTCTTCCATCTCTCTGAAGGGAGATAGGTGTCTGAGCCAGCTGATTTCCTCTGTTCCTTTAACACATGCTCATGTAACTAAGGAGAGAGCCTCCTCAGGTTTATTAATATCCCCGGACTCTGCATTCAACTTGGCTGCAGAGTTTACTAGTCTGTTGCTATCAAAGCCAAGATAAAATTGACACAGTCCATAAGTACTAAGATCATTAAAGATGCATAAATAACCTGACAGGTTACCCTAAGCACATGGCAAAAATGAAGAAGCCACACAGGGGCAGAATATGGTCACCATCCTCACTAAGACTCCTCAGTGACAACAGAGGATGCATAGAGCTGGTGGGCCATAAATAAATGAAGCCAGTAGAATGAAGTACATTGATGATGTGTCTTTTTCTTCGCTCAGTTCACTTGAACCTCCTATCCTAATTCTGGCCTTTTTGTCCCCTCTCAACCCCTACCCCCCTGTAGGAATGAAAGGCAAGAGCTCCCAGCACAACAGCTTTGGCCTTACTCACTCTTGACTTCTGGGACAGACAAATTACTCTTCTAGAATCCTTGAATTTCAGGAGCCATGACAAGCAGGGAAGTCCAGTTGGTTCCCAGAGACTCCTACCTCCTATGTCCTGTTACTGGAAGATTCACCACACCCATGTCCTTCAGGAAGATGCCAATTTCCTGCCCTGAACTTACTATACCATCTTCTGGACCATTTTTTTCTTGATGTTTTACATTGAGGCTGAAGGGCAGTTTGTGTCTGCCTCTCTCTTGTCTCTCTTCCCTCTCTATTCTTTCTACCCAATAGACTCCTAAGTCTTCCCAACATGTTCAAGGCTGAAATGTAAGAGCACTGAACCAATTCCCCAAAGGCAGTTGGTGGCAATACAACAGAGATGACATCAGAAAACATTCTAAAGTTTTCAGGATACAATAGAATGTCCAGGAAAGAGACCCCTCATGTCATGGGGAACTGACATTGCCTCCCTGCTAACCAGATCTCCTAATAACTCTCCAGAAGTCAGGTTTCCCATTCCAGGAATCTCTCCTGGGACTCCAGGGAAATCCTTCAGCACCCTTGAATTCTCTGAATGTTTGGAATTGCCTCAGTACTTCCATGTGGGAAAGTGAGTGTTCATCTCCTAATAAAGTATATGTCCAGAAGGTAATTATTATAGAAATGTATGTGAGGTATGATTCTCTACAAGTACCTGCATCTCCTTACTACCAAGAAGTGATAGATTTAATGACAATGGGAAGGTCAGTTTTTATGAGGAAGGGACATCGAGGTCGTGATGGGGAAAAGTACAGAGATAATCAGCCAAACTAGTGGAAACGCATGAACTGTGGACCAATAGCTGAGGAGCCCCATGAGCCTTCACCCAGTGACTGATGGAAGCAATGCAAAGATGCACAGCTGAGGGTCAGGCCGAACTCCAGGAGTCCAATCGATGAGAGAGAGGAGAGATTCTATGAGCAAGGGACATTGAGATCATGGTGAAGAAATGTACAGAGACGGACAGCCAAACTAGAGGAAACACATGAACTGTGGACCAATAGCTGCAGAGCCCCCATGCTACAGGACTAGGCCCTCTGGATATGTGAGACAGTCGTTTAACTGTCTTGTGGGCCCCCAGGCAGTGCAATCATGATCCATCCCTGGTGCAGGAGTGGGCTTTTTGGAGCCCAGTGCCTATATTGGGACACTTTTTGCAGCCTTGGTGCAGGGAGGAGGGGCTTAGACCTGCCTCAACAGAGTGTACCAGGCTCTGTTGACTCCCCATGGGAGACTTTGCCTTGGAGGAGTTGGGAATGGGAGGTGAGTTGTTGGGGGTAATGCTAGGGGACGGGAGGATGGAGGATAGGAGTAATCTGTGGTTGGTAATAGAAAATTTAATAAAATAAAAAAATAAACAACTTCCCATTATGGAGCCTACAGAAATTACTGCCAGAAGATAATATTCAGCTTATTTGATTTAAATTGATGACCACTTTGTAGGGAATAGAGTGTGGGGTCTTACTGAGCTTTCACACCTTTTTGAACTTGGTCCGGGCTCTGTGAATGTCCAGGGAATACATAAAAGTGTTGGTCCCTAGTCCTCTTTCTCTGGCTAGGAATAGCACACCTGTACCCAGGGAAAGGTTCCTGGTCCGATGGGTCCCGTGCCTCTCCTACCAGATCACAGAGGTCAACATACAAGTCTGAAAACCAGGTGTCCTTGGGTTCTCTGGCTGAGGAGCTGGAGATGGCAATGACACCCATTTCTGCATCAAACTACCAGCCCAATCTGGTTCCACGGCATGTGAGGGTTGCTGGAGTGGCCCGCCCCCCTGGGGGGCTCTCATGAGCAGGACCAGCAGGAGCAGGTTGGGCTTCACTTTTGGTGGAGCTTCAGCTTCAGCAGGTTGGAGGGGTGTCTTGATGCCTCCCAGGTCTCGTCCCAGTGTCCTGTTGGAGGGGCAAGTGAGCCTGATGGTTGAGCGTGGGAGTGGTGGATCCAGGCTGCAATGCCATCCACCTTGAGAGCGGTGGGGATGGTCAGGATGACAACGTGGGGCCCCTTCCATCTTGGTTCCAAGGTCCTGGATGGGTGTCTGTGGATCAGGACCCAGTCCCCGGGCTGGTAGCTATGGGGCTTAGGAGAAGAGGAGGATGAATCGATGGCCCGCAATTGGGGCCATATGTCCGCTTGTACTTGGGACAGAAATTCAGACTCTTAATGAGGTCTGCATCCTCCATCTGCACCACCAGTTCTGTTTGTAGACTAGGTGTAAGAGGGGGTGGCTGGCTGTATATGATCTCAAAAGGGGTTAATCCTAGCTTGTAAGTGGAATTCCTTACCCGGAACAAGGCATAGTGGAGGAGAGCCACCCAGTCACTGCCAGTCTCTAAGGCTAATTCAGAAAGGGTCTCTTTTAGGGTCCAGTTCATCCTTTAGACATGTCCAGAACTTTGGGGCCGATATGCTCAGTGTAATTTCCACTCAGCCCCTAATGCAGTAGCTATCCCTGGCTTACTTGTGAGATGAAGGCCGGGCCATTGTCTGACCCAATCAGGTGGGGCAAACCAAACCTGGGGAGGATTTCTTCCAGTATCTTTTTGACCACCACGTGAGCCGCCTCATGTGTGGTTGGGTATGCTTCAGTCCATTCTGAAAAGGTGTCTAAAAAAACCAGCAGGTATCTATATCCATATTTACCTGGCTTAATTTCTGTGAAATCCACCTCTCAGTACGTACCTGGGCAAGTCCCTCTCATCTGAACACAGTTATTACCAGACATAACATAATTATTTGAATTTCAAATCTTCACTTATAGAGAGAGACCACATTGTTTTGTGTCTGGGTATCTATCTAATCTCCTCCTACCCAATAAAGCAAAGAATGGTATTTCATCCTATTTTAGCCACCAATGATAAAAAAGAGGCCACAAAAAGTCATCATGACCATGAAATCTACAGGTGATTTAGCTATGATTTATATTTATCTTCACTCCTTGTTATCACTCTCTAAGGGAGCCCTTTTCTCATGAATATTAGTGAACAGGGGAATAAGAATGTGATGACTATTCTTGGCTGTCAATGTGACTATATCTGGGATTAACTAACAACCAAAAATGGAGGGCACATCTGTGGGAGATTTCTGCTTATTTTGAAGCAGGAAGATCTACTTGTAGTCTGAACCTTTGAGGTAGGAAGTCACACCTATAATTCAGATCTTTAATCCAGATGTAATCTGGACCACTCTTTCTGTTGGAAGCATATAGAAGTCATGGAAGAAGGAAGCTCTTACTCTTTCTCTGCTTGCTCTCTCTTTGTTAGCACATCCATTCCTTCACTGACATTAAAGCCTACTTCTTTAAGATTCCAGCATATACTGGACCTGCTGAGACATCCAGTCTAGTGGAGTGAGCATCTACTGGATTCTTGGATTTTCCATTCCTAGCCAGATATTGTTGAATTAGCTAGAGCACAGCTTATAAGCCATTCTAACAAATACCCTTTCCATAGAGAGATTCATTTTGTAACTTCTGTTCTCTATAGAACCCTGGCTAATACACCAGACATGTAGAGAGGAAATTCTAGAACAGTTAGGATCTCATAACAGTCTCAGCTCACTTACAAATTCTCAGTGGCCATCTTCCCTTAACCTTAGCATTCCTCAGGTGCTGCTCACTTCAAAGAACTCAACCCTCCTCTTTCACATCATCCTGATCTAATTCCTTGACATGATTTATTTCTCATATTATTAGGTATGGATGTTAAGGAGGGGAAGAGTCATTCTTAGGAAGTGCTTATAAACTGAGTGTTCACCTACCCATGGGTAAAGTAGTGAAAAGATTCTAATGAGGCCGAAGAAATCTCTAGGTTTGGAAGGAGGAGGTGCTGAATAACTTCCCCTGTGTCAGAAGAGAGACTCCTGGAAAGGAAACCTCAGCTTCTGGTCAGTTCATGGAGAACTAATTAGCAAGGAGGCAAAGACTGTGCCCCATGACATCAGCAGACCCTTTGCTGGGCATTCTGTTGTATCCTGGACAGCTCTTGGAATCCCCAGTGATGTCACTAGTGTTGAAGCAGCACCAACATTCTTTAGGACATTGGTTCACTGACCACAAGTTTGGCCTCTAGACATGTTATCCAGACTCAGAGGTCTATTTGGGAGAGGAAATGGACAGCATGGAGAGACCAGAGTGAGGCAGAAGGAAGCTGGTCCTAGATCTCCCTGGAAAACATGGGGGAATAAGTTGTCCTGGGGAAGACTCAGTGAGTTCTGGGAATGGGCTGGGGAGTTTTCTGGATGTTTTTAGGCTTGAGCCTTCCAGGGCTAGGACTCAGGAACTGGGAGCTTCTGGGAAGCAAAAGGCCTATCCTGATTCTCTGGGTTCCTAAAGAGCAGACCCAGATCAAGGATCCATGATGATTCGTTTGGCAGAGTCAGGAATTGAAAGGCTGAAACTGCTTTGCTGGGTACCCTGTGCTTTCACTCTGAGTGGGAAAGGAGGCACAGAGGAACTAATGAGATTTCTGTACTACAACTGTGTTTCACTTTCACTGGAGTCCTTTCATTGTGTGCCAGTAATAATGGGGAAAGGGGAGTACCCTTGCAAAGCCATAGGTTCTGATACTTTACGTTATAACCAGTAGCAGGGCAGGATCCACCAAGTGCTACTGTCTTCCAGGGATCCCTAAAGTTTTGAGTTCCCTGTTGTGGGTGGTACACAGATCAGTTCAGCCTGAGAACTGTTAGATGCAGTGGACCTGGACTGAGACTCTCCCCTTCCTGGTAGCTCTGAATGTCCTGGAATGTCAGTGAGGATGGCTTTGTGAATCTAGTGACTATGTTCTGCCCCTGTATGGCTTCTCCATTAACATGAGACTCTGAAGCATAGAGCAAGTGACTTTGGCATCCCTATACTGCCTGAGTGCTTGTGGACAGTAACAATTTTCTCCAGGCTCTGAAAACACATGGCTGAGGGCTCTACAGCCAATGGGCATCCTCTGCAACTGTGAGTAAGCCTTAAGAAGCTGTCCACTGTGTCACACTGTCCAGGGAGACAGAGGAAACCAGCTGACTTCTAAGACATCCACCCCTCTATAGAGAGATGGGAGAACTGACATCCACAGAGGGGGAGACTCAAGTCTGGGCTTTCAGAGCCTGCCTGGGCAAAGTCTCATCTGTCAGTCACTTTCTGAGCATCCTTCAGTATGTAAGGATTAACTGAGATGAGGTAGCGTATAGGGCAGGTGCTGTGCTTTGACTTCTAGAATTGGGTATTACTGAGATAGCTCACCTTGTCTAGCATGACTTGTCAGTGTGATATAACATCTTAAAGGACATAATTTGCCTCATATCACTCATTTGTTCTGGGATCCACCAAGTACACTTCTGAACCCACAGACTAGACTTCTGGAGAATTTTCAATCCAGACCAAACATGGTGCTAGTTATTCATTTCAGAACTGTCAGTAAATTCCAAAGTGTGAAGTGTTTCTGTCGGAAAGGTCTATGGTGAAGGACCCCTAATAACCTGTCCTCTTGTGCGCTTTGCCTGCCTCTCTCATGCTGTGATGGATGTTGTAATTTAAGCTGACTGTGTCACCTTTCCTAAGGGCATGCGCATTGTCACAGGAGGCTCCAGTCAAAAAATTTGGCTCTTGTGTAGCTCTAGGTGAAACACCACAGCAGTGACACACTACATGCTATCCCCATGACTATGACACATTTGATTTTCTGTACATGCCTTTGCATGTCTGTGTGTAGCCTCTCACTAGCCATTTGTCTCTCTTCAAATTCCACAAGCACTCAGGCAAGAATGGAGACTTACACTTGTGGGAATGTTTGCTCCTGTGTCTCAGGGCTCACCTGAAGAGCCCCAGTCCTTATCATCTCCAGCCTGACATGTCACAAGTTGATCACACATTTGCTCACATCATGAGGGCTGGAATGTATTCTGCTGATGATTTAGGGAAATTTTCCTCATTAACTATGAGACTTTCCTTTGTTCTGACAAGGCACCCACAACCTTCAACACACCCACATACTATAACAGCCTTGGGGATTCTCCACAATTTGCTTGTTCACATCAGGGGACCGATTTTCTTCTCCACCATCCCACCTAATACCCTAGCAACCTTTATTTCTCATGTTATTGGTTAGAGATCTGAAGAATTGATGAGCCATTTCATCAGATGTGTTTGGAATAGAGACTTCAACTTCCCATACATGAAGTAGTAAAAATATTCAAATGAAGCATAGAGAAGAGATCTGTGGCTTTGTAAAGACAATGTACTGAAGTACTTTCCTTATGTTTCTGGAAAGGCTCCTGAGAAGGGCAACATGGCTTTTTGTGCATTGCAGAAGAGCTGGTTAGTTGATAGATGATGCCTCATGGAGATGGCCCTGGTAGTCCCTTCTCTGGAAATTCTGTTGTATCCTGGAGAGCCCTTGGTATTCTCTGTGATGTTACCAGTGTTGTGGCAACACCAAATGCCTGTAGGGTATTTGTTCAGTGTCCATAGACATGTGTGTAAGGCTGAGATGGCTGCTTGGGAGAGAGAATAGAGAACATGGACTGACCAGAGAGAGGCAAAGGAAGCTTGCCTTTGGTCTTAGTGTCAAACCTGGAGAAATAAATGGTTTGGTGAAGAAAATGAATCCTGAGCAGGGGATAGCGAGCTTCTTGGAGGAGGTGAACTTGAGCTGGGGCTCAGCATCTGGGAGCTTCTGGGAAGCAATGGGCCTATCCTGTTTCTCTGGCCTTCTTAAGAGCAGACCCAGAGTCAAGAGTCTTTTATGGTCAGATTAAGAAAGCCATGAATTATTCAGGCTGCAGCTGCTTTTCTGGAAACTCCTTCATTTCATTCAGACTGGCAAAGAGGGACAGAAGGAACTGATTGACTAATGAGCTGTCCCTCTCTGGGTAGGGTATTGCTTCACTTTATCCTAGTGGATTCCTACAGATTCCATGGGAATCTGATGCTAATATAAAGGGAGGGAAATTCCCCTGGCCATCTACCAGGACCTCAGACATTCGGATGCTTTGGTCCTGGGCACGTGTGATCAGGACTTGGTGCTGCTAAGCTTTAGGGACATCAAGACTTACCTGCATCACATCAGATATGAGCTGACACTATCCTACAAATCTACATGGCTGGGATACATTATGTCTTCCAGGGCCAGGGGACTGCACTAGGGAATGAGGCACAAGCCTAGCCTTGCTGGTTGAGGACAGAGATATAGATCATGGGTACCAGTTTGAGGATAGCTGCCCTGCTCTTTGAGAGTTTCACTGGGTCTTTAGCTTTTCTTCTTCCTCGGGCTTCTTGGGACTCATCATGGACTCTATTAACCTTAAGCCATTCAAGTATACAAGTTCACTTTTCTTTATCTACCTGCAGGGACTACAGAGGAGGCACCATTCCAAATCTCCACCTCCACTGTGCAGGAGGAGCAGATGAAAAAAATAGAGAAACTTACAAGCCGGCTACATAATATGACAAGAAAGAGAAATGAGCTGCGTGGAATCCTAGCCAATTACACCAACAAGGATTTGATCAACAGGTAGTCATTATGCCCAGTTCTCTGCTGACCATCTTGATACCACAGTATCAAGCCCAGGTTTCCTGAGGAACAGGAGACTGTACATCCAGGGTGTCCTGGTGCCTAAACTAAACTTCCTGAGTGCATTCAAGATGCAGAACATGGACCCTGGGTAGGAGTGAAATGGGGACACAGGCTGTACTGTTTCCTCCAAATGAAAAGCAGAGCCTGTGGCCTGAATCACAGTCTGGGGATAGGGACAGTAGTGTGTGAGCTCTCAACATGCATTTCAAGATGCCTTGACAAATGTTGACTTGGGGGGGGGGGTGCTAGGTCCTGTTAGTTTGTTGTGAGTCTTTGTACTTGACAAGTGGATGTTTGTGTCTGAAAGCTTCTAACAGCAGCTAGGCAGCTCCTAGCAACAGCTGGGGTGAGGGGCCTCGTCCCATTCATCCATCTCAGTTTGTAGCAGGAAGGCCTGGAGCTCCTCAGTGCTTCTTTCTGGTCTTCTGCCTTATACTCTGAAATAGTGACACCTCCCTATATTTATTGGGGATCTTGATTGTATGTGGTGTGTGTGTGTGTGTGTGTGTGTGTGTGTGTGTGTGTGTGTGTCTATGTGCTCCTGAGTGTCCTGGCTCTGTGGCATGGTCTGAGAATTTTACACAGTTTCCAGCAGATGGCACTGCTGAGGCCAGGGAAGCCCACTTTGAGCAGCACGCTTCTTGGGCACTGTGCTCATCTTGGTGGAACATTGGAATTGCCTGTGGAGTTTATAAAGCCATCCTGAAACTGGGACTCCTCCCTGCAAATTCTCATTGTGTGCTCTGGTCCTCTGTGCAGCAATAGACACCAAATATGTGAATCCCTGTTGTGAAGACAGGAGAAATGTCATCATAGTTTTCTGGTGGGCCCAGATATGTGGCACAGACTCCTGGGAAGTTCTTAGAGAGCTAATCTATAACTGTAGGCCCACTGAGGGAGCTCATGTATCCCTGGCACCCCTCTTTGGACCAGCTGCATCTTCTGGCTCGGGGACAGGATGGGAAATTTAGTAAGCAACAGGAGGTCCCAATTTGTAAGTGCCAGGCTGTGGCATCCATTGGGTTGGGGTAGTCCATGACCTACCCTTATTCATGTGATCCTTGTGGCCTGTGTTCATGAGGTTCTTTTCTCCTTGGGCCATGCCCTACCACAGGCTGAATTTTGAGCTTGAGATGCTCAAATTGGAGCATAAGCAGGTTATGTCTGACCTGCAGAAATTGCCCATAGAGATCACTGATGCTTTGGACAAGTGCATGGGGCTGATTGAGGAGACTGAATCCTTCAGGTAAGTGCCTGATTTATCTTGAGAGGAACTGTCTCTGCCCTTCTTTGTCCTTGACCCAAAGTGAGGGCTCTGGTTCCAGCCTGTCTGCCTCTTAGCAAGCAACCTGCCTTGTGGCCCTTGGACTTGTGCCTCTTGGACTCAGTTTTGCTAAGTGTGGAAAAACACTGAGGCCCTATCATCATTGTCCTGCCAGCCTTGGGAGCCTTAGACAGAAAAATGGTTTGCACCATGAAGGGCATGTCTGGCAGCACAGGTTCTCTGGGCACTGGCAGGGGCTTCACAGACCTGGTTTCCATGGGACCTGTAGGCTGAATTTATTCCTGTTGGGACTTCTTCCCTCCTTCTGAGAGTGTTTTCCCTCTACCTGCTGCTGCTTTCCCAATATCATGATCAGTTAAGTGACCCGTCCCGCGGGCCACGTTATTTGATGACACCCGAGGAGGCACCTCCTGGAAGATCAATGGGGGTGAGAGAGAAAGGAGACCAGGCGCGTAAAGGAAGACAAAGTCAGTCTGAGTTGCGTCAAAGTCTCGTTTATTGCAAGGGGAATCAGGCTTATATATGCTAGGAGCTAGGAGAAGTAGATAGGGGTATGGAAAGTTACTAGGAGGAAGTTAGGGTAAGGTAGGGTTCAGGAAAAGGTCTCTTTGTTCCAAGGCCTGATCAACGGACCATGCAGCAAACCATTATGTTTCAGGGAGTAGATCAAAAGGTACATACTGTGGTCTTGTTGAAAAATGGTTGCTATTGAAACTGTTAACGGAAGATTGGGTACACAGCTTTTTCCCATGGGAATCAGTTAGGCTACTTGGCTCCTGACAATTCCCCCTGCTTTCTATAAAAAGGCCAAAGCAGGCTTTGGTCATAAATCGAGAGGGCCCCTGTCTTAGGCTATATGGGGTGCAGTCCTGTCTGGCAACGTGCCATGTTGAGCCGGTCTCTGGCGACCTCTGTACGTTGTGCTCCCAGCACAGGTCCCATACTATTCCCGTCATTGAGTACCCTCTAGCTTTTAGTTATAGGGGTTTTTAGGTTCGTAGGCCACTGAACCTGAGCCTTTCACCTGTTTCAATAGTTTCCTCTCGAGTTTCTGTCCGATGGTTATGTACTGAAACAGTTTTTGATAGGGCCGAATCAATCTGATTTTTGATGAATTGTGTTAGTCGTTGAAAAGCCCAAGGACCAAAGGTGAGGAGGAGAAGGAAAATGATCAAGGGGGCCAGGAGTGTGGGGATCAGAGTAGAAAGCCAAGGGGACCCCTTTAGCCAACCCTCAAACCAATTGTTTTGATTTTCAAAATCATGTTTTCTTTATGCCAATCTTTCTCTTAGTTTATCCATTGATTCTCTAACTACCCCAGTGTGATTGGCATAAAAGCAGCATTCTTCCTTCAAGGCTGCACATAATCCCCCCTTCTTTAAAAATAGTAAATCCAGACCTCTTCTATTTTGTAACACAACCTCAGAGAGCAAGGTTAAAGACTTCTCCAGGGCAGAAATGGATCTTTCTATGGCCTCTAGGTCAGTAGTCATAGCCATTTGTAACTGCATAAGGTGGTTGCTCTGCACAAGGGCAGTAGTTCCTGTACCAACTCCTGCAGCGATGCCTCCAATACCTAACAATAGGGCAATAGTCATAGACACAGGTTCTCGAGTGTATCTGCCTCTCTGCTCAAAGAATTCCATCACTGAGCTTTCTTGATGATAAGTGACACGAGGCCATAACTGGACCATCACACAAAATTCATGGGAATCATTAAATATCTGAGCAGATATGCAAGGGGTCAATCCCGTGTTACAGGCCCAGTAGGACCCGTTGGGTGCTTCAAGATAATAGCTCCCTTTATAGGGTGTCAGAGTTTGTTTACAGAGGTGACAATGGGTCGATGGAATCTTGCCCAAACAAGAACCTTGTCCGGAGACTTCAGGGAGTGTTAGTTTATGTGGCTTAGTCTGACACCTATTGCTCAGGGAAGTGAGGTTATTGGCAGTAGTCTGAAAGGCGATTCCTTCATAATAAGGGGGACTGGAGATAAGGCAGAGTCAGCAACCCAAGGTTCTGTTTGGATTTGTGGCATTTAGGAACAGATAAGCTCCCTGGACCAAATTAAACAATCTGTCTCCTGTTCCTCCAAAAGGAGTAAGGGGAGTGCCATTGCTGGAGTCTACGATGGTAGTCACGGTGCTTGTATGGTAGAGAAAGGTACGAGGATGAGGTGAGGGGGAAGGAGGTGATGGCACCTTTTCATGATTGGAGGGAACTTTTTGGTCAGAGAGAACTACATTGGGTCCTACCGACTTTGGGTACAGGTTTTCTATTGTTAGCAAGATCTTGAAAATGACTCCTTTATCTGTGCCATCAAGATACCAGCAGAGTCCCCATGTTTTTCCTGAGGGCCATTCTCGATTCGCCCTACCCTGAGGGGTGAAGGTTATGTTTAAAGTTAATGATAGCCCGGGATTATAGGCTGTCCCAGTATAGGAGCTAAAGCAAAAATGTCTATTTGTGCTAGGCTTACTGTATCCCCTTGTAACTGAAATAAGGTCCCAAGATGAAGTTGGTTCCCAGTAAGCTGCCCCTGTAGTTTCACAACCCCATTGAGCACAAAAGAAGGTCTCGAATCCCCCACATCTAGCAGCTGTGGCTCGGCTTCTACCATCCTTAGGGCAGACATAAAAGTCAGATTGTGCTAACCTACAACGAGCTGTAGGACTAACACAGCCTGGGGCAGTCATCATAGCAGGGTCATTATCATGGAATGTCCCACAAGGGCTTGTCCAAGTGGTTTTAGGACTGTGAGGAAATTGATTGCAGTTTGGAATCGTTTGAACCCCTGTACCATTTAACTGGTGTTGGCCAATAATAGGTATATCCCAAGAATCCAATCCTGCAGCCAGATGACAGAAGTCAGGAGTGAGTGATGGTCACCAGGAATAGGGAGCATGGTTTGCAGTAACCTTCCAGACCTCCTCCTCCGTTACTGTGAAAATTTGCCAGGTAAGCTTTTTAATAGCATGGGGGCTTTCGTTGGAGATGCAGGAGAGGGGAAGGGGAAAGAGTAGTAAGCAAATGATGAAGCAGGGGTTGGTCTTCCAAGGCTCGTGACGAACAGGTCCTGCCATTGAGATGTCTGTGGCTTCCTTTATTTTCCAAGCTGGAGGCATTTCTGAAAGAAAAAGAGAGAATTTTCGTCTCAGGGTTGTGTCCTGGACATAACAGTTATTTTTTCCTTAGTCTAGGGAGGCAATCTGTGTAGAGTAAGGCTTAATCAGTCTTTCTGGTAGCCAACAAGCCCCATTTTCCTTGGAGTCATAAATACATGCAGATCCCTTTCCCCAGATTATAACTGGATCAGGACCACCCCATATTCCAGTTATTGGATCTTTCCAAAGGGCCTGAGCATATCCTTGTTTGGTTTCTGGGTGCCAGTGTCGCTCAACCGCAGATTTTCCAAAAGCGTCCAATGTCAGAAAATTTAATACAAATAGGGCGTGAGAAAGCAGAGCTTTGTGGTTTCCCTTAAGGGGAAATAGTGTCTCTTGTGAGCTAAGTTTATTAAGAGTATTTTTTAAAGTTTGGTGAGCTCTCTCCATGATACCTTGGCCTTGAGGGTTATAGGATATTCCAGTGATGTGTTTAATTCTTAATTGTAAACAAAATTGTCTAAATTTGCTACTAGTATATCCTGGACCATTATCATTTTTTATACATTTCGGCTGACCTAGCACTGTGAAGACATGTAACATATGATTGATAACATCTTTGGTGGCTTCTCCATTATGAGCGGAGGCACAAATAAATCCACTGAAGGTATCTACAGTAACATGTATAAACTTTAATTTGCCAAAAGAAGGAACATGGGTGACATCCATCTGCCATAGTTGTCCAGGTATAAGCCCTCTGGGGCTTACTCCATAATGAGGTTCAGGTAAGAGCATCAGGCAATTTTTACAGCTTTTTATAATTTCCCTAGCCTGTTCTCTAGTAATTGAGAACCTTAGTCTCAAAGTTTGAGCATTGAGGTGATGAAGGTGGTGCGCCTCACGAGCAGCTGCTACCTGATCATGTTCCAAGTGAGAAATCAAGATAGAACGTATAGCAGAATCAGCAAGTTCATTTCCCTGAGCTAGGGGT
Organism: Peromyscus eremicus; assembly: GCF_949786415.1. Lineage (NCBI taxonomy): Eukaryota > Metazoa > Chordata > Mammalia > Rodentia > Cricetidae > Peromyscus > Peromyscus eremicus. The sequence goes on from NW_026734312.1 coordinate 843,424, forward strand.
CCAGGTAGGCCTGTGTGGGCACGAATATGGCCAACATAAAAGGGTAGCGACCTTTGTCGGATTAATTTTTGTAATTCAGAAAACATTTGGAAGGTGGGAGTAATGGGTTGGATTATTGGGACCATTTCTAAAGCTTGTAAAGCCCCTACCACATATCTACTGTCTGAATACAAATTAAAGGAACCACCTTCAAAATTTTTAAAGACAGCAAGGGCAGCATACAGCTCCACCAGCTGAGCTGACTTAAAAAGGGTTGTCATAACATTCTTTTGGCCATTGAGGACATAAGCAGCTTTACCATTGCTTGACCCATCTATGAAAAACACAGGGGAGTCCGGGATGGGCTCCATTCGGGTATTTTTAAAAAAAACAAAAGAAGTAAGGGAGAAGAATTGTAGGAGTTTGTTACTGGGCATCTGTGTGTCAAGTTTCCCTTCATAGGTGCAGACAAGGATGGCCCAGTCAGGACTAAGGGTGCATAACCATTCAAGTTGCTCTTTATCATATGGCATAACAATAATATCAGGGTCATGCCCAAAGTATCAAGTGGAGGCTTTTATTCCTAACATTATTGATTGGAAAACCAGGGAAGGATAAGTAGGAAGGATTTTTCTTTTAGTAACAGGAAGATGTACCCACAGTAAAGGTACGGACTCTTGCCAAAGCAGGCCTGTAGGGGCAAAATCTGTAGAAAAAATGATCAAATACAATGGGAGAGTTGGGTCAAAATATCCCGTGTGTTGTTGAGTGATGGTCGTTTCAACCTTTTGTAACACCCTCTCTGCCTCCACAGTAAGGTATCTAGGGGATTGAGGGTCGGAGTCTCCTTTGAGGATATCCTCAAGGGGGCGTAACTCTCCCTAGGTTATTTTTAAATAGGGTCGCAGCCAATTGATATCCCCTAAAAGCTTTTGAAAATCATTGAGACAACGAAGTGTATCTTTTCTAATCTGGATTTTTTGTGTATAGAGGAGGTCCGGGTGTAACTCGAACCCTAAAAACAGGAAGGGGTATTGGGTTTGTATCTTCTCTGGAGCTATATGAAATCCTCGGTCCTGAAGTGTGATAATTATCTTTTGAGCTACATTTTGTGTTTTTTTCTACAGATTTCCCTGCTATTAACAAATCATCCATATAATGTATAATATAAACTTCGGGGTATTAGACCCTCACTGGATCGATAGACTGAGCTACATACTTTTGACATAGCATAGGGGAACTGGCCATTCCTTGGGAGTCATTGCTAGGAGCTGGGGAGCTTGGAGTCTCTGTTTGCTATAGTAAGCTTTTTATCAAATAATGTAAATGCCATATTTACCAGATCTTTGACAGGTTTGAGGACCATTATCTATTAAATGTATCTGAGCCAAACAAATCTAGGCCCAATCTTAAAAATATCTCTAAATTTGGTAACAATAATCAGGCCAATTTGTTTTCCTATAAATATATTAGTCAAATATACCTCTCAGTTTTTTTATTTAAATAGAACAGTTTATGTTTTAAACTAGTATCTGAATAGCCAGATGACCAGTATTAACTTGTATTTCTTAACACAAAGGACATGCAAACTCAGACATTCAAAACCAAACATACATGTGGCCACATTTTTCATTCATACCTGTAGAGTAGACAGACATTTTTACAGCTATGACCCTGTGGAGTCTCAATGTAACAGCAGAATAGCAAGACAAAGAAATCTGAAACATATTTCATTTTTTTTATATATCTTAAGTCATTTTTTTAAAATCATTATATAAGCCTTTTTATCCTCAGACCTTTATACCTTGTTTTTACGTATTCTAATAACTTGTATTTTATATATTTTTTAAACATTTTTTTTTATCTTAACCAACAATAATTTGAAACCAATTTTCTTAAGTGATGGCAAGTATTTGTAACCCATTGAACTCAAATGACCAAAACCCATGTAAATTTTTATTTTTCCTGTGGAAACAAAAGCATAATTTTCCCAGTATCTTGAACTGGTAATTTACCATTTCTTTTTAAGCAATACCAGGACAGAGAAGGGTTAACAAAAGAAGCTGCTGGCCGGCAGAAGAGACCTTAAAGTTATCACAGTAAAGGGAGGGAGGGGGAGCAGTGGGCATAGAGCGTGTCCTTGGCTGCCAGTGTTCCTAAAAAAAAGTTTCTGTTAACTCCTCTGACTAAAGTCAGATTCTCTGTTCAGTGTTCACACAGTTTTTGTCAATTGCAGGCAGTCCCCATTGTCCTGTCCAGAGCTCCTGTCTTTGCCCGCCTGTATGGAAAGCACGCACCCCCACCTTCATGAGAGCAGTCAGCTGGCTGCAGTCCTGATAGTAAGAGAGCTAGGGAGGGACAGAGGTGGCCTTTGTTATGCCTCTCTTTCCTCCTCTTCCTTTAGGAAAATAAGGGAGGTTAGTAGACAGAAACAAATAACATTTACACAGACAATCCAAGAACCGGAACATCAGCACTGAGAAGACGGCCTCATTCACAGCTAGTGAGCCCCTCTTGCAGTATGCAAGCCCCACCTGGCAGGAGCTACCTGTTTATCTCAGTTCAGTCGGGGAGTGGGAGTGGGGGACCCAGTTCCCTCTATTGTGGCTCGCACATCCTTTCAGTGGGCTAGGCAAAGGTCTAGTGGAGAAGAAGGGAACTGTCCCATAGCATCCGTCACAGTCAAGTCAACAATGAGAACAATTAATACATTACACACAAGACCAAGGGCACACGGAAAAACTTTGTCCCAACAAAACAACCAACAAAGCTCCAAGAACAGTGACAGCCTGATGTGCTCTGGGGGGGGGAGCGGATAACCCTCCAGGCTCAATCACACCAAAAACAATCCAGACTCGAGGATCTCTGTCCTTGATCATACAGACATCAGGGGCTTCCACATCCCTGTCAGTCAGACATGCACCTTTTTTCTTGGAAGAGAAGAAGAGAGTAAAGTAACAATGATCACAACAAAACATACCAAAAAAAAAACCACAAAATGGCTCTGACAAATTCCCAGGACAAAATACAAAGTGGCACTTCCTCCCACCATGGGGGAAGATACCCAAAGATGCTCCTAAACCAAATCGTCACCTCTGAGGTGGCTTTAGGGCTCTGGGACATCTCCCTTCGCTGCCAGGTTCACTGTCTGGACACGTCTGCCCCAGTGAGAGCCTGCAAAGTACAAATCAAGCCTGCAAAGTACAAAACAAAAGTAACAAGACAGAGAGACACAGACAAGACAGAGAGCGCTCTTACGGGTAGATGTCAATAAACCTCTGGACACTTGGGTGTCAGGCAGGGGGAGTTTGAGAGAAAATCCTCTGCAAGGGCTAGTAAATGTGAAACATGCCCATCTCCCTCTGCTTCCTTTAGAACATCTCTAATCACACCATAAAAACTAAAAAAGGCATCGGGGACATTTTCCCCATCTCTGATTAATTTGTTAATATCTTTTCCAACCTTGTTCCAAGTCAAAGGGTGAATTCCTGGTCCATCAATCACTAACCAGGGACACTTCTCCTCCACATATTGAAAGAACTTTACTAAATCCTTTTTTTTTTAACTCTTAGTCCTCTCTCCCTAAGATTACCTTTCATCTCTATTAAAAAAATAGCCTCTTTAGATAAATTTTTTCCCATTGATCGATTGGACGACACTTACCTCAAGACTCTCCCGTGTTGCACGAGTGATGCGGTCCGGGCGTCTCTACCCTAATTCTCTCCGGGGCCCCTTTTGTTATTCATCATCCGGTAGGTCACCGTGCCTCGAGCCCCACGTTTGGGCGACACTTGACCCGTCCCGCGGGCCACGTTATTTGATGAGACCCAAGGAGGCACCTCCTGAAAGATCAATGGGGGTGAGAGAGAAAGGAGACCAGGCGCATAAAGGAAGACAAAGTCAGTCTGAGTTGCGTCAAGGTCTCGTTTATTGCAAGGGGAATCAGGCTTATATATGCTAGGAGCTAGGAGAAGTAGATAGGGGTATGGAAAGTTACTAGGAGGAAGTTAGGGTAAGGTAGGGTTCAGGAAAAGGTCTCTTTGTTCCAAGGCCTGATCAATGGACCATACAGCAAACCATTATGTTTCAGGGAGTAGATCAAAAGGTACATACTGCGGTCTTGTTGAAAAATGGTTGCTATTGAAACTGTTAACGGAAGATTGGGTACACAGCTTTTTCCCATGGAAATCAGTTAGGCTACTTGGCTCCTGACAGTTAAGCACAGTTGTGGGCTGCACCTTGTTCTCAGAGGCACAGGATCCCTTTTGGCATCAGGGTTTTCCGAAGTAGTTTGAATCTCTCTGGAATTTGGTTATTCTCTGGATTTGGCCTGCCTCTAAGTGATGCTGGCTTGGCTACTGAGAGCTCCATTCTTGGGCTGTCTTGGGGTCTGTGACTTTTCACAGTTGGTGGTATTTGGGGGTAGGAATGGCAAATGAAGGTTCTCTGGGGCTCACCATATTTTGACAGTTTTACAGTTACCTCCACAGCCAGGTCCTCCGAGATTGGACTCAGCTGAAGGAGAGTGTACATGTGTTGAGACTGAAGAACGGACTGCTGTGGAAGGAGCAGATTGAACTGCAAGAGTCCTGTGAGGAGCTGAAGAGGCTCTTGAAGGAGGCCCATGAGATGATCTGTGACCCCTGTGCTGAGCCGCAGCAGGTAAGCTGAGGCAGCAGGGGCAGGTGCCCACCTTCCAACCATAAACATAGAGACACCCATATACCATCCACCCATCCATCCAGACTCCCACCTACATACCATCCAATTGTTAATTTTTGTGATCACTCCCAAGTCTTTCTGGAGAGTTAGCCTCTTGCAAGAATCTGCATAATTGGCAAGCAATCCCTCCTGCTCTGCCAGAAGCTGAAGTACATTGAGAGAGATGGGTCAGTCACAAATTACACACCTACATGTCATTATGATCAGAGGGCTGCTATGCAGGGAGCTACTTAGGGAACAGCACAAAGCTTTCATTGATGATGTCAGTGGCCTCTGGCTCATTTGCTTTGCAAAGGTCATGTGAGATCACAGGGAGGAAGTAGCCTTCAAGGACTAGAGCCCAGTGCCAGTGCAAAGTGCCAAGTGAGTGGTTTTCATTGTCAATGTTTTGGATGGCATGTGGTCTTCTCCTTTCTTTCTGCATCCCAATGTGTTCTCTTCCTTTTGCCAAGCTCTTGGTTCATAGTGACAGAAGCCTGAGTACCACCTTGTCAGTCCTTTTTCTGGGCATGGTGCTGGACAGTTCTCTGGGAGCATCCTGGAGTTTCCAGTCCGGAGCTGCCTAAATAACCATACATGTGGGAGGACTTTGACAGGCTGAGGGTTGGAGTGACAGATTTGAAGCTGCAAGAAAACATTTTCTCCAATCCCCTCAACATAGTCTGACTAAGCTGTGTGCTCCACTAGGAATTTTTAGTCCCTAAGGGATGGATAACCGTGTTGTAGGCCTCAGTAGAAACCCTGATGTGCATATTTTAAATTCAACTGTTCATACAGCATGATGTACTCTTCACTTTTTTCTGCTCACTTCTGAGTTTTGTGGTCTGTGTATAATCTATGCAGGCGTGTGTAAATGTGTACATTGGTGGGTGTGTTCAGAGACTACATAATGAAATTCTGTGTCATCATCTGTTGCTCACTCCATTGTTTCCTTGATCCCAGGTCTTTCACTGACCCTGAAATTTTCTCTTTGGGCTAATCTGGCTGGCCATCACTCTTTGGATCTCCTGTCCTCCAAAGTAGACCTTCTGTTCTGTTTTTTTTCTCATCCAATGTTAGAAGTTTCAATTGCTCAGAAATAGGAAGTATGTATTTGCTTTCTCTTTTGTTTATTTACTTTTACTGCTTTTATACTAATGAGTTTTCTAATAAGTAACAAAAAACAAACAATACAGCTCTTTTAAAAATAAACAGCAGATTTCTTTCCTTTCACTGCCCAGAGCTAACACCACAGGAAATGTCTGTTTTGTCTCTTACTTCTCAACAGAGAATCCCACAGTGCATCTCCTTGCTGACATTGTGTTGCTGACTATATCCTGTGCATGGCTGTGTCTCAGAACAGATTCCCTCTCATAGTTGTGCAGAGTGCTGCATTCTTGAAAGCACTGCAGGTGATGTCACTTGCTTCCTTCCGACTGACATTGGGCTGAATTCATATCATATTCACTGTCATCTGTTGAAAACTTCCTGGTGTTGACCATGGGTCACTTTCTTTCTCTTGGACTATCAAGGTCATCTGTGGAGGAGCCAGGATGAGTTTAGTGAAGAGACTGTGATGGGTGAACTTGGAACCTGTGGGGTCAGGGGGTTTTGTGATGGATAAAGTTTGTTCAAGGAAAAGTAAGTGCAGGCCGGAGTAGCAGAGCCTTGCTGAGTCTAAGAGCCTTGTAGACAGCATAGAGGACCCACTACCTCCACATGCATCAGAAAAGGTGATGCAAGGCAGCAGTCCTCTCACTGATCATTCTAGGTTCAGGAAGTGTGTGTGTGTGTGTGTGTGTGTGTGTGTGTGTGTGTGTGTGTGTGTTGGGGGTGTGATATGTGGTGTGTTGTGTTTTTCTGTGCATCTCTGTGTGTATGTGTGTGTGAACTTCTATGTGTGTGTTTGTATGTGAATACTGTCTATTGCTTGCACACTATTGTTCCTTTGTGTGTGTGTATGTGACCATGTGTGGGTGACTGTATATGTATGTGTGTGTGTGTGTGTGTCCATGTTTCCTGTATGTATAGGGGTAAGTATTTGTGTGTTTGTGAATACAGGTACTTATAGGTGCAAGCCTGTTTCTATGCGTGGAGTTTAACCTCCCTGAGTGTGTGCGTGCGTGTGTGTGTGTGTGTGTGTGTGTGTGTGTATTTCTGCATATTTGTATGTTCACTTACTCATCTTTAATGATGATGGGACCAACTTTGTTGAAAAAGTACTGTGCCCCCTCACTTGCCATCCATCAAATATTGCATGCTGCTGCCCATCTTTCTGCATGTCCACGTAGGTCACTAGAACAGAGGGACACAAGAACCACTGAAACTCAGTGGTATTCAGGTATTTGTAGAGGCAAAAATATTTATCTGCCCAGAAATTCTTGGAGCAAACCAAAGGAATGTGGTACATGAAGTTTGGGAGGAGGCCACTGTGGCATATCAAGGTGTCTGAGAGATAGGATAGCCTGGCTGAGGGTTTGTGTCCTTGTCTGCTCTGGGTGAATGGTGACTGCACACTCAATGGTCAGGTGACTTGCTGTGTCTTCTCTATATCCTGTTTTGTCCTCATCCACATTGCCTGCTACCACTTGCTTTCCCCCTTTGTCTAACCTTGGCTCAGTTAACCTTGGCCTTGGAGCTCAGCCTGCATGTTAGTCCTTGAGAGATTCTGACTTGCAGTGTGCTTCCAGCTGCATCTCAGTCTGGCAGAAGTCCCCTAGCCATGCTGTGGTGTGAGAATGGGGCTGTCTCAGTGAATCCCACTTAGGCTCCTGAGGGTCTAAAGCACTCGCCATGTGCTGTGTCTATAGCACTCAGTAACTGCTTTTCTTCAAAGTTGTTTACTCTGAGTTAAAATCAGCCTCATGGAGGGTTTGGAGAAATGAGGACCCTCAGACATTGCCTGTAGTGTAAAATAGTGTAGCACAGAGCAAAGCCACACACAGGTCTCAGAAAGTTAAACTGCAATCCCCAGGTGACACAGGGATTCCAGAACATGAAGTAGGTGTCTACAGAGAAGCTAGGGAACATCAGGGTTTTATCAGCACTCCTGGGAGCAGCCTCGTGATGCCCATCATTTACTGAGTGGAATAGGACACTGTGGTCAGGCTCTTCCATGGAATATTGTTCAGCATGAAATAATACATAAAATCATTTGGCACTGACTTAGTCAGCCATTTGTTACTCAAACATATCCCTGGCACAAACACCTCACAGGAAGGAACTTTTTCTTTTGGATCCTGGTTATGGAGATTTTCTAGTTTCCTGAGCTCTTTGCTTCCCAAAGTGAGGCAACCTGTGGTAAAGGGAGCCCCTTTAAAGGTAGTTGCTCACTTTGGGGGCAACTGGGAAACAGTGAACGAGACCAGTGGGGTAGTCCACGACCATCCAGTACTCCTTTGCTGGGGAACATTCCTATACTGCACAGTCTGGGGAACTTCTTAAGCAGGGTTAGTTAAAGAGCGAGGACCCCAGAGGGCCACCTGTCTATGCATTAGTTTATAGGATAGACACTTCAGTGACTGAACTGCCTATCTCTCATGCCCTCTGTGTTCTTCTCTCACCCAACAGGTTTACCTTCTTTTCGTTAGTATCCCTGGTGGTTGCTCCTTATGTTAATATTAACTGTGAAGCTAAACATGTTAGTGCATTAGTGTGTGCTTGTATGTGTGCACACATGTACTTGTGTGTGTTCATGAGTTTGTGTGCATATGGTGAGCAAGCCACCACTGAGAACACAGTCTTCTAATGAACAGGAGCAAGAGAGCCTGGATGAAAGACCGAAGGACCTGCTGAAGCAGAAGGAGCTGGTCACCCAGCAAGGGGACTTGGCAGAAAAGCTGCAACATCACTTCAGTGTCTCTGAGATGAGTTAGGAGCCCAAGCTGGCAGGAGTGGTTAGAACCATGTAGGTCACCTGTCCCCGGATCTCTGTCTCTTTGGGATTCCCACCATCTGAATAGCTCCCAGCCACAGCCAAGGAAAGAACATCTCAGGATATTGTACTGGCCCAGTCAACAAGAACATCTCCAGGAAACACTATGTTTGATCTTTAGTGTTTCTGGGGTTGTATACCCCTTACTCCTAACTGAGTTCTCTGGAATCTTCTCAGTTTCGCCTGTGTCTCCCCACAAATCTCCCTATGGCTGTCCTCAGCCTAGCAGGAGGAGGGTTAGTGATGGAGGACAGTGTGTGCTCCTACCACTTTATTTTCCTTCCAGAACATCACCTTTAGAGAGAAGGTATTACCTTTGCACAGATCTGCATGCAGCACACTCCTGCAGATTCCAGGTTCTCTGCAGTGTGTATCTGTTTCCTGTGAAAAGATTTTTCTGTTGTAAGAAGATTTAGGAGTTGAGGATTGAACTGAGGGAGGATTCTGTTCTTTAGTAATAATCAGATCCTTCCCTGCTTTTCTTTTGTAGGCTCACCTAGAGGGTCTACATTCAATTTCCAAGGTTGCTCACATTTACCTGTATCTAATCAGGGCCATGTATAGCTGCCCTGAACTGTTATTCAGTCATTACTACATTTTTTTCTCAAAGTAATATATCTAGACAACTGGAGAAATGTGCTGTATTTTCTTGCCCAGTACAGTGTATTTCTCAGCTCATCTTCTAGCAGATTTTAAAATCTGAGGAAACAATCAAGGCCCAGGAGCACTCTGATCCTTCTCCCTTGGGGAGTGCAGGAAATGACCTCAGCTGAAAGGTCATGCTGGATTGTCCAGCTGACTAGAGCTGGTTCAGGCTCAACAGCTAATATGGTAGGTCCCCACCAGGCCTGTTCCCTAACTGCCTTCCTCCTCTAGGTCAGAAAATCTCCAGTCTGAGTTTGAACAGGCCACAGCCCAGGATGAGAGCCTCCTGCAGACAGAGCTGCTGCAGCAGGAGCACTAAGTCTCACAGGCAAGTGAGCCACCCTTGCATCCCATCCCCAGAAAACATGGTGTTGGTGGGAGACTGGGGGCTCTTGACCTTGGCTTCTAGTGTGAATAGGCCTTGATTTTGTTCTGGCCTGTGGCCCAACCAGGCTGCTTCTGGGTCTGATTGCCTTTCCTTCTCATATAGCAGATATTGGGAAAACTGAGGAGGCCAAAAAACCACAGATGCCTTGAACCCATGACATTCTATACTCTGAGATCAAGGCCTCCTCCTCAGAAGACACTCCTTTAGAGCTGTGAACTCACCAGTGAAGAAAATACCAGCTGTCTTTCAGGTGATCCAGCCCCAATCAGATCTATGGGTCTGCTGACTTAGTCTTCCTAAAGAAAAGAAAGCATCAAAAATGAGCTTGAGATACAGAAAACATGAGCCAAGAATTACTGAGAACCCTGACATTCAATAGCAAGTGGCCACTGTGAGGGGTACTACAACATGGAGGGTAGAGATGTTGGTGAGCAAGACTATTTCTGTCAGTTTAATGTTGATGGCTTTGGCAAGCTTACTGACTTCACTAGCCCTCCCTATGCAGTGTGAAATGTGTCATGGATGATTGTGTTGATGTCAAGCTGTTCCTGACAGACCACACCCAAAAGCATCATGTTTCATTCTCCAGTTGAGTGTTGAAGTTGTCTGCCTTCCTACCATGTTTCCAAGCCCAGCCACAGGCTGTAGGTCTGTGCTTCTAAAATTGCAGCAAGAGAAGGCTGCTGACCTTAATTGTTTTGTTTGGTTTTTGGTTGGGTTTTCTTTGCTTTGGTCTTTTGGGTTTTCTTTGTTATAGATTGAGCTTTTGCTATTTATTTGTTCTTTCGTTTGTTCTTGTTGTTTTGATATTTTGCTAAGGCTGTTCACTTTTTATGTTGACTGATCTATTTAAGACCCTATTTAGTAAAATAACTGTATTTTTATTAATAATAAAGTGATTTTGAACTCTTTCGTCTTAGAAACAATTTCTTTGGTCAGGTTTGTTGTCTCACTCCAGCAGCCCCAAAAACTCCTGTATCATCAGAACACTCTTATGGGCCTTGCTTTTGCTATATACTGAGTTCCCAGTCAGCCAGGTCTACACAGGGTTTAGGATGTGGATATCCATTGTATGTTGGGAAAACTATTGATACTGTATCTTTGTGTCCATATATTTAGCTCTCCATCAAAGATATTATTCTGTATATACATTTCCTGAAATGATCATGAGTACCCAATTAATGAGAAACATAACAGTATTGCTCTAAAGCCTCTCAGGAAATGAAAACATTGATTAAGGGAGCGTTAAATAAATCCATGGCATGCTTGCCACCTGTGGGGCTATAATAATGTCCTTTCCTGGGCTACTGCCAAGGGCCATGTCCTGTCCATGGCCCTGAGGAAGCTGTGGAGGTCTATATTGATATCCATATCTCCTTTTACCAGTGAGGGCCTTGCAGCCACCTGCAGTCTGGGCCACCACCTATGAAAATGTTGTTGTCAAGAGGATATGCCCCCCAAAAGAGCACGTGTGTCTTAGAAGCCTGTGCTGCCACCTAGGACCATAATGACATCTGGGCCAGGGCTGCTGCTGAGGGGTGTGTCTGGGTCCATGGCCCTGGAACAGCCAGGGTCTGTTTGATGTCTCAGGCTCCTGTGGCCATCAAAGACAGTGCAGATGCCTGGAATCTGGGCCACTACCTGAGCTCATGGTGCTGCTGCGGCTAATCCATTCTGAGTGACCTACACTGCCAACCAGGCCCACGGTTACATCCAGGACTGGGCTGCAGTCTAGAATCATGTCTGGGTCGATGTTGCAAAGACACCCAGGATCTGTGTTCATGTCCATGGCCTGTGTTGCCAACAAAGACCACACACAGGGAGGTAGAAGTCTAGGCTTCCATCTAGGTCCATGTTAGTGTCCAAGGGCTGTGCTTATGCTGGGGCCATACAAATCTGAGTGGCCAATGCTGGCACTAGAGACCCTGGTTTCCTCCAGGCCTAGGTTGCTTTCAAAAGACATGCCTGTATCTGTTGCCCTGCAACAGCCTTGTCTGTGTTGATGTCAGTGGCTTCTGCTACCTCCAAAGACAGGGTAGGTTAACACAGAATTAACATCACCCTTCACAAGCTGCAGCACTGGAGGAGCTGGACCTGCCCCTCACCAACTGTAGCAGTCGGGTGAGTGGGTCCTGTACCTGGACCGAGCAGCACATTAGAGAGTACCTTGTTAGTGGTGGTCCAGTGAGCTGTCCCTGAGGTTGTGATAGCAAAAGAACTGAGTCCACCTCCTTCTTCCACCTTGTGTTGTTCAGGGTGAGAGGAAGATACCTGTCCCACCTAAGCATATGCTACCTGCAGCTGGTGGGAGAGTTGGCCTCTGGGGAATAAGAACAGGAGAGCTGGGGCAGCCTCTCACCAACTGCAGCAATTGGGATTGTGGGCTCGGCACCTCACCTGGACAAAACAGCAGAGCTGTGTCTTGTGGTCCAAGGGTGAGTAAGTCAGAAGGGAGGGCATGAGAGCAGGAAAACTGGCCTCTCTCTATTCTGCCTGCTGCATGGGATGAGCTAGCTGAGACAGTGCTGGAGAGCTTGCCTGGGTGGTGAGGTGAGGAAAGGAGGTGAGCTAACCAAACTGTTACCATCCAGACCAGAACCTGGGCTGAGTTATCCCACCCTAGCATCGTCTTCATCTATGAACTGCTGGAGTATGTGAAAGGCCGGGACACATCTATCCAAAGCTACAGGATGTCCATGACTCAAGGCATCAATAGGATATCCAAGAAGAGTACAAGTGAAGGTCCATTATCTATAGTGTAGAGAAGCCAGAGAGGCCAGGAGCACTTACATGAAAAGAAGTATGGACTAAAGAGTACACTGTGTGACTTACTGTGTGACTAAAGTCTCCTCTCCAAGACTTTTGTTTGTTTTTAATTTTGGGTTTTCAGTTTTTCTTTTAAATTTTCTTTTGTTTTCGGGGGAGTTTCAAGGGCAGAGCTCAGGTGTTAGGGAATGTGTTGGGGGAAAGTGGGATTGGGATGCATGATGTGAAGCCAACAGAGAATCAATAAAACGTTTAAAGTAAAGAAATTAGAAACACCAGAGCTATCTGCTGTAGACAGATTAATCCCTCCTGCCTGCCTGTACACAAATAACCTGAAGAGGCTTAATATTAATTACAAACTGTTTGATCTATGGATCAGGCTTCTTGCTAGTTAGCTCTTTCGACTTGAATGAACCTATTTCTGTTAATCTGTGTTTTGCCACATGGCTATGGATAGAACTAGAAAATACCATCCTGAGTGAGATAACCTAGACTCAGAAAGACAAACATGGTATGTACTCACTCATAAGTGGATACTAGATGTAAAGGATAATCAGACTAAAACCCACAGCTCCAGAGAAGCTAGGAAACAGGGAGGACCCTAAGAGGGATGAATGGATCACCTTGGGAAGGGGAAACAGAGGATATCTCAATGAGTAAACTGGGGTTGGGGGGATGATAAAGGATAGGGGATAGGTATTGGTGAAATTATTTAGGCCACTCCACGTAGTTAAAAGGAGATTTATTTAATGGCGTAACTTACAAATTAAGGGATAGGTAGGTCGCGGGGTCTGGGGAAGGTGTATCACAGTCCAGCGGTGTTCTCTGGAGCTCTCCTCTGTCTACCTCCACCATCCAGCGTCCTGGAACCAAGCGAGCGTTCGCCGATCCGGATCTCGGGTCCCCAGGCGCCTCCCTTGGCCCCGCCTTGTAGGCGTGACAGTTGCCGAAGTCTCAATGGGGGTTGGAACTTCCAGAACAAAGCTGGAATGGCTACCCACTACATCTCCCCCTTTTTGTCTAAATAAGAAAGTTCTAACCTAATACAAGACTATATACAAAGGAATGGTTATCAAATATTGTCCAGGAATAATGAGGGATAATGACCTATATAAGATGGAACTACAACCAATGCAAACAATATCAAGCAAGAAACACATATTAAAATCCAGAGAAGTATAGAGCATAGATAAATGGCATGTTACAAAGATCATTCCAAAAGGTGTCCTACCCTAAAGAACCTGAATCTAATACTTAATATGTTCTATCTACTAAGTTGTAACTATAACTGCTAGTCTTCAATCCCATCAAAGACCTGAGAAGGAATATAATGGTACCTGAGAAATGGTAGATGGATGCAAGCAACTTTCGGGAATCTTGCGAGAGTAGACCGAGACAGCTGGCAGCCTGGACAATCACCTAATGTTTCTCAGCATTGTTGGTGCATTCAAATTGGCTACAGGCCTAAAGTATCTGACAGACCATTTTCAGAAGCAGGAATTCTGAAAGACCATCTTACCCTGTCTTGGCAGAGTACAGTGGTCGCTTTCCTTGTGTCCCGCTTGTCCAGAAAGGATAGCATTGCATTTGTTCTGTCAGCTGTCGAGGCAAGGGCAGTTCTTTGCCCAGTAGGCCATTTTGTGCCAAGAAGACAAACTTCCAAATGGAAATGTCTAGAAGCCCAACATTCTCTCGGGATCAAATTGGTGCAGCCAGGAGCAATTGTGTCTCGCATCAACAGAATTCTAAGTTATTTAAATGCCATATTCTCTAGGTCTATGAAGTGTTTGAAGATTACCTGTCCATCTGACCTATGTATCTGTAAATCTGTATAACCTGACTAACGTAACTATAGAGATGACAAGCATAGGTGACTATAAATCTACAAGTCTTATCTACTGAAATAACCTAAGGACTAAGGCTTCCAGTTTTTCTTTTAAATTTTCTTTTGTTTTCGGGGGAGTTTCAAGGGCAGAGCTCAGGTGTTAGGGAATGTGTTGGGGGAAAGTGGGATTGGGATGCATGATGTGAAGCCAACAGAGAATCAATAAAACGTTTAAAGTAAAGAAATTAGAAACACCAGAGCTATCTGCTGTAGACAGATTAATCCCTCCTGCCTGCCTGTACACAAATAACCTGAAGAGGCTTAATATTAATTACAAACTGTTTGATCTATGGATCAGGCTTCTTGCTAGTTAGCTCTTTCGACTTGAATGAACCTATTTCTGTTAATCTGTGTTTTGCCACATGGCTATGGATAGAACTAGAAAATACCATCCTGAGTGAGATAACCTAGACTCAGAAAGACAAACATGGTATGTACTCACTCATAAGTGGATACTAGATGTAAAGGATAATCAGACTAAAACCCACAGCTCCAGAGAAGCTAGGAAACAGGGAGGACCCTAAGAGGGATGAATGGATCACCTTGGGAAGGGGAAACAGAGGATATCTCAATGAGTAAACTGGGGTTGGGGGGATGATAAAGGATAGGGGATAGGAGATGAGAACATAGGGAAACAGTTTGGTCAAGCTGGAAAAGGGATGGAGTGGGAGAGCAATGAAAGAGATACCTTGATAGAGGGAGACATCATGGGGATAGGGAGAAATTGGATGCTAGGGATGTTCCTAGTAATCTGCAAGGATGACCCCAGCTTAGACTACTAGCAATAGTGGAGAAGGTGCCTGAGCTGGCTTACTCAGGTAATCAGATTGGCAAACACCCTAACTGTCATCATAGAGCCTTCATCCAGTAACTAATGGAAGCAGATGCAGATATCCACAGTCCAGCACCAGGTGTAGCTCCAGGAGTCCAGTTGAATAGAGGGAAGGGATGCTCTGAGCAAGGGGCATCAAGATTGTGATGGGGAAAACTACAGAGACAACCGAACCAAGCTAGTGGGAACTCATGAACTTTAGACCAAAAGCTGTGGAACCTCCATGGGACTAGACTAGGCCCTCTACATAAGCAAGACAGTTGAGTAGCTTGGTCTGCTTAAGGGGCCCCCTGGCAATAGGATCAGGATCCATCCTTGGTGCATAAGCTGGCTTTTTGGAGTCTATTACCTATGGTGAGACACCTTGCACAGCCTTGATGCAGAGGGAGGGTCTTGGACCTGCCTCAACTGAATCTATCAGGCTTTGCTGACTTCCCATGTGAGGCCTTACTTTTTTGGAGGAGGGAATGGGGTGGTGGGGTGGTGGGGAGGCTGGGGGAAGGGGAGGAGAGAAGAGAAGAGGATCTGTGGTTGGTATGTAAAATGAATAAGAAATTTTTTTGTGTGTGTGGTTTTTCAAGACAGAGTTTCTCTGTGTAGTTTTGGTGCCTGTTCTGGATCTCGCTCTGTAGACCAAGCTGGCCTCAGACTCACAGAGATCTGCCTGGCTCTGCCTCCTGAATGCTGGGATTAAAGGCTTGTGCCACCACCAACCAAATAGAAATTTCTTAATAAAGTCCTTTAAAAAAGTTTTATGCCAGGGGTTGGTGGCCCATGCCGTTAATCCCAGCACTTGGAAGGCAGAGGCAGGTGGATATCTGCGAGTTTGAATCCAGCATAGTCTATAGAGCAAGTTCCAGGACAGCCAAAGCTACAGAAAAACCCTGCCTCAAAAAACAAACAAAAGAAAGTTCTATAGTTAATATGTAAAGAATATATGTCTTATAAAATGTTTTTAGATAAATTTTAGGCAAAATACGAGTAAGAAATAAACATGCAATGGTTTATGAAGGAAAGTTAAGATGTGATTTATTTGGATTGCAAATATAATAATAAATCTACCAAGTGATGTGCTCATTTAAGGCAAGAGAATAAAGGAAGGGATGAAATATGTTTGAGAGTAATGCATAACCTGCCTACTAGCACTATATGCTTTAATGGGAATATGATTATAGTACAAATGAAGTGCAAGAACTTTTTAAGTGTTGGATTCAAACCTACTGTCTCATACTAGGAAAGTATTCCAACACTGACCATATGAAAACGAAAAGCTTCTGTCAAGCAAAGGACACCATCATTGAAGAAAGAGGCAGGCTACCGAATGGGAAAAATCTTTACTAGCTATACAGCTGACAGAAGGTTGTTGCCTAGAATATTAAAACTAACAAACTAACTAACTAACTAACTAACTAACTATATAAACAAATATCAAGCAAAAGAGCAACCCAATTGGACATTGGTGGTGCATGCCTTTAAATCCAGCACGTGGGAGGCAGAGGCAGATGATCTCTGTGAGTTCGAGGTCAGCCTGGTATACAAAGCAAGTTCCAGGATAGCCAGGGCTACACAGAGAAACTGTGTCTAAAAAAAAGAAAAATGACAACCCAATTTAAAAAATGGGGCTTGGAATGTAGCCAGAAATTTTCCTGTGTCCACTGGGCTCCTGCAGCCACTCAGACCCAAGTAAATACACAGACGCCTATGTTAATTAAAACTGTTTGGACTAAAAGCTCAGGCTTCTTGTTAGCTAGATCTTAAAGTAAAATTAACCCATTTCTATAAATCTATACCTTGCCTTGTGGCTTGTGGCTTACTGGTATCTTTACATCTTTCTTCCTCTATGTCTGACTGGTGACTCATGACTCTTCCAGAATTCTTTTCTCTGCTTGTCCTGCCTATACTTCCTACCTGGCTACTGGCCCATCAGCACTTTATTTATTAACCAGTCAGAGCAACACATTCATAGCATACAGAGCGATATCCACAGCAATGGAACTAAACAGATAGTTCCCAAAACATGTAAACCTAATGGCAGATAAATTTTTTTAAATGTTTGATTATCCTTAGCCATCAGAAAAATACAAGGTAAAACTGTTCTGAGATTTTATCTTACCCTAGTCTGAATGGATAAGGTTTTAAAAATGAAAACAAATGCTGTCAGGGATATGTGGAAAGGTTTTCACAGCTGGTAGGAGTGCAAACTGGTACAGCCAACTGTAGAAATCAGTTGCAGCTGTTCCTTTGTCAAAAAGCTAGAAATAAATCTACCATGTGAACCAGCTATACTCCTCCTGGGAATAAACCCAAGGGTTCTCTATCTCACTACAGAGACACTCACTCATCCATGTTCATTTGCTGCCTTATTCCCAATTGCGAGAAGAAGGTAAACAACCTAGATGTTATCCATTAACTGGTGAAAAGGAAATGAAAATGTGGTATATTTACACAGGGGAATTTTAATTAGTTGATAAAAGTAAAGTCATAAGTTCACAGGTAAATGGATGGAGCTAGAAACAGCCATTCCAAGTGAGGTAACCAGACCCAAAAAGACAGTACTGCATGCTTTCTCTCATTTGTAGATACTAGTGATAAATATTTACATATGCATGTTTCATTTGGAATACCCATTGAGGTCAGTATTGAACTGACTCCTAAGGACTTGCCTGTCTCTTTCATTAGGTCCATAGATTTGTGTATCTATTAACTCTCATCAGAGCAACTTCTTTTTGTAGTAGATGGTAATTGACAGAGACCCACAACTGGCCTCTGCCAGAACGCTGAGTCCTAAACAAAACACCTATCTGCCATACTCCCTCCCAAGGCTCAGGTGTCACTGCAGAGGAAGAAACAGAAAGACTATAAGAGCCAGAAGCAGTGGATAACTACGAGGAAGCAGTGTTTTCTGGACAAAACAGGGTAGTGGCACAACTGACCTCAACAGCAGTCGTGTTAGCATGTGCAAGACCTGTGTGAGCTCAAGCCAGAGAGGAGCCCAGCATGAAGAGGGAGGTGAACCTGAAGTCCCATCCTAGCCAAGGAGTTACTGACAATCATTGCTGCTGGAAGAGGGTGAGCCAGTTTTCTTTAAGGGTGTATGTAGTCCCGCATAGGTAGACCAAATCCAGTTGGTGGCAACACAGATTTGACTGGATGGAATTTAAAGATAAAATGAGGACACAAAATCGAGTAGGCAGGGAAGAGCAGTAGGATATGATCAAAATACAGTGTATGAAATTCTCAATGCACTAAATAAAAGTGCAAACCTAGACAGATTTCTGAAACATTTAAAGTAAAATCAGAAGAGATGAAAAAAATTCCAAAATTCAGTTGTTCTTGTACACACATTTTTAGCTACAGAAATATGGTGTCTTTTTTATTTCAGTCACCTGACTCACTACTTTGAGGTGTGTAAACCACTGACTGAACTTTGGGTTTACTAGATTTAGAAATATGACTAATATCAAATTTCCAATTACTTGTATTTTTGTTTACATGCATCAAATATTATTTCCACCCTAAAGACACCCAGTGCCCTCATTACTACTGCTGTTGTTATTATAATTTTGTGTCACTGTTAGAATTCTCATTCCTGTTAAAACCATGGTTGGTTTAAGGTCTGTTATTTCCATTGTCTAAATTATTTGTGTGTGAAGCTTGGAAGACTACCAAGGGTATTCCTGAGACTAAGAGAACAGGAAGGTGAATGGGCATGTTCAAGACTGGGTTCTTCCATCTGGAAACTCTTGGCATCACCAGAGAGAGACTTTCCATGTTCATCTTTCTCCTCATCGTGACATAGAGCACTTTTCAAATTAGTGTTGTGTGTGTTGTTCCTCCAGAGGTACTAGGTAGTGGTTCTTCATCAGAAGCATCAGATTCAGAGTTTTCAGTATCTTCTTTCATCCTCTCCTTTAATCTTTCTCTGAAGTACTAATTAAGAAATGAATACTGTGTTACAACTAGATGGGTCAGTGTTTCTTTGAGTCCTCAGAGGGAAGCTGGAAATGGACAGTTTTATATTCTCAGTCAGGTTTAGTTTTGTCTTGGTTGAGTTACTTTCTGCAGATAGGAAAGGTAGAATGTACATTTGTTTGGTTATACTCTCAACATTTATTTTTGGTTCTGTTGTGGGGTACACGTCTTCAAGCCAATCTTTTTGTTTAGTAGTCACCAGATATTGACACAGAAAAAAGACAACAATAATTTAATAGTTACATGTTCTCATAAATGTTTAGCTACTCACAAATTACTGGCCTGTCATTAAGAAGTGGAAACAGTCACATCTAGTCCTCAAAGCTGTCATCTCCACATCAGAAGGCTTACTTTAGAAGCTCAGGCTGTGACTTTGTCTGGTGAGTTCCCCTCATCAACTCCACCTCTCCCCTCTGCCATATTCACACCCATAGGCACAGGTCAGACCATGGCTCACAGTTTCTTTGCTTGGTGTAGGTTCAGTCAAGAAGAAAATGCACCAGGGTTATCTGGCCTACCTCCTGTCCCAGAGCTCTGGCATTGTCCCTATCTCAGGGAGGCTAGAATCTTACAGCAGACACACCACCAAAGAGAGAAGTCTGCCTGCTCAGAGATTAATGAAATAGAAACAAATAAAAGAACAGAAAGAAACAATGAATCTAAGAACTGGTTCTTTAAGAAGATAAATTAATAAACCTTTGCCCAACGAACTGAAAGAACGAGAGAGATGAATAGGGAAACATTACAACAGACACCAAGAAATTCAGAGTAATAAAGGAATGCTTTCCAAAGCCTGTGTTCTGGAGATGGAGAGGTGCCTCAGCAGTTAAGAGCACTGGCTGCTCTTCCAGAAGTTATGGGCTTTCATTCCATTCCTAGTACCCGTATGGTTGCTCACAACAGTCTGTAATTCCAGTCCCGGGGTAATCGATGCCCTGGTCTGGCCTCCATGGGTACCGTATGGATGTGGTACACAGACACACCAGGCAGGTAAAACAAAAATACATGTAAAAATAACTAATAAATTAAATGGCCAAATTTATTTTTAAAACCTCTGCTCCACTAACTTGGAAAGTCTAATTTCCACATTCATTCAAACCACCAAAATTTTAAACCAAAATGAGATCAACAACCTAAACATAGCTAAACAAATGAAAAGATTCAAACAATGATTAAAAAACTTTCTGACAAAACAAAGTCCAGGCCCAGATGGAGTAACAGCAGAATCTCACCAGACTTCAAAAGACTTACAGTCAATCCTAATTAAATAATTTAAAAAAAAACAGACACAAAAAAGTCCTTTCAAATTGCTTCTGTGAAACCAGTAGTACTCTTATACTAAAAACCAGGAAAAAATACAACAAAAATAAGACTACAGAAATATAATAAGATAATACATATACAATAAACAGTAATCTTAGAAAATGAGTAGCCTTATATATATATATCATGCTCAGAAAGACATAATGGAAATACTCCTATTCACAATAACCTCAAGAAAATATGTCTAGGAACAAACCTAAGCAAGAGGCCTTGTTAATGAAAACATTAAGACACCGAAGAAAGAAAATGAGGAAGATATGAAAAGATACAAAGATCTCTCATGGTCATGGATGGAAAGAATTTAATATTGTGAGAAATGGCTATTTTACCAAAAGCAATCTACAGATTCAATGCAATTCCAGTTGAAATTCCAGTGGCATTCCTCACAGAAATTGGTGAGGCGGTCTTAAGACTCATATAGAAGCACAAAAAACACTGGACAGCAAAAGCAATCCCAAGTAAAAAGTACAGTGCTCGGGTGTCACAATACATGATTCCAAGTCATAGTGCAGAGGTATAGTAAAAAATCCTGCATGCTACTGTCACAACAGCAAGCTCATAGATCACTGGAATAGAAGAGAGAAAGTGGTTATAAGGCCATACAACTAAAGACACATGCTTTTAAAAAGACACCAATACTACACATTGATGTAAAATTGGTACAAAGATTATTGGGGAACCTGCCACTTTTGGATTGTATTTGAGGCCTGTTCCATAGGTGGGAATTCATGCCTGAAACTGTAAACCTGGCCAAAAGCCCATGGCTTGGGAGTCACGGGTCCTAAGGGAAATCTAGTCCTGTTATTTTGCTCAGTGGACATGTTCTCAACCTGCTTCCTAAATATTCATGAATATTCACATTGAAGAGTACTTTTCAAATTAGTGGGGATTTCCATGGAGTGTGTTTTTTCTTCAGAGGTACTAGGTAGTGGTTCTTTTACAAGACCAACATAAAATCCAGTTTTTCCAGAAAGCCCACAAACTACCTTTGTTGTTTCATGTTTGATGGGGCTGTCCAACCCAGTGTATACTTTTCCTCCATCAACATATAGTCACTCTTGTCCCCAGGAGGAAATCTTGGAAGTATAGATTCTCTATCAAGTATCTTTATTGCTGGGTCTGGAGATGAGAAGATGGTTGATTAGTTTGATTGGTTCATTACCAGACATTCTGTTGTTGCTTTTATTTGGAAGTACCTACCTTCAAAAAGACTTAATCCTTAAGAGTCACGCTGTATAGCCATAGTAAAAATATAAACAAATTAGTATTTGACAGTTAAATATCTCTACATATGCTTAGCTATTCACACAAGGCTCCCATTGAGAAGCAAGAATAATTTAAATTAGCCTGGAATAGGGACAAAGTGCATACTAACATAACAACAGATTTTGGATAGAAGTAAACACACCTAAGTATATGTTAAGTTTAATAAACAATAAATTAGATGATTTTTAACATGGCAAAGCAATCCTTGTGTTAAAAGATTTTACCCCACTCTATCTGAAATGTGAGGCAGAAGAAGCTCTTTGAACTTGGCAGGAGTCCCTAAACTGAGACTACATATTTAAGGCACCAGGAAGGAACGCCTCTTCCTCAAATCTAACACACTGGCCACCATGTCACAGTGCTCATAACTTAGACCATCCAGTTAGTGTCTCAAAGTTGATCACACCTTCATCTAATCAGGAAATTATACAAATGAAAGCAGAAAGGCTATGCAGAAAAAGAAATTGGCCTTGAGTTGAAACATATTTCTGAAAATAAAAATTTCCTTGAAGTTACTACAGATTTTAATAGTTTATGTTTATCAAATGTTTCTATGCTATAGGGTTTTTTTAACCTAACTAAGAAAAACTTTAAATCTGTATTGAAAATTTGAGGTAATATCAAATCTGCTTGTAGGATTGAAAAATGAAACAAAAATATGTCTTTGACATACATTTGCATTTTTAGGATTGATTTTTAAAAGTATGCATGTGGGTATGTGTGAATGAGTACAAGTGCCTTGGAGGCCTGAGGTGCTGCCTTCCCTGAACCTGGAGTTCCAGGAATTTGTGAGTCACCTGCCATGGGTGCAGGAAACAGAACTTGGGTCCTCTGCAAGAACAGTGTGTGCTCTTTCCCTGTGAGCCATCGCTCCAGCTTTTCACTTGATGTCTTTAATAACCTAAACACATGCTAAAACTTCCTTCTTCAGTCAGCAGGGATGGAGGACAAGATGGCTGCCAATGGACAGGTTGTTTGCTCTGTCCTTACCTAAGACATCATTGGCTCAGATGGTGGGTTTGATTTCTTTTCTTTTTAAAAGTCCTTGAGATCTATCTTCCTGCGAATTCTTCCCTTGGCCAACAATTACTAATTTGATCAGATATAGTAGCTAATATTAATTTGGAAACCAAATTGAATTGGGCATAAAAGAAAGAACATTTGAAGTTGACTTCTGACAATATAAAAGTCACAGTTAGTAACAGTTTCATTCATTAGGTGTGATAATTGTGTCTAATCTGCCCCTTTCTTTCCTAATGTTGAAGTTAGATGCTTCAACGCAATTAACTAGTTGCAGTGGAGATCAGAAACTGGAGTAAGAAAGGTCTGCAAACAAGGCAATCTCTTCTGCTTGCTCTATACCTTCTGAACAGAGTTTAAGACAGAAAAGATGGCTGTTTCTTTTCTAGTTGCTGTGACAAAAATGTGACAGAAATTAGTTAAATGAGGAAGGCTGATGGCTGCAGGGAATTTCAGTCAATTACAGTGTGGAGGGCAAACAGGGTAGCTTGGTCTGTGGCAGTGGTCTGTTGTTTCTCACGTTGTGTTAGACCAGGAAGCAGACCACTCAGAACTGGTACTAGAAGTGGTGATGGCCATTAAGACCCAACACAAGCAACCTTCTTCGGCTAGCTAGGTCATGTCCTAAAGGCTAAACCATCTCCCAAAGTCAGAACCAATTGTTAAAGCACATGAGCACCAAGCCCCTGTATGTTAGTGTAAAAATGTTTTTAGTCAAAGTGTATCAGAGGGCTAGTGAGACAGCTAAGTGGATAAAGGCACTTGCCAGAAAGATTGACAACCTGAATTTGATCCCTGAGACTGACAAGATGGGAGGAGAGAATTGACTCTCAAAAATTATCCTTTGACCTCCACACTTCTGCAATGATATAAATGTACATTTACTTCCCCCTTCTCCCAAATAAATTGAGACCAGAGTGTACTTGAACTCCCAAAGACCCACCATGTCTCCCGAGTGCTGGGATTAGCATGCCCAGCCTCCTTATTGCTGTTCTTACTACCTACATAGTCTCTGGACTTCAATTGTAAAACTAGCAAGCTGATGATGCCTGGGCCCCAGGAACTTAGCAAGCATCCTGAGACTGGCTACTTATTTCCACTTGTAATATCTTGGCTTGCACCCTAATCATTTGCATCTTCAGCATTCATTCTGGGAGCTGGATGGGTGGCTCAGCCTTGAGAACACTTGTTGTTCTTGCAGAAGACCCGGGATCGATTCACAGCACCCACATGGGAGATGACAACCATCTGTAAGTCCAGTTCAAGGAGATCTGATGTCCTCTTCTGACCTCTGTGGGCAGTGGGCACACACATGGTGCACAGACAGAATGCAGATAAAACATTCATCCACATAAAATGAACAAGTCTCCAAAAACACAAGCATGTTACTCACTTTCATGTTGACTGTAATTACTCCAGGAGTCTAATTGTTTATTCTCTATGCTTTAATGAGTTCTCCTGACTTGTGTTAAAAGTATGTTTACTTTCTGAGTTTTTATTTCTATGGTCTAACTTATTTTCACTTATACCATAGATGGTGACTGGCAAGAGTGTCCCTGGAAGTGAGGGTGTGAAGGAGGGACAGGATACGTTTGAGGCTGGACTCCTCTTTTCTGACACCATCTGCAATACTGCAGACATGGACACACAGATGCAGCTTTCCCCTCCCAAGCAAATATGTTACTTTTCAAGTCAGTGGGGATTACCTTTAGGGGTGTTTGCTCTTCAGAGGTATTAGGTAGAGGCTCTCCCTGAGGACAAACTTTAACTTCCGGACTTCCAAAAAGTTTTCGAACCCTCCTCTTTAACCTCTTCTGGCGAGCTGGCTCCGATCGATGTAAATACTGTGATGTAGTTTGATCAAGAAACAGACACTGTTTCTTGTCCACAGAAATATATTCTCTGTCATTTATCTTCATTTCTGGGTCTTTAGATATGTTCTGCAATGGAAAGGGTGAGGATTGACTTTTTGGTTTGGTTCTGAAATTAATATTTTAGTTTTGAGGTGTATGTTTTCAAAACTACTTTATTCTTTAGTAGTCACAGGGCATTGACATGCAAACAGTAGAAACTAATAATTAACAATGAAATATCTTCAAATATGCTTATCTATTCACAAATTACTGGGATATCAAGAAGTATAAAATGGTAGCTAGAATAAGATAAAGTCATGAAGTAAAAATCTTGGCCTTGCTATTGTCATTTAGACTAAAATTGATTCACTATGTTTTAACAATTCTAAATCTGTATAAGATGATTATTAATATTAATAGCCCCCTTCATCGATCTTTCTCTTCTTCCAAGGTTGAGAAGTAAAAATGCACCTTATTTTCACTTATATTTTCCTTTTATAAATAAACACTGATTGAAATATTAGTGTTATCCATATCATTGTACCTGTGAAATTTGTTTACAAAAACCCATTTGTCCATTTATTCACATTAAAAAAATCATTAAAATGCAACTTATAATTCATGCACACCCTCATGCTAGGACTCCAGGTTATACACTTCAGATATCCTAACCTTTATCAACTCATAGCTTTCAAATACCTTTAATATGCATATGCATGTGTCTAATTAAACCCTTCTAATGGGACAAATGTTAGAATATATACATAGATGACATGTAAGTGTATATTATTTTATAATGTAAAAAAAAGAAATTAAAATTTTAATATATGGTACTTGAATCTTCAGTTCCAGAACTAATGGCATGGGGAAACACATACTATTTAACTAGATGAAGACTTTTAAACATACATTTAGTGGAATCATATAAAAACCACAGTGCCACTTCTTCACGATGTAAATTTTGATGAATAGATTAAACGTGTCTAAATTTCCACAACTTCTTGTTATTCTAAATACAGAAGCAAAGACAGAAATAGAGGAGATGCTCTCATTTATGATCCTAAAATAGGAGTGTCCAAGGGAAGATAAGCTTTACCTGCTTTGAAGCTGAAGATAAAGGCACCTGGGAGATTCCCTGATCGCTAAAATAACTAACTGGACCCATTAAAACATATTTAGGTGTATTGCCACCATAATGTTTTAGAATCACTCTAATGTGTGTTTATTTCTGCAAATATCCTTGGTCAACCACCAGATATCTGCTCTTATGGGAAAATACTGCATTTAGTATTCCTCTCACTATTGCTTCCAGGTCATTTTCTTGTTCAGGCACCACTACCTACAAGGACTTACTGCTCACTTATAATTTACTTGAGGACAGTAAACAAACAATGTCCCAAATCAATCTGTGCAGAGGGGCAGGAGATGCACTTCAGATCCAGGACCATGGGGCCAAACAATCCAGCTCTCAGGACAGTAGTTGTCTAATTAGTTCTAAAGGGGTTATAATAACATAGACACTTTACAAAATGGCTGTGGTGACTCTAAGTCACAGCAGGCATTGAGCACATTGTATTGTGTCTGCTTCAAGGTACACTCAACACTATTACTTCCTTGTCTTGGGATTCACAATTACTTCCTGTATTTTTAAACTGTATTCTTACCTGGATAAAGACTTCTGTTTGGTAATGTTGTCCACTTCTAAAGGTAAATGAAAACTGTATAACAATTATAGAAAATTGTAACTATGAAAATGATAGCGTTAATGTTTGTTTTACTTCAGCTGTCAGTTTGGCCCTTTTTCAGGTATTGCTTCACTATGAAATGTGAAAATCCTTTTAACATTCATATGAAAAATCATTTACTAAATATTCTGAATCCTTATTATGACTTCCTGATGTACCTTACATTAGGAATTTTCAAAACATTTGTGCTTCAAGAGATGATTATGATTGGTGACTGCTTTCCTTACAACTTTTTCTCATGTTGAAGACATGGGGAGAGTTTAGCCCCTGATTAAAACAACAACACCCCAACACATTCACACAGGGAGAGGGAGAGAGGTAGTTCTTCTACATGCCTTGTTGTGATGACTGTAGTAATGGATGGTTTTCTATCTACATGCTCATGTAGTTAATAGTCCCATTTCATCTGTCCTCCTTGCTCTTAAAGCAACACAGCCTTGTCTTGTTCATGACAGTGTGTTGGCATTTCATTGAGACTGATGTTCTCTCCTAAGAGGTTGGTTTGGTAGACCATGAAATTGATTTCTGCCTCCAAGCATCCCTCTCTAGCATCCCAGAAGCCACCACATTTTTTTGTATTTTCAAACTACCTTTTAAATAATCCATTGACAAATAAATGCTGAAACCACCACCTGGCTGTTTTTGTGTTCAACAAGCATTTTTGTGTAATTCTGAGTCCTTGTAACTCAAAATCTGTCCCAAAATTTACAGGAGGACAATAATTTCCTTCAGTACCAGGCCTTCGTGAGTACAGTTAAGAGATCCAGATTCCAGGATCTGTTGTTAGTAAACTCCAAGACGACAGCTTCATTTTATCTTCCACTTTGGAATTCACTACTGCTGAGGATCTGGTACACTGGCCTTTGAACTTACTCTTCAGAATCATGTCGAAAAGGTTACTGTTGAATGAAAGCCCAAGAGAGCCTTGAACCTAGCCTTTCCTTTGCTCCCAGTCTTTTCAGCAGCTAACTCACCTCAAAATCATGAGTTCAGTGATGTCTAATGTTGTGTGTGTGTATGTGTATGTATGTACATGTGTATGTGTCTGTGTATGTGTTTGTGCCTCTATGTGCTGGTTGTGTGAGATTTCCAGCTTGTTCTTGTATGTGACCCACAGGCTAGCTCTCTGGGGGAACTTCCAGGGATTTCCTGTCTTCATCCCCAGTCTCTCAGTAGACTCCTTCAGACACAGATGCACCCTAGCATGAATATCAGGCCTTATGTTGCTTCCTGATACTCAAGCTTGCTTCCTTACAAACAAGTGGTAAATTTTCTAATGACTGAACCAAATCATAACCCTATATGTTTGTCATGATTTCACACTGTTTCAGGTGTTAGAAGTTTCCCCATATGCTTCAAAATTGTAGCCTCTACCAATTTTCATGAAGCTTGTAATTAAAAAAGAAATAAATGTAGACACAATTGGCTAAATAGGCCTGCCTCCCAACATGATGTCCTAAGTTCAAAATCCAGAACATAAATGGTAGAAGGAAAGAAGCAACTCCCTGAATAGGTCCTCTCATCTAAATACACACACACACACACACACACACACACACACACACACACACACACTGACACAGAACCACATACTGGTCTTCATAAAAGGAGTTCATCATTTCTGACACTGAAGCAAAGGGAATCCTCAACAGACTACCAACATTCTTGTACATAAACACTAAACCTTGACACAAGCTCCTTAATCCTCTTAACATCTGTCCAAACTGAGAACTAAATTACCCATTCTTTTAAAAACTGTCCTGTTGCAAGACTGTCTGTCTTCAAGGACATCTCAGCCTATTGCTTTCTCACTGACTCATCAGCTGAGGGGCACACTTACCTAGACAGAACCACAGCTTGGATATCACCATTGTGTCTAAGGACACATAATACAAATCACATTCACTCTCATTGCATCCACAGTATGGCTTTGACCTTGTTACCGTCTGATGTGTCCTTTTTCTTTTTCACTCTCTCCTATAATTCCCCCTTTACTATCCTAATACCCACCATCCCTACTATGAGACACTCTACCAAGAACCATCAG
This sequence comes from Peromyscus eremicus, assembly GCF_949786415.1. Taxonomy (NCBI): domain Eukaryota; kingdom Metazoa; phylum Chordata; class Mammalia; order Rodentia; family Cricetidae; genus Peromyscus; species Peromyscus eremicus. The sequence goes on from NW_026734312.1 coordinate 871,780, forward strand.
CACACAATCACCTGCTGTTCAAGTACAAAGACTCAACATAAACTCACAACACCCTGCATTTCTCACAAGTCAACACCTGTCAAGACATCTTGAAATGCATGATGAGCAATCACGCACTACTGCCCCTATACCCAGACTATGATTCAGGTCACATGCTCTGTTCTTCATGAAGCAGAACAGCCTGTGTCCCCATCTAACTCCCACCCAGGTATCAAGTTCTGCCTCTCAGATGCACTCAGAAAAGTTAGTTTGTGTGTGAGGACACCAAAGACGTCATCCTCCTGTCCCTGAGGAAAGCTGGGCTGGACACAGTGGTTTCAAGTCAGTTAACAGAGAACTAGGCATAATGACTACCTGCTGTTCAAATCATTATTAGTATAATGGTCCAGGATTCAATGCAGTTCATTCCTCTAACAGGTCATCATCTGTAGCTGATTGGTCATTTTCTCCACCTTGTTCATGTCCAGATCCTGCTCAGTGAGGGGAGAGTTGAAATGATGCCTTTCCAGTCATTCCTGGAGGTAGATTAAAAAAGAGTATTTACATAATTGAATGTCATAGTGCCAGGAGAGGTAATGCTAAGTTAATGGTAAAAGGGCCAAGGAAAGAACTTGACCATGAAGGCTCTGAGACCAGGGCCAAGGAAAGAACATTCTGACCCTGACTTGATTCCAAGCCCATGACCTGGGCCATGAATCAGAATCCTATCAATCTCTGAGCTTGCCCCCCAATCAGTTCACAAAAGTCTTATCAAATCCAGGCCAAACTGGAAAGCTCCACACTCCCAAGAAACCCCTTGTATAGACTGCCTTCTGCTCAGTTCCCTGTGGCTTTTCACCAAAGCAGAGGAGCCACATTCTTGGGGTTTCCATCTCAATAAGTATCTTGTGTGAGTTATGTTGTGTGCTGTGACTTTGTGGAATTTCTTGTCTCCTGATTTCCAGGATATCTTTCAGAGTAGAGCTGTAACACTTGCATTGGGAAACCTCCCCCTACCAGAACAGAGCTGTTAAATTTGTACTGAGGAAACTTTGCCTGCTGGGGCAGAGCTGTAACACTTCTGTTGGGGAAGCCATTCCCCCTAAAGCTGTAATACTTACACTAAGTACCAAGTAGAGGCCTGGGGAAGAAGTGCTTGGAACCTTAGTAGCTCTGAAAGAACAGGGCAGCTGTCTTCAAGCTGGAGCACATAAGCCACAGCTAGGTCCCCCACCACAATGGCTAGATATGTGCCTCAACACCCACTGTAGTACCATGGGCCCTGGAAGCCGTACCGGTTCGGGGTACAACTTCACCCCATATCTGATGTGGTACAGGAAAGTCCTGGGGTCCATAGTGCTTAGCACCACCAAGCCTTGACCATCTGTGTCTAGTTCCAAGAGGAATTGAATGGCTGGAAGCTTGGTGAATGCCCAAGGGAGTTAATCTACCTGTCAATAGCATCAGATATCCATGGAATATAAAGGAATCTACTGAGGGTGAAGTTCAGTAACACTCTATCCTGACAGGGATCCCTCATCTATCATTCTGTGCCTCTTGCTGCCCTGTTTCCACTCTGAATGAAATTAAGGAGCTCCCCCAGCACAGTAGCTGCAGACTTGATAATTTCTAGATCTCTGTCAAACTAACCCCAGAAATCCTTCTCTGTGTCTGCTATTTAGGACCCTAGAGAAGCAGCATAGACCCAATGTTTCCCAGAGGCTCCCAGCTGATGAGTCCCATTACTAAAGGCCCAGCTCAAGTCCTACCTCCTCCAAGAAGCTCCACATTCCCTACACAAAACTCACTGTACCTTTCCCTGGAACATTTATTTCTTGATGTTTTATCCTGAGACAGATGACCAGCTTCCTTCTGCCTCTCTCTCTTCTCTAGGCTGTCCATACTCTTTCCCAAGTAGCTTTCTCAGTCTCACCAATATGTCTTTGTGAATTCCAGAGGTACTGTACAAATGCCCCAAATGGCAGTTGGTGTTGCTTCAACAGTGGTGACATCAAAAGGATGCTCAGGGCTCTCCAGGGTAGAATAGAATGTTCAGGAAAGGTACTGTTAGGGTCACTGCCAACAGCCTTCACCCACATGCCACTGAGCTCTTCCCTAATTAACCAATAGTTGCCCTTTCCAGGAGCATTCCCATAGACACAGGGGATGCCATTCTGCACCTCCTCCTTACAAAACCAGAGGTCTCTCTCTCTGCCTCATTAGAACGTTTTCATTACTTATCTGTAGAGAGTTCAAGACTCACTTTTCAAAAACAGCCCAGGGAATGGCTCTTCCCTTCCTAAGATCTCTAGTCAATTAGATGAGAAATAAAAGTTTCTAGGAAATGAGGTTAGGAAGTGTACTTGTTGGACCCCAGAACAATTGAGTGACATGAGGTGTACTGTGTCCTTTTAGATGGTGTATTACACTGACAAGCCATATTAGCCAAGATTAGCTCTCTCAGGAATACCCGATTCCAAAAGCCAAGGGACAGGACCTGCCCTACACACTGCTTCATCTCAGGCAAACCTGACACACAGAAGCATACACATTCAGGAAGTGACTGGAAGATGAGACTCTGCCCTAGCAGGATCTAAAAGCCCAGTGGAGTTTCACCCCACTCCGTGGCTATCAATTCACCCACCCCTTTATAGGTAGGGGGTGTCTCAGAGGTCAGCTGCTTCTTCTGCCTCCCTGCACAAAACAATCTCCTTGGGCTGATTCACAGGTGCACAGAATGCACCTTGGCTTCAGAGTCTTCAGTCCTCTTTTGTCAGAGCCAGAGGAAAACCGGTACTATCCACAAGCACTTAGGGAATGGGGGGGGGGGCTGTGTGCCCAAGTCACTGCCTGGATGGTGCAGACCTTCATATTGATGGAAATGTCATGCAGGACAAAACTTAGTCATCAGATTCACCAACACTTCCTCACCCTGTGCTGTCAGGAAAGGGACTGTCTCTGTCCTAATACACTGCCTCTAAAAGCTCTCAGGCTACACTGGAGATCTGGGTGCCACCCATGCAGCTGGGACCTCAGACATCTTAGGACTCCCTGGCAGACAGCAATGCTTGGTGACTCCTGCCCTGCTAGTGGTTGTGATATAAAGTATGAGAACCTCAGGCTTTGCCAGGGCAGTTTCCCCTCCCTGTTTTTAGTGCAACAATCCCTAAAGGAATGGAGTGGGGATGAAGAGCAGTGATGGTACTAAAATAGTTCCCCTGATTCCTTCCTCACTCAGAGGGAAAGCAGAAGACCTCCAGCAGAGCAGTCTGTCAGCTCCTGGCTGTGCCAAACTAAACATCAGAAATCCTTGACTCTGGGTCTACTCTTTAGGAACCCAAAGAAGGATAGGCCCATTGCTTCCCAGAGGAGCTGCTGAGCTCTCTTCCTGGGAGGTCCATGTCAAGTCCAACTCCTCCGGAAGCTCCCAACCCCCTGTCGAGGAATCACAGTGCCTTCCCCTGGAACATTGATTTCTTGCTGTTTTACACTGAGACCAAAGCACACCTTCCTTTGGTGTCTCTCTGATATCTCTGTGCTTTCCATTCTCTCTCTAGTAGCCTGCTCAGTCTTTTCAACATGTCTTCGGTTGAAACACATAGGACAAATGCCCCAAGGGTCTTTGGTATCTGCACAGCACTGGTAATATCAGAGATGATGCCAGAGCTCTCTAAGATACAAGAGACTGTGAATTAGATACAATACAATAGATAATGGAATTATTTTCTCTGAATTTGTCAAATACAAATGAACTAGACATTGTTTAGGTATTTATTACTTGTATATATTGTATATAGTTATTGTACTTTTGTATATAGTTTTTCTTATGTTAGTTATAAGCTTTTTTTTCCTTTTTATTAAAATAGAAAAGGGGAAATATGGTGATATTTTACTTTTATTAAAATGTTATTTGTATGTTAATAAATAAAGTTGCCCAGGGGTCAGAGCTATTAGCAAGCCATAGGAAAGCAGGGCAGTGGTGGTGTATACTTGTAATCCCAGCACTTGGTATGCAGAGCTGGGTAAGTCTCTGTGTGTTCAGGGATACAGCCATTATTGGACACACATGCCTTTAATCTCAATACCATGCAAGGAAAACCTGGAGGCCTATACAGACAGGCCGTGATGAGGCGGTCATGTGGTTGGGTTTACAACCAATGAGAAGGCAGAACAGGAACACTATATAAAGACATTAAGACAGGGGTAGTGGGTTCGGAGAGGTAGGACCACTGCAGGAGGAAGGGTAAGGTTTTAGCTCTTAGCTCTGACCTCTTGGCTTTCTTCTTTGCATTGGTTCTGTGTTTCTTATTTAATAAGAAGGTTGGTTGCATCTACAAATGGCGTCCAACCTGGTGGCAAGAGTTTCCACCTAAAAACCTGAAGAAAAAAAAAGATTCTAAGACAGAGCTAAAAACAGTTCCTAATTGTCTCTCTCAAATGAGCAGCAGCTGCCAGTTTGAGCTACTGGTGGGTTCCTAGCACGTGTGCTTGACCTGCTGCCCCGTATGGCGGGAATGAAGCTTCTGCAAGTGGCACATTAAGCTGCATGGTGGATTTAGACTTTGCTAGCACAAAAAAAGAGGTTTCTGGGCTACCCACTGCTTGGCTAAAAGCATAGACCCCCGATAGCTCCCAGAGCTGGTGGTAAACGTAGCCATAATGGGAAGCTGAGGTGGGCGGAGCCAGCAGCCACAGCTGCTGCAGTTTAAGGCAATAGATTCACAATAAGACAGATTCAGATGTAATAGTTTACAATGTGTGTAAAAGATACGTAGGCTTGAAAGAGACAAAAAAGTTGATATATAGAGTTATAGAAACAAATACATAGTTTTAAAAAATAAAGTCATTAAAGAGTCAGTAAAGGTAGTATTAAAAATAAGCCACGTAAAAATGGATATTACACAGAGAATCTGGATTGTGTTGTCTTTGGGACTTTTAACTGCAGAAAAACATTTGATTGTAAAAGCTGTTGAGTTATGCCAAAATGTATATTTTAAAGGTACCTTGACTTCAAAATTTGGATATAAGGATATGTTGCTTTGGAAAAGAGTCTCTTTTGTTCCCACAGAAAGCCAAAGGCTATGGATTTGTTCCAGATTAAAATACATCAGGTTTGACCAGCCAAGACCCCCTGAAAGATCTCCGATGACACCATGGCCCAGATGATCCAACATCCAGAATGGTTTGAAGGCATCTGGCTCAGACAATACAGCCTCATGGACTATTCCATAATGTTAAAATTTTGTTTCCCCATAAGATACAGCGCCCCCCTCCAGCAGGAAGTAGTAAGAGAAGCTACGCCCAAATTCCCAAATGATATGTAATTTTACTTTGTTAAGGTTAAAAACCTTCCTTTTTGAAAAAAAAAAGGGGAAAGTGCTGTGTGATGTATGGCAAATGTGTTACTGATTAATCAATAAAACACTGATTGGCCATTGGCTAGGCAGGAAGTGTAGGTGGGGCAAGGAGGAGAATAAAGCTGGGAAGTGGAAGGCTGAGTCAGAGAGACACTGCCAGCCACCACGATAAGAAACAGCTTGTGAAGATACCGGTAAGCCACGAGCCATGTGGCAAGGTATAGATTAAAGGAAATGGATTAATTTAAGCTATAAGAACAGTTAGCAAGAAGCCTGCCATGGCCATACAGTTTGAAAGCAACATAAGTCTCTGTGTTTACTTGGTCGGGTCTGAGAGGCTGTGGGACTGGCAGGTGAAAGAGATTTGCCCTGACTGTGGGCAAGTCAGGAAAACTCTAGCTACACTTGTGGTGCATAGAAAGCAGGCAAAATACCCATATTCATAAATACAAGTAAATGAATCTCAAAGATTTCCATGCAAAATAAATAGTCAAGGCAACAGCACATTAAAAAGACCACATCTCAATATGTCTTAGAAGGTTACTACCCCTGCATTGCCACTGTCACTGGTGCTGTATTTCAGGAAAAGAAAGGCAGACAGCTATAGGTTTCCTCATTTCTTCTATACTCCTATAACAAATGTTCTCACTTCCTGAGATGCATTAGAAAACATAGGTGTATTTCTAAAAAATCTGATATGAATGATCACGTCATGAACATGTATATATCTATTCTCTGCTTTTCAGATTAGCTAGACATGTGAAGTCAGGTGTTTAACATGGATCTTTTTCCATCATGAAGTGGATATACATGGAGTAGGCCATGCAATTCACACCCAAGATACCATCTTGTTTTGTAACCCTGTCTAGCTGAGAACTCACAGTGTAGCCTAAGCTTCCTGGGACCTGCAAAGATCCACCTCTGTCTGTTAATTTCTAATGTTACAGGAGTGTGACACCACACCTGACTACAAAGCTACTTTCAGAATGAAGAGAATGTACCAGGTTTAGCTGTCCACCATGGGAGAATTACCCTGTTGGAGGAGGGCAGGAGGGGTGGGGGGAATGTGGTAGGCAGAAAAGGGAGGAGCAATGAGAGTTGGATCTGTGGTTGGTAAGTAAGTTTACTAAAAAAATTAAAGGAAAGAATGAAGAGTTGGAAATTATTTTTTATTTGTGAAATTACAGCAATTTGACAGAATAGGGCCTTAAAAGGGTGCTTAGTATATCCAGTGTATAGCTTTAGCAAAATATAAAATCAAAGAAAGAACAAAGAACCAAAAAAGAAAAAAAAAACAGCAAAACAAAAGAAAGAACAACAAAACCTAAGTTCATGCAAACCCCAAAACAAACAAAAACTATTTACATAAGAAGCTTTCTCTTCATGCAGATGTCCTACACTCTGGCTGGCTTTGGACACAAGTTGGAAGACAACACAGAATTGAAATACCCTTTTCAAGACAAGTGTGGTCATGCCACTTTGGGGCTTCTAGGTTAAGTCCTTGCCGAAGTTGATCTTATACCATGTTGGCCACTATATGATTCTGTCTGCCAACATGTGTCTGTGTGCCCATTCTAGAGCAAAAAATGACACAGGGAGCATCTGTTACCAAAATGCATAACAGCCCATGGTGACATCCTTCTTAAATCATCTCTCAGAACAATTCACTTCACCATCACATGTGCATGAAATTGAGTAGTTCCCACACTGGACTGGAGTGAGAATATGATGCTTCTTTTGTGTGGTCTGTGTGGATAGCAGCATGACATCAACACAGTCTCTGTTGACATATCTCCCTCCACATATGAAGGGCTGAGGACTCAGTCAGCTACCAAAAGTTTGTAGCAATAAACTTTCAGAGTAACGATGAGTGGAAACATATTCTCTCCACGTTGTTGTGGCCCTCACTGGAAACACTTGCTGGTAGATGTCAGCTTTTTCTGCATAACTCTTGGTGTTTATTTTTTTGAATCTCAAGCATCTTCTTGATGGTTTCTTTTTTTTTTAATTTTTATTTTGCAATACAATTCAGTTCTACATATCAGCCACAGATTCCCTTGTTCTCCCCCCTCCCACCCCCCTCACCTTCCCCCCAGCCCGCCCCACATTCCAATCTCCTCCAGGGCACAGCCTTCCCCACAGACTGATATCAACCTGGTGGAATCAGTCCAGGTAGGTCCAGTCCCCTCCTCCCAGCCAAGCCAAGGGACCCTGCATAGGCCCCAGGCTTCAAACAGCCGACTCATGCAATGAGCACAGGACCATGGTCCCACTGCCTGGATGCCTCCCAAACAGATCAGGCCAATCAACTGTCTCACCCACTCAGAGGGCCTGATCCAGTTGGTGACCCCTCAGCCATTGGTTCATATTTCATGTGTTTCCGTTTGTTTGGCTATTTGTCTCTGTGCTTTATCAGACCTTGGTCTCAACAATTCTCGCTCATAGAAACCCTCCTCATTCTCGCTAATTGGACTCCCAGAGATCCACCTGGGGCCTAGTCATGGATCTCTGCATCCAGATCCCTCAGTAGTTGGATGAGGTTTCTAGCACGACAATTAGGGTGTTTGGCCATCCCATCACCAGAGTAGGTCAGTTCGGACTGTCTCTCGACCATTGCCAGCAGTCTGTTGTGGGTGTGTCTTTGTGGATTTCTGTGGGCCTCTCTAGCACTTTGTTTCTTCCTATTCTCATGTGGTCTTCATTTACCATGGTCTCCTATTCCTTGTTCTCCCTCTCTGTTGTTGATCCAGCTGGGATCTCCCACTCACCCAAGCTCTCTTTCCCTGGACCCTCGCCCTTCACTACCCCCACTCATGTCCAGGCTGTTCATGTAGATCTCATTCCATTTCTCTGTCATTGGGCGATCCCTGTGTCTTTCTTGGGGTCCTGTTTTCCAGGTAGCCTGCCTGGTGATGTGAGTAGCAGTCCAGTCATCCTTGTTCCACATCTAGTATCCTGTTATGAGTGAGTACATACCATGTTTGTCTTTCTGAGAGTGAGTCAACAGACATGGATCAGACACAGGGCAGATGATATTTGCCTCACTGGTGATTTCACAACTAGTAGTACATGTCTTGTTCTGAGGAGGCCTTGATCATAGAGTGGAGAATGTCATGGTTTCTAGTTGACTATGGATTCCTTCGGCCTCCTCAGTTCTCATAGAGGGTGCTGTGAGAGAAGAAAAGGCAATCAGATCTAAAAACAGCCTTGCTGGATCACTAGCTAGATAAATTCAGGGCCTATTCACACATAGGAAACCAGAATCAAGGAAGAACTCCACCCCACAAATGCCATGTTGCTAGTGATGGGATGTCATGATGGCTCACTTGCTTATGACACTTAGTGCTCCTGCTGAAGCAGCTCTTTCGGCAGGAGGCTCTCATCCTGAGCTGTGGATTTTTCCAGCTCCTGTTGGAGATTTTCTGACCTAGAGGAGTAAGTTCGTAAGGGCAGAGTCCTGGTGGGGATCCACTATGTCACCTGTCATTCAGTGATATCACAAAAACTCAATTGTGCTGGACAGTCAACACTGATCTTTGGCAGTAGTCATTGTATATACACCTAAGGAATAAGTGTCACAGAATAGTTGGGCATTGAATTATTTTCTGCCCTTTACAAGTATCAGATGTTGATATGAGTACTATGTGTACTGTGCTCTAATGAGAAAGAACAGGACTTTATCCTACAGTATAGAGACATCATTTAAATAAAAGGAGTAGCATATTAAAGTCATTTATAATAGCACAATGGAGATACACAGACTGTTCATGATGAGTTTCTCATCAACTACCTCATTTTTTTTCTTGTCCAATTTCTGTTTATTTCTTTCTAGGCAGTGTTACAATATGCATCTCTGGCTGAATAGATACATATTCTAGGTTGGCTACAAGAGGCCAGAGATTTCCTGCCTTTGCTCCCAAAGTGCTTGGATTAAAGACATGAACAATCACATACACTTGTCCTTATTCCTGATTTCAATTGATATTATTTTATTTTCCTCTCCATGTTGTACAATGCTGTCACAGGTTTAACAGAGAAAACCTTAAAATTCCAAGCTGTGTTCCTTCTTGTCTTTTTTAGAGGGATTACATGAGTAAGGGTGGTAAAGATCATGATGGAGATATCTACAGAAACAACTGAACCAAGCTCAAAAGAACTCAGAAAATTCAGACTGACAGTTGTGTGCTTCTGCATATGGGGGACAGTTGTGGAGCTGGTTGTGTTTGAGAGGCCCCTGGCAGTGTGATCAGGATCTATTCCTGATGCATGAGCTGTCTCTCTGGATCCCATTACCTATGGTTGGACACCTTGCTCTTGCTTGATAAAGTGGGGAGGGGCTTGCTCCTGCTTCAAAAGAATGTATCAGGCTTAACTGTCCTACCATGGGAGAACTTACCCTGTTGGAGGAGGGGATGGATGGTCAGGGAAGAAGGTGAGTGGGGAGTGGGAGGAGGGAAGAAACGGGGATCTGTGGTTGGTATGTAAAATGAATAAAAATTAATTTTAAAAAGACCACCTCATTTTATATACATAGACTTAATAAAACTTTGTACCCTATAATACACAAGATGGAGCCTGTCATGCTAGAGCAGTATTTCTTGAGCCATGTGTCTGAGAACATTGTCACTGCATGGTCTCCGGCAATAAACAAGAAGACCTGTGTTATCCTTAGGCCTACAGCTGGGAATCTACATCCTGGCACTCTAGAGGAGTCTGTTCCACAACACTCGGTGAAGGTTCAGAGACATCTACCTGGTTCATCCTGCCAATGACTAAACGTATTATGTCCCCAGTACACTTTACATGGGAAATGCTCAAACAATGAAGACAGCCAGTGTGACATCAAATAGTGACAAGGGTGCAAATCTCATCCTACAGGTGCTAATCCTGAATAAAAATGTAATTTCAGTCAGATATATTGAGGCACACCTTTAAATCCCATCACCTGGGAGGCATAAGCAGGCAGAGCTCTTTGAGTTCAAGGAAAGCCTGCTGAGAACATTCCAGAAAGATCAGAAGGGAGGGATGTGACACAAGTGTACAGGCCCAGGGAGTATCAAACATACTGTTTGCTGGACAGAAGTTCTTGTTGACGGGACCAGCATAATACACTGAGTTCTGAGTTGGTCTACCCATGCTTGTAGCAGGGAGTCTTGCTGATAAGCAAAAGCCCACAAAGGACAGAGAGACCTGGTACAGGGGACCCAATTGGCTCCATACCTCAACTTCAGCCTGGGTTCCTACCTCATCTGGGAGACAGTCAAATGATGCTGCAGCTTTATTGCCAAGTGTTTTTGCTGTGTGACCAGCTCCCTTTGCTTCAGCAAGCTCTGGAGTCTCTCTTCCATTCTTTGCTGCTCCTGTTCATTACAAGTTTGTGTCCTTATTGGAGGGTTGAGTATAGTATAGTCAATACATTCTCACACAAGTGCAAGCACACACACAGAATCCCAAGAGCTTATTGGTCAGTCAATCTCACGAAATTTCAAGCTAATGGGCACATGAGGAAGCCTGCTTGAAGTTCATTAGACAGAGACTGACAAAGACAGAAACCCATTGCTCTCCTCTAGCTGTCATCCACATGCAATATGCACTGCACTCCCACATGCCTCTATTACACACACACACACACACACACACACACACACACACACACACATACACACACATACACATACACACACACACCACGGAGAGACAGAGAAAGGCGTGAAACGAAAACAACAAAGTGATAGAGGAGTAGTTATCTTTAAAATAAGCACACCAGCCTTTAAGCAAACTCCCAAAACTCAGCTTTCCATTCCTGGGAACTAAAATGGCCTAGGGGAGCATACTCTTGAACTAGTGGAGATGGTTAGAAAAATTTTTACTCTTGAACTCAGTTCTGTGTATAGCAATCCTCTCACCATAATGACATGTAGCTGTGTGATGAGTGATTGACCTGTTTCTCCCCATTGACTACAGGTTCAAGAAGAGTATCAAGGATTGCATGCCAATGACCAAGATTCTCAGAGGAGACTCACTTCTCAGAAATACTAATGCATAGACACAGAATGAACAATTTCATGTCAGAAGTGGGTGGATGGATGGGTGTACGGATGAGGAAAGTGATGAGATAGAGCACAGGTATGTCTGGATGGGTAGATTTTGTAAGGTTACATAAGTAAATGATGCTGGACCTAACTGTGACCCAGCTGCCTGTCCCTACCTGCTGTTGCTGGTTCTGGAGGTCACTGATCTCTTCTTGATCCTTACTGAGCACTTGCAAGTCACCCAAGTGGTGCTTCAGCATGACTCAATCCTCCAGTAGGTTCTCCTTCTGTTGCCTCAGCATATCCAATTTCTTTTTGAGCTGACTCTGCTCCATCAGGAGCCGGCTCTGCAGATCACTGGAAACACACTCAAAACAGTAAGAACATGTCAGCCATCTCTGATCACCCACAACACCATCCCTCAACAACCTAACCCTATCCCAGGTTCACAGCAAGATGTAAACAAGAACCTTCAACAGTAATGACAGTGGCACTCAAGGCCAAAAGCAGAGAACAGTTATTTCCTGCAAGAATCAAACTATTTCTGAAACCACCCCCCCAAAATAACAGAAATTCATGCACTTCCACAAACAGGAGGAGTACTCCACCTGTCCTAGTCAGTCCACTGTCATGAGGAAACACCAGCAGGTAATGTGCAAGTACACTTGGGGAAGTAGGAGACCCAAAGGGTGCATAGATCCCATAGCAGTCAGCTCCTGCCTGACAACCCTCTCGTGAGGCCAATTGTTCTTCTAACCAGTGGTTCTCAGTATGTGGGTTGTGAACCCTTTGGGATCTAAGGACCCTTTCACAAGGGACACATATTAGATGTCCTATGTAGACATTTACATTAAAATTATTAACAGTGGCAAAATAAGTGTAAGACAATGCTACAAAATAATTTTATGGTTTGGGTTCATCAAAACAATGAAGCAATGTATTAAAGTATCACAGCATTAGGAAGGTTAATAACCACTGATCTGGAGGTTACTGAATGACAATATGGTGCTTGGAAGAACTAATAGTCTCTTTAAACCTTAGCAAAACTGAGTAAAGGGGCATAAGTCCAAAGGCTGCTTGCTAATGCTGCTGGCTAAGAAGAAGAAAAACTAGAAGCAGATCTACACACCCTGCAGTTCAAACACAAAGAAAATTGGTGTTGGCTATTGTACAACAGTTGGGGTCCCTGTCAAGATAAACACTTACCAAAGGAAGACTTTCTCTTTGGTCAGCTCACTGAGCTTCTGTGAGGCCTCCAAACTCTCATTCTCAAACTTCTGCAGGTCTAACATGACCTGCTGATGTTTCATCTTGAGCTTTTCCCAGAAAGGATTTGGCCTTTGGTAGGGCCTGGACCCAGAAGCAAAGAATTCCATGAATACAGGCCTCAAGGATCACATGAATTCAGTGTGTGTTCTATATTACTGGAATTAATAAGATGCCACATAATGGCTCCTATGTACTGGAACCTCTGGCTGCTTATTAAACTTGCTCTTCTGGTCCCAGGCCAGCAGAGTCAGGGTGTTAAGAGGGGTGCAGCTGGGACTGAATATGTTCCCTCAGGAGTCCTGCACAGCTTGCTATGGAGTTCCCACGAGTCTATCACAGGTCTGGGCCCACCAGAAACTGTGATGTTTCTGCTGTCTTCAAATAAGAGATACTCATTCCAGGGTGCTTATATTTACATGGCAGCTAAAATCACATCATGAGCATTTCAGAGGATGGGACTCAATATTATGACAGCTTCATAAATTCCCCCAGGGCATTCCCAGTTGACACCAAGGTGAACACACTGCAAAGGGCTATGCTGCTCAAAATGGGGCTCCCAGTACACCATGTAGACAACATCTAGATACTGAGACAAGCAACACTTCATGTGCAACCATAGACCCTTGATTGCAGGGTGAAGAGGGACACGTATGCACAAACACACAAACACATAGATACAGAAAGATGGAAGAGAGAGAAAGAGAAAGAGAGAGAGAGAGAGAGAGAGAGAGAGAGAGAGAGAGAGAGAGAGAGAGAGACTGAGAGAGGGAAAGGTGATAAAATGCTCTCATTGAGATGACAAATTAATGCATGCAATTGTGTCATCTTAGAGAGGACCAATAGCAGCAGACATCTGTACCAGGCCTTCCTGCCACATAAGATGTGGTACAAAACTCTCCAGCTGCTACTAGAAGCATCCAGCACACAATGACTTTCCAGGCAAGTAAAAAAAAAAATAACAGCATTCTTACACTAGCCACCACTTGACAGGATCTCTCCAAATGCATGCTGGGAATTCACACACTACTGCTTCAATTCCTGAGTTATGTGATTCAGGCCACAGGCTCTGATTTTCATTTGGAGGAAGCAGAACAGTCTATGTCATAATCTCACTCCTGCCCATGTGTCAGGTTTTGATTCAGGGAAGCATTTAGAGAAATTGTGTTGGGCAAAGTGACACCCAACCTCCCAGAAGCCCATTCCTTAGACAAAATAAACTAAGGGTGAAATTGTGGAAACGAGACAGTCACCATGGAGTCTGAAACAGTAAATACCTGTTGTCCAAGGATCCTTCGGTAACTAAGATGAGGCGATCTCTCAGATCATTCCATTGGGCCGTCATCACCTGGAGCTGAGTGGTCAGGCTCTCCACCTTCTGTTTCACTTGCTTCTTTGTGAGGCTGGTTGGAGTGGGTGGTGGCTCCTTGGAGGCCCCTGTGGATTGATGAATGAACACAAGTGAACGTGCATTGTGACAAGACATAGAGAATGAACAGGTCACCCTGAGACCTGAGAAGGTGTTTGAGAAAGGATGTAAGCAAGCAATTCAGTGACACCCCAAAGAATTTTGCCCTGGACTGAGATGCCCCCGCTGGGCATCTTAGGTCTCCCATCTCTGTGACAGGAGATAGGTGTCTCAGCCAGCTGATTTCCTCTGCTCCTTTAGCACATGTTTTAGGTAACTAAGGAGAGAGCCTCCTCAGGCTTATTCACAGCACTGGACTCTGCATTCGACTTGGCTGCAGGGTTCACTAGTCTGTGGCTTTCAAATGCAAGATAAAATTGACACAGTCCACAAGCACTCAGGTCATTAAAGATGCAAAAATATCCTGACAGGTCACTCTAAGCACATGGCAAAAATGGAGAAGCCACACAGGGACCGAATATGGTCACCATCCTCACCAAGATGCCGCAGTGACAAAGGAGGGTGCATAGAGCTGGTGGACCATAAATAAATGAAGATACTGAGGTTGAAGTACATTGATGACATGCTTTTTGCTGAGCACAGTTCACTTGAACTTCCTACCCTAATGCTGGCCTTTTTGTCTCCTCTCAACCCCTACCCTCCTGTAGGATTGAAAGGCAAGAGCTCCCAGCACAACAGCTTTGGCCTTACTCGCTCCTGATTTCTGGGACAGACAAATTACTCTTCTGGAATCCTTGAATTTCAGGAGCCATGACAAGCAGGAAAGTCCAGTTGGTTCCCAGAAACTCCTACCTCCTGTGTCCCATTACTGGAAGATTCAGCTCAAGGCCAGATCCTGCAGGGACATCCCAATTTCCTGCCCACAACTTACTGTACCATCTTCTGGACCATTTCTTTCTTGATGGTTCACATTGGAATGGCTGAAGGCCAGCTTGTGTCTGCCTCTCTCTGGTTTCTCTTCCCCCTCCTTTCTCTCGACCCAACAGAGTCCTGAGTCTTCTCAACATGTTCATGGCTGAACTGTAAGGGCACTGAACCAACTGTCCAAAGGCAGTTGGTGTTGCTACAACACAGGTGACATCAGATAACATTCTAAAGTCTCCAGGATACAATAGAATGTCCAGGCATGAGACACCCCTAATGTCATGGGGAACTGACATTACCTCCTTGCTAACCAGATCTCCTCATCACTCTTCAGAAGTCAGGTTTCCCATTCTAGGAATCTCTCCTGGGACTCAAGAGAAATGCTTCAGTACCCTTTTGTTCCATTGCCAGAGGTTGCTCCCTGATTTTTTGGAAATTCCTCAGTACTTCCATGTGGGAATGAAAGTGAGTGTTCATCTCCTATTAAAGTATATGTCCAGAAGGTAACAGTATTATAGACATTGATGTGAGGTATGATTCTCCACAAGTACCTGCATCTCCTTATAATCAAGAAATAATAGACTTAATGATAATGGAAAGGACACTTTTTAAATAACTTCCCAGTATGGAGCCTACAGAAATTACTGCCAGTAGAGAATATGCAACTTAGTTGATTTAAATTGATGACCACGGCAGATTGCATTAGCCTATTACATGGGATCTATAGATAATCACTACCCAGTACATCAGCTTTTAAGAGTTTCTGAAAATGCTCAATGGGTATGACCCAAAATTACATCTAAAAATCCTGTGGAGTTTGCTCTTAGTGATTTTACAGATTGTTCTTCAAAAAGACAAGGACCATATATTTTATACACAAATTATTCACGCTTCTCAAAATGGTTAGTACCTTCCCCTGACTGTACAGCTCAATAGTCAAAACTTACTATATTACTTTAGTTTTTATTAGACATTGCTCAGTAATAGGTTACTTTTAACTTACTTCATGTATATATTTGCACATGAAGGATAGAGTTATGCTAAAAATGGAAACTGGCCAACACTGATAGAAAAGAATTGTTACAAAAGTATTTTAAATTTTAAAAAAATGTAATGAAGAGATGAAAATCTCTAAGCTCTATCTACTTTGTACTCTAACACATTTTATCTCTACATTTGTTTGCTTTCTAATCTCAAAAAATAATATCTTATGATGTAATTTCTTTAAGTTTGGATGTGTAAATTCCTGGGGCATGGTTAAAATTTGTAAAATGCATAACAATAATTAGCTGAAAACTTGTAACAAAAGGCTATCACTTTTAAAATCTATATATAGGCAGCATGTATAAAAGTTATTATTCCTACTGTGCCCTTTGGTTATTATTGTAGACTAAATAGGCAATCACTGCTCCTCAAAATATTTTGGAGAAAGATAGAATTTAATATCATGAGATATCCCTAAGGAAATATAGGTCTACTCAGGATAGAAGAATCTGACTCAAAAGATGTATGTCTAACCCCTTATGTATTTGCAAACTGTTCAACATCAGGATTCTGGAAAATTTAAATAAGAATCAAATATGTGATTGATAAATTTGGTATGTTTGAAAAATAAAGCTCTTAAATTCCTAAGGTCTATTTATGAGAGCAGAATGCACTTGAAAATAATATATCTAGTCTCTTTGTCTTTCTAAACTTTGTTAATCTTTAGCTCTTTGCATAAACTGAGTCACACAAACTGTGATATTCTCTAATGGCATACCCTGAAAGAGTAAAAAATAAAATAAAGTTCAATTCTGTGGATTGTATTTATTTAAGTTTTATATTTGAGGCTAACGGATCTTAAGTTAAATCTTCAATCCAAATTTTTAAAACTCAAACTCAATGGGGATAAAATTGTAAAATCCTAATCATAAACAAAAGCTTCCTTGTAAACTGTTAAACACAGTTAGGTCATACAAGTTCATGATAATCACCTTGTAAATAATAAAATTCTTTAAAGTGCTCTAATTCTATGCTTGTAGTCATAGTAATTACAAATCTATTTCATTTTACAGTGAAAAGCTTCAGTTAGAATGCTGTTCATATTTTCAAGATTAGGCCAAAAGCAATGATTAAAAATGAAGTTTGTTTATACAGACCATTTACCTTACTGACAGACTTTAGGTTGAAAGAAATAAACACTCATAGTGTGTTTCAGTGGAACTTCTCACTATTTCTTTATTTTAGGGAACTTGCTGTGCAATCAGGTAAATAAAAAAATAATAAATCCAATTCTATTAAAACACGGCAGTAATAGTAAACTGCTCGATCATTTGTCACAGAGAACACAGAACAAAGAGCTTGCTCAGGAGAAAAGCTAGAAGCAGCCTTGACTCAGGTTGCTGGCAGGAGCCTTAACAAAAGGCTTGGTGCCATGAATTGTCTGTTACTGAGACTGTAAGAGCTTTCCCTGCTTATGCCTGGTCCAGTAATGAATGCATCCAATGTGTACAGTGCTAGCAAAAGAAATTTGGTCTTGTCTTTAACATAAACAATGGAAACATTTTCATTGTATGTCTTTCAGAAATTGAAAGCCAAAACACCACCCATATTTCTTGTATTTGTGATTACTAAAACTTAATTCTTTAAATTTATATTTTTGTATATCATAAGAACTTAAAACAACGTAAACAGGTTTAGCCAGGTTTAAACATAAGAGTGAATTTTTTAAAAGAGTTTTAAAAATATTTCTTTTTTTTAAAGATTTATTTATTTATTATATATACAGTGTTATGTCTGCAGGCCAGAAGAGGGCACCAGATCTCATTATGGATAGTTGTGAGCGACCATGTGGTTGCTGGGAATTGAACGCAGGACCTCTGGAAGAGCAGTCAGTGCTCTTAACCTCTGAGCCACCTCTCCTTAAAAATATTTCTACTACTAATAATAATAACCTATAATTGGAAGCACTATGATGTTGTTTTGCCATACTAAGGTTCCTTTGTAAGCATTTATAACCAATCCTAGGAATGGTTACTGGAATATAAAGAGAGGTGTCAAATATGGCCTCTATGATCTGTAAAAATACTATTACAGCAAAATATTAGCAGATACTAATCAAGAGATAGATGAAATGATCAATACCCAAGCAAGGGACCATGACTGGTAGAGTGCACTACTTTATTAAATCTGACTACCATTCACAGTCATGAACACTATACTAGACCTTACTTTGGAAAGCCTATATCAAAGGATTTTGCAGAGCTCTCACCGAGGCTAATTCATTTCAGAAGACACCAGGTAAACATTCCATCATTTAGATTTTCAGAAAAAATTGTAAGAAAACTTTTCCTGATAGAAGGAGCCCTAACTCTTCCTGTCTGGACCTGAGAAAACAGTAGCTGACATTCTGCTCAGCAGCGATCTGAATTCTTGCACATTTTACCTTGTTCACTGGAGTAATAACACTGCTCCTCTGACCAGCACTATCATCTTTGTCTACACATGGGACAACATCACCTCAATACAGGATTTGGAAAGGCTCTGATCAGTCTGGAGGAGGCAGGAAGTTCCTGAACACTCTGGATATCTACAGTTGCTGGTCTATAACCAGGAACAGTGATTTTTCATTTGATGTCTTTCTTCCACAAGACTTAGTAACAGGTCAAATGATTTTTACCTGGGAAGCACTATGGTGTATCTTTAGTTCTTCTAGTATCAGGTATCCTGAATAGCTGGGTGAATCACTAGGGGCTTAGAGAAAATGGCTATAAAGCAAGCAAGAGAAATAGAAGTTAGAGTTATTTGGGTTTGTAGGAAAGACACCAAATGGCTGAAATGTCTACTGAGGGTGTTCAATGTTCCTAGCTTGTTTAAAATTTTCTCTTTCATGTTACTTATAACCATGAAGCATAACAATGATGCTGGGGCAGTGTGAGTATTAGTTTTTTATTACTCATATAATTACTCAAACTAGAGTCCATGGGAAGAAGGAGCCTCAATAAGGAATTGTTTGGATTAAGTTGACTTTGAGCACATCTGTTGGAGATTTATAGATTGTTAATTAGATGGAGGTCTCACCCTATAGTATGCAGAACCACTTCATTGCTGGGACCTGAACTGTGTAACAGTGAAGAAGCTGGAGCATATGCAGAGACAAGCAGGCTGCATGGCTGCATTTCCATCTCTGCTCTTGACAGTGGATGTGAAGTGACTGAGTTCCTGCCTTGATATCCCCCAAAATGGACTATTACCTGGACCTGTGGGCTAAAATCAATTCTTGTCCTGCTGTGCTTAGGAAATTAATATAAAGAAGATGCTAAGAAACCACTATGTGACACAGGGGTTTGCACAAGTCAGGGAGATGTGAAAGTAATTCATGACATGCTCAACAGCAGCATATCTGTCCAAGAGCAGGAGATCCTGTTTTTTCCTGAACCCAACATGTGTTTCCCTATCACAGATTTATAAAGAGACACCCATTGACTCAAACAGCATCACCTTGTCAACCAAAGGCTCTGGGTAGTGTTTGCCCTCTTAAGTGCTGTTCTAAAATTTGTTTTGCTTTGTTTTGTTTTTCCGAGACAGGGTTTCTCTGTGTAGTTTTGTGCTTTTCCTGGAACTTGCTTTGGAGATCAGGCTGGCCTCGAACTCACAGAGATCAGCCTGCCTGTGCCTCCCAAGTACTGGGATTAAAGGCCTGCGCCATCACCGCCCAGCCTAAATTCTTCTCATCTATAAAATAATGCAACATTAATTTCAATATAATGTATTGATCTATGGGTTTCCTGACTATTAAAATTTGGGGATATGGGGAAATGGATCAGAAATCACAGTTCTAGAGATGAATCTCAATCTTATTCTATGTCCTTCTTTGGAGGTCAGGAGAAGCTCCTTAAAGGCCAGATCAGGGAAGTACCTCAGCTGCCAGGTATGCTGAGTGTTAGTAATGAGTGGCAATGTGTCCACAAATTACCTTAGGCCAGAGATTAACCCTAGGGTTGATGCACACACATGCCTGTGAAGAACTCTTGGTTGCGCTCTAATTCTGTGCTTCTTCAGCAAGATTTCTGGAAATAGATCTTTGACAAACTTCCTTCTCCAGAAATAAATAGAACTACTTATAAGGGAAAAGTCATTTTGATTTTGTCCTTCTCCTTCTAGAACATGTGACAGCCCCTTCTGAGCAACTTCAAAGGGCTATAGAAGGAGGCTAAGGTCTCGGCCCAGGAACTGCAATAACCATAGATACAGGGACAGAGTGCAGGTCTGAGGAACAGAGTGCAAAAGCCAGAAGTTCAAGGAGGAGACAGCAGGGACACTCATGAAATGCTCTGTTATCTGGTTGCCATTTTAGCCTCTCTGTATGTGAATTTCTTCCACCTAAAGAAAGAAGGGTGGAGATGGACCATCAAAATAGGTGCTGCATCCAGGGACAACTTGTAAAATAACGTCTTTCATCATTGGGACTTTTAATGGACACAGAAACAGGTCTTCTTAAACTATAGTCCACAAATTGCTAAAGGATTTTGTTTTCGTTTTGTTTTTTGTTTTTGCTTTTTATTCTTTTTTCCAGCTCCCTGCATTCTCTTTCTTTTACCAGCTTATGGCTATTGCTTTTGTTATGTGGATTAATTCACACTTAACAAGGGAGGACCCACAGAAGACTCACTCACATGCTCTTTCAATGGTTGCATGTATTAAATATGCAACACATGATAATTCAAATCTTGGCATTAAATCCTTCTTGAGCAATTAAAACACAGCAGCCATAGTTTACTATTTTGTTAGAATATAAATAATAGATAGAGCACATACAAATAATGGCATTTCGACGTGATAAGGTAAAGTTCCTGCAAGGATACACACCATGAGTGTGAGCTCTCCTCCTTCCTCTGCTCTATGCTTTCCACTCTCAGCTCAGTCAGGACAAGCCTATCATCAGGAACAAACTGCCAGAAGAATCCCTCACTGAATATACACTCATGAATCAGTCACTTCCACATCAAGAACAGGGTTCCAAAGGACAGCACTCACAGGAATCAGTCACCATCTCTCTTCCAGTGGGAACTCAGACCTCAGGGAAGGAACTGAGCCTCACCAACCATTATAAGATTTTCACATGCTACCATGTAACATCCTAAACTGGGCCATTACTTCCTAAAGCAAAATGGGTATGGCATTGTGCATAATTCACAGGTAATCTGGACCAGAAAGGATACTGACCTCCAGGAAGCAGGAAGGAATAAAGCACAGAGAGAATAGACACTCGTTATACTTAAATGGATAGGCAGGATCAAAACGTAGGCTTTCTACCCTTAGTGTAGAATCTCTTCTTACTGATTTCAACTTCTGGTGAGGAGTTTAAAAAGAGTACGAAACACATCCAAGGTGTTCTACCACCTCCACATGACACAGGACATCATGTCCCACTGAGGACAACCAGGACAGGGAAGGAAAGGCTTCTGCTATTGTTGCTTGAGAGAATCAGAACAGAGGCAGTAGGTATAAATTCATGTCCAGCCACAGGTCCCTTCCCTGAGGGCTCATAGAGAAGGTGTCATCCTGGACATTCAGGTAGAGTAGTGGCCACTACCAGATCCTAGACACACTGAGTGAGCTGCAGAGAGAAGAGGTGGGTGGCAGTCCAGGGGATCCCCAAGGAACTACTACTCACCCATGCCCTCAGTGTGCTGTGGCAGTCCGAAGATGCCCTTCAGGCAGAGAATGGGCAGCAGTTGAGGCTGTATCTGCTTCAGTGAAGTAAGCAAGCCCTGGAATTCATCCTGCCTCTTAGGAGGGTGCACCTGGAGCAGCAGCTACTCTTTGCTGTCCCCAGCCTCCTGCTGCCACTCAGAGTGGACTCAGAGTGTCCACTGCCTTGAATCCTGGCCTCCACCTTGGTCATGACCTGGGCCAGGGTCTGAGGCCAAATGCCTAGCAGGTCCTGGTGCTGAGTCTCTATACTGTCTGACCAACCTGCCTCACCTTGTCTGGCTCTGTGGGATGGCACCAGGGCTATCAGAGACCTTGGTGCTGTGGGCTGAAATGGGTGGCTTCTTAGGGTACTGATAGGCCCCAGACAACAGGGGCCATGGGCTGGATTCTGTGGGCCTGGGTCTCCAGAATTCCAGTGGTGCTCATCACGTACACCCTGGGATCCCAGGCATAGCCAAGATGACTGAAAAGGCAGGAAGATTGGAAGAGTAGTTGGAGGTGGAGAAGACAGAAGGGACCCTGGTGGGCATGGTAGCCAGGTGGGCCTTAATGAGCAAAATCTTATTTAAAAACATACGATAATGTATAATATAGAGCAGCAACAGTAAAATGATGTTTAGAATGATTTCATTTGAGTATAAGATGCAAGGGTCATCTCCTTATTTTCTTGGCTGCCTATAGTGGGTGAGGTTTAAACTCTGTTCATCCCAAATGTCAACCTTCTCACTGGTTGAATTGGCACAGATCTAACTATTACTATTCCCAGAACACTGTACAAATTAGGCAGGATTCTGTGTTAGACCTGTGCTTGACCAACACAGCTCTCCCTTACCACACACAGCAATAACTTCATATATTGTCTCGTTGGAGAAAATGAAGTCTCTTCAATGATCTTGAATTATTGTCATGGTGTTATCTATCATGACAATAGGAACTCCTTGACAACAGATTTCCCATTTCCACAATAGCTTTTACTACATTTACTATTTATACTTATTATGCTAGTAACAATTAAATGACTTTTTGTGGGGTGTTTTTTGTTCTACTTATTCATCGTTAATACTATCATAAATACTGACAGAAGAGGAAATACTGATAACTACGAAGTTGGTACTTCCCTTTTGCATGGAAACTTGTCTTTATGAAGGCTTTAAAAGATTGTCAGAGTTTTTGGCCAAACACCCTAAGTGTCATGATAGAACTCTCATCCAGTGACTGGTGGAAGCAGATGCAGAGATCCACAGCCATGCCACAGGTGGAGCTCCAGGAGTGCAACAGGCGAGAGAGAAGAGAGATTGTATGACCAAGAGATATCAAGACCATGATGGAAAAAGCACAGTGACAAATAGCCAAACTAGTGGAAACACATGAACTGTGAACCAATAGCTGAGAAGCCCCCATGGAACTGGACCAGGCCCTCTAAATAAGTGAGACAGTTGATGAGCTTGAACTGTTTAGGGGGCCCCCAGGCAGTGGGACCAGGACCTGTCCTTAGTGCATGGGCTGGCTTTTTGGAACCTGGGGCCTATGCTGTGACACTTTACTCAGCCTTGGTGCAGCGAGGAGGAGACTGCACCTGCCTCAACTGAATCTACCAGGCTGGGTTGACTCCCCAGGGGAGAACCTGCCTTGGAGGAGGTGGTAATAGGGGGTGGATTGGGTGGGGGGAAGCCGGGGTGTTTGGAGAAGGGAGGACAGGGGAATCCGTGGCTGATATGTAAAATTAATTTAATTATAAAATAAAAATATTTATTGAAAAATAAAATAAAATGACCATACATGTATCTCTGAACTGAGAACTTGTTGGCCAGAGGCAAGGGGAAGAAACAGTCAGTTCAGATTTCAAAATAAATTCAACAGAAGGGTGGTACTGGTTGTAAGAACAATTCAGTGCAAGCATTCATTCCAAGCCAGTTCGTCTTTATTCTCCTGTTCTACTTTATATAAGTGCATTTTACTTTCAGGTCACTTTTGAAAAAAGAGAAAGCAATACATTTTCATGGAGAAATGGATTCAGAGCTCACGTGATTTCATTTTGTTAGGATTATTACCACAAAATCACACATGCCTACTGCTTTTACTGCTCATCATCTCCATATTCTCTGTGGCCTTGCTTGGCAACTCAGCAATGATCCACCTCATTCGTGTGGATCCCAAACTCCACACCCCCATGTACTTTCTGCTCAGTCAGCTCTCTCTCATGGACCTGATGCATATCTCTACCACTGTTCCCGAGCTGGCATTCAACTTCCTCTCTGGCCAGAAAAGCATTACCTTACGGGGCTGTAGAGTGCAATCCTTTTTCTTTCTGAACATAGAAGGTTCTGAGGGCTTGTTCCTGGCCTCCATTGCCTATGACCATTTCGTGGCCATCTGCCACCCTCTTCATTATCCTATTCGCATTAGCAAAATGATGTGTCTGGAGACGATCATAGGATCTTGGACACTGGGCTCCATTAACTCCTTATCACACACAGTCTATCTCCTTCACATTCCTTACTGCCATTCTAGGTCCATTAACCATTTCTTCTGGGATGTCCCTGCCATGTTGCCCCTGGCCTGTATGGACACTTGTGTTTTTGAGTACATGGTATTTGTGAGTACAAGCCTGTTTCTTCTCCTTCCTTTCCTTGGCATCACAGCTTCCTGTGGATGGGTCTTTTTTGCTGTCTTCCACATGTGCTCAAAAGAAAGAAAGAAAAAGGCCTTCACTACATGTTCAACTCACTTAACTGTGGTGACATTTTACTATGCACCTTTTGTCTACACTTACCTTCGTCCCAGGAGTCTCCGTTCCCCCACAGAAGATAAGATTCTGGCTGTCTTCTACACTATCCTCACCCCTATGCTCAACCCCATCATCTACAGCCTGAGGAATAAGGAGGTCCTCGGGGCCATGACAAGAGTCTCTGGGACATTCTCTTCCACAAAAACTTTATCATTTCCTCTCTACTCATATTTCAGTCCCTAGAGAATGACAGAATAGTGTTGCCTATTGGAAATGTAATGTGTCCCCCACACATGTCATACCTTTCTGGTGACTTATTACTGGTTAATATTAAATAGTATGTTCATTATTACATAGTATAGCAATTATTCACATGTTTAAATCACAACATTATAGTCAGTTATATCAACAGAAATTTGGCAATTACTATTCTAACATAATATGACACATTATACCTTATGAGTGTATAAATATTACTGTAAAATGATATTGTATGCTGACATTGACTTGTTTCTACAAAATTAACATAATTAATTGCTTTGATTATATGTTTTGCTTTCATTCTTTTCATTATTAAAAGTTTATGTATATTGAATATTTAAAAAAGATTGTCAGAGTTTTTAATGATTATGATTTTTAAAAAAAATTCTGAGAATTGATCTATATCAAACTAGTAAAGTGACAATTATTCTAATCTTTAAAACATTACTTGGGGTGAACTTCATTTTCTCATTCAATAAATAGACTGTGAGTAGTCACTTACTGCATGTTAGCCCATTATCTAACCAATGAGGTTACAGTGGTAAGTAGACAAACACCTACTGGAATTGAAGGATACATAAATTACAATAAATGAGACAGGCACACATATAGACGTATAGTAGTTAGAGGACAAAAAGCAAATTTTCTGGACTGTAGGGGAAGATGGAAGGAACTTAAGCGAGTAGGACCAAGTGGGAGAAGCTGAGAGCATGGCATATAAGGAAAATGGAAGGAAATATAAGAAAAGCCTTGTTCAGCCTTGCTGCATGGGGGAGGGGCTTAGTACTGCCTCAACTGAATGTGCGAGGCTCTGCTGACTCCCCATGGGAGGAGCCCTGACACTTTTGGAGGAGGGAATGGGGAGGGTGGGTCGAGGAGAACCTGAGGGAGAAGCAGAAGGAGGGATGAGACAGGGATCTATGGTTGGCATGTAAAAGGAATAAAAAAATGTCTTTAGAAAAAGACTTAAAAAAAAAGAAAAGAAAAGCCAGACAAAAAAGATTCAAGAACAGGAAGATGCTGGAGTGTTCAGTGTCACTTCCCTGCAGGGACAGGGACAGAAAAATCGAAGTTCAAGTCAGAGATGAAACAGGATCCAGATCTATCTGTGTTAGGAGACACTGGCAGGTACTGTGAGTGGAAGTGCAGGCCAGCGGGTTCTTGGTGAGGAACAGCAGTCTGAATTCTGTGTGGATGAATTTCTCTAACTACAGGCCAAGGCAATGCGCTTCCCTCACATTTGCCAGCTGTGATGATTGTATTTGTATAACACTGCTTTCCATGTAAGTAGAAATGGGATCCAACTAGGGAAATGATTGAGATACTGAGAAATACCTGCCTATGGCCTTGAGTATAAACCCATCACAATAAAATATGTTCATCATGCATGTTAGCCCAAAAGAGAATTTGTTTTGTAAGTCAAACATGATTATCTATTTTTAACAAATGTCACAGTCTTATTCTTTTCTCCTTTCTCCTTAATAACAGAATCCTAGCTCTTAGTATGCCCACTGTGTCTTTGTAGAGTGGGTTCATTTACCTTGTGCTACAGCAGCAGTAACAACAGCTGTAAACACATGCAGCAGAAGCAGGTGCAGCAGAGGTTGGAGCCTCTGGAGAGGAAGCAGAAGCATGAGAAGCAGAAACAGCAGAAGCAGGAGCAACAGCAACATATGTGGAAGTGGAAACAGAGTCAGAAGCAACATTTGAAGTGTTTCTGTGACCAGAGTTCTCCGGTGTGACCTCTGGTTCCTGGAGTCAGTACTTTTTCTGTTCTTGAGCCTTTAAGGACAATTTGAGATGTGTTATTTTTCATAAAAAGGAAATGTTACATTTTCATTCATTTTATCACTTGTCAATGCCATGGTCTTGATTTTAGTCCACAAATATCTGTGTATTCCTTTCAATTTTATTGTTAGAGACCATTAACATTTTTTAACCTCTGCTTCTGCACTCCATTTACCCTTTCCCATAGCCTTTCACAATTGCCCATTGGGATCCTGGGATAGCAAGAGTGAAGGTGAACTCAAAATGCATGAACAAAGTGTGCCACCAGCTGCTGAGCTGCAAGTGTGGAGTCTGCAGATGCCTTCTGGCTTCTCCCTCCTTTTCCATGACTGTTAAACTTGTGAGATGTAGACTAATGGCCTGTTCCAGCAACATCATCTGCTTTGAGTAGGAATATTGTGAACAAAGCCTCAAGAATTCATTCAAAGCTCTGAAATGGTGCTACCCATCCATTTATGTCACAAAACAGTTGATAGAATTTCCACAAGGCTGACTCACATAGGTTACCCAAAAACCCATTCTACCTGCTAATTTGAAGAGGTGTGTTCTCGGGTCTTAGTGAGATCATTTGGTATTTAAGATTCCTTGAATTCAGTTCCTGACACCCAGCAGGGGGCTCATATCTGTCTAAAACTCCAGTCCTAGGGGATCCAGTTCTTTCTTCTGTCCTCAGTGAATACTAGGCTTACATAGGGTGCACAGACATATATACAGGGAAATCATTCACACACAAGCATGCACAACAGTACAATCAAGTGGGAGCTTTACAAACTGACTCAATGCTACTTGGTAGATGAGCAGTCTCCTCTGCCTTTACATAATGTCTCTAGATTTTTGTCAGTCTTCACAACTCAGTCAACATCAGAATTCAGGATCCTATTTTTGCATCAAATACCAAATTTGCTCATTTTATATGCTACCTAAAGTTTAAAACAAATACAAAACTTGCCTAAATAATATAGCCAAAATTGGCTATAAAACAAAAAAATAAGACAGATTACTCTTAAAATAAACACATGGAAGTGTATATACTTGTTAAAATACTTAAAGTGGTCGTGGTGAATGATCACAAAGGTCCTAGTTAGAGATGAACTTAAACCACTGTGAACACATGAATTTGATGGGAGATTTGTCAACCTTAGATACATTTTTATAGTTCTCTGAGTCATTTTTTCCTCTTCATTATGCAGTTTATCATAAGACAATAAAAAGGAAACCCCTATATTTATAACACTTTCTGCATCTCCCTCTAGTATTTAGACAGAAGAGACCACAGTACAGACCTCTAGTTACTTCACCATTCCATACACCAGTTGGAAAACAGAAACGATGAAGTCAATCAAGAAATATTTTCCTCAACTCCTGTGCGGAGGTTCATGACTTTAATGTTTGTACTAGCAAGGCAGAGGATGGTGACAATTTGAGAGTTCAAGGACAGCCTATTCTACATAGCAAATTCCAGACTACTTAGGGCTATATAACAAAAGGATATTTCAAAAACAAAGAAATCTAAATCTAGACATAATTTCTTGAACAGATAAAGTCGCTGATTTCTGTAAGCAGAATAGAGTTGACAGAGAAAATCCAGGACCAGCTGCTCCACCAATACAAGTGAACTTTCTCTTTTCCCAGAGCTAGGAATCATCCTTACAATCGTCCTGTGTCCTTGTCAACTTAGCCTGTCTTGCTGTAATCTTTAATGAAGACATACATTTGATGACTTGTTAGAGTTCATGGAGAAGAACTGACAGTGTCTGTCTTGGTCCATCAGTTAACACTTTGCACGCTGCCTATACCACGTAAACCTTGCTACTCCAA